>NC_045426.1:407395387-407997262 GCF_902635505.1 Sarcophilus harrisii
AATGAATATCTTATTTTAAATTAAAATAATAATAAAAATAAATTAATTAAATTAAATAAATAATAATAAATATATAAATAAAGATAATATCATCAGGTTGTATGTCATACCAGAAAAATAACAAAAAAGAGAATTATAGGAAACATTCTAATTGACTCAGAAAATCAGTAGTTCATATTATTGCCCTGGACGATTCACCAATGAGTTATCAGTTCTGCCATCCTGCACCTCTTAGCACCCCTTTCATATCATTTTTAGTTTCTTATTTGAAGGTCATCATTACTGATTCAAAGAACTGAATTCCAAGAGGTGCGTTGTGTGAGGATTTCCAGGCAGTTTGCATTGTGCTTTCATTTTTCAAGTGTAAGTTCCTTTAAAATTGAAATAGTCTTATTTATTGTATTACTGTTCCTTTTGCCAAGCATGGTGTCAGGCATATGGTAGTACATTTGGATGTATTCAAAATGCTACCAATACCAACTGGACCAACCTTTATAGATGATTAATATCAATTATCTTCAGAACTTTGGAAAATGATTTCAAATTTTATGGGTAGAAGTGTCCAAGATGTCCAGTAGCTTCCAAGCTGACCTGGAAGCATCCATAGGAATTCATGGATAAGACATCACTTCCATGGTGATGCCACAAATTTTGAACATCTCCCTCTGTACCATTTGGCTCCAACAAGATTTAGTAAATGAATAGATGAAGATAAAAACATGGCGTAGTCCAGTATGAATACCATCAGGAGTAATGAACTTTAGAATAAACTTAGTTTTTTGATTTAAAGTTATTTAAAATTTTAATTTAATTAAAATTAAAATCCTTATTTAAAACTTTAAAATAGACAAAAAGAGTTTTACAAAATTATATGGAGGAAAAATGGATGATTAGAAAATGAATAGGAGTACTGTTCAGAGTGAATAAAATCATCTTAACTGAGATTTGGGATGTTATAACTATTCAACCCTTTACCTGCTTTTTTTTTTTTGCAAGGGAGATAATTTTTAGACAGAAATAAACAGAAAATGTTTAATGAGAACAATAATGGGGAAAATAATAAGTTAATGCCTAGCCACCCTTGATATATCCAAGTCAGAATGTTGAAATATACTATATCCTAGGACACTAAAGAAATGATAGAATTTCTGAATAATTGTTAGTGATCACTGAATAATTATGGAAAATGAGTTGCTATAATATTGGAGAAGCATAAACATTATCACAATTTTCATAAAAGAAAACCTGGTGGAATCTACAAATTATAGACAAGTGAATTTCACTATAATTCTAAGGAAATTCTAGAATTTATTAATTTATTATTAAGGAATGGTTAATAAACATCTGAAAAGAGAAGCCTCCATAAAGAGTTAGAATGTCTTCACCAAGGACCAATTTTGCTCAAATCTAAGCCCCTTTTCTTGTTATGATGAGCGAGAGAATAGTTTTTCTATATTTGAATAAAGGATGTAATTATTTCATACTACTTTTTAATGGAAAAAATGGAACAACTTGAACAATAATAATATTATGGCTTCAGTATGTCAAGTATCCCAAAATAGCTGTTAATCATCATGTAGATCACTGATGTCTGTTAAGGACCATGCCTAAGTGTGAAGGGGCAGGTCATTTCTCCAAAAGCCCCCACAGCTATGAATCATAACACCCCCGAAGGAATTGCAAATCAGCCTTTACTGATGTAGATGTTGCATGTGAATTGGGAATAAAATAAATCGGAGGCAAGAAGGAAGAGAAGGAGGTCAAAGAATACAATTGCCTCTCAGTCTCCTTGTTTCGGTATGGTATCATCCTCTCACGAAGGGATCCATTCTGCTGGTCGGAATTAGATCCCCAGCATCCACTAGTAGGTGGCTGCCGTAACAGATGTCAATTTAGGAAACTCTACTTGATTGCCTCACAGAATTATGCTTGCTCCTCTGTAGTTTAACATTTTAACCCATGGTTTGGATGAGGAAATAGACAGCATACTTATCAAATTTGCAGATGATGAAAGGGTAGAAGAAGTTATATGACAGAGCCAAGGTTCAAATGTATTTCAAAAGGCTTTTAAATTGTGTTGAGTCTAATAATATGAAGATTTAATAGGCATAAATGCAGGCCCTCATATTTAAGGTTAAAAACTTCAATACAAGTACAAGATGGAGGAGTTATGCTCAGGTAATAATTTGCTTTAAAAAGATATGGGAAGTTTAGTAGCATGAGTTAAATATTTATATACAATGTAATATGGAAGTCATAAAAACTTATGTAATGTTCATAAGAAAAAGGCATATCATAAAGGGTGAGGCAGATATGCTTTGTCCTGGTAAGACCATCTTGGAATGCTCAATTCTGAATACCATATTTTAGGAAGGACATAGATAAGCTGAAGGACATATGGTAGAGGAGGAAATCACGATGTTCAAAAATTGATATATTATCTGCTGTTGAAAGAATTAAAGGTAAAGTAGACACATGGAATATTTAGTTGTAGTTAAGTATTTGAAATTTTATGCACAAAATCTTGTTATTTGAGTATATTTTGACTGTACTCAGAGAACAAAAGTATAAATAATGAATGGAAGTTGCAGAAAGAGATGTTTTGTTTAGTGAAAGGAAAAAAATATTCCTAACAGTTATCCAAGTTGGGATGGAATGTCTTAAGAGACAAGACAATATGTTCTCAGTCAATGGAGAGCTTTAAATTTGAGGATAAAAGATCACTTCTAGTTGCTGTTCTGGGTTCTTTCTCATTAAGATACCTAATTGAAAAGGTAGAATATAAAATATTACAGATATGTAATATTTTATAATTATTTCATTATTTTGCATTAGAAAAATGAATATACTACATCCACATCAGATTAAAATAAAGACATTTATTTTTCTTGGGACTTAAGAATTTTACTGGAAAATGTAGAAATTTTTCTTTTTTTTTTTTTATTATAGTAACTTTTTATTGACATAATCCATGCCAGGATAATTTTTTTTTTTACAACATTATCCCTTGCACTCACTTCTGTTCCGATTTTTCCTTCCCACCCTCCACCCCCTCCCCTAGACGGCAAGCAGTCCTATATATGTTGAATATGTCCTAGTATATCCTAGATACAATGTATGTGTGCAGATCCAAACAGTTTTCTTGTTGCACAGGGAGAATTGGATTCAGAAGGTAGAAGTAACCCGGGAAGAAAAACAAAAATGCAAACAGTTTACATTCATTTCCCAGTGTTTTTTTTTTCTTTGGGTGTAGCTGCTTCTGTCCATCATTGATCAATTGAAACTGAATTAGGTCTCTTTGTCAAAGAAATCCACTTCCATCAGATTACATCTTCATACAGTATCATTGTTGATGTATATAATGATCTCTTGGTTCTGCTCATTTCACTTAGCATCAGTTCATGTAATTCTCTCCAAGCTTCTCTGTATTCATCTTGCTGGTCATTTCTTACAGAACAATAATATTCCATAACATTCATATACCACAATTTACCCAACCATTCTCCAATTGATGGGCAGCCACTCAGTAGAAATTTTTCTAATTGCTTCATGAATGTCTTTTATTTTGAACTCTGGTTTTAGTTCAAGTAGGTATCTTAGTGAGAACAGAACAGCAGAACAGCAACTAGAAGTGATCCTTTATCCTCAAATTTGGATCTCCATTGACTGAGAACATATTGTCTTGTCTCTTAAGACATTCCATCCCAACTTGTATAACTGTTAGTAATTTAGTAATTTAGCTATTACTACTTCTTTAATCCTATCCAAATTGGATTAGTGAAATTTCCACAGATTTATTAGAACTATGAAACATTTGCTTCACTAGCAAAAATTCTTAACAAGAAAGATACATATTGTCATTGTGAAGTACTCTTAATTGGGCTGAGAAAGCTGAGCCTATTTATTTTTGTGTATTCTTATTTTTAAAGGTTTTTTTTTCCCTCCAATAAAATGGAGCTTTATAGAAATTTAATATTAAATACAAAAATAAAATATTGTAGTATATAACCTTTAAGCTCTCCCCTGACAATATATTGATATACAATCCTTTCTTTAGGCCAAATATTCTTCTGTCACCTCAGGTGACCTGAGATTTCATTAACCTTAGATTTAGTATGCTTCAGAATCCTCACCAGCATATTTAATGACATTTTTAACTTATCAAAAGCCTGCTGTGAAAGATCCTGGGAAAAATGCTTTCTGGGGATTATTTATGTTTCTAATAAACCAATAGATTAATTAACTGAGCAATAAATCATTTTGGGAATCTATCACAAATGTTAGACTTTACGTGGCATTTAAAGTGGGCTCATGCTTGAATACAATCTTTTGTCCTTTGACAAATGTATTCACACTCCTTCAGGAAAAATCCTTGATTACTTATTATTCTAAAGCTTTCATGTGATATTTATTCAATTTTTGTCAACTTCTAATATCTCATATCCAAATGAATATTAATTATAAATTTTATTTAGAAAATAGCAGGTTGTTGTATCTGTTGATTAGTAAAGACACTTGCATTAACAATTGCAAAGTCTGTGAAAACCTTTTCTTTGTGTAATGTGTTGATGTAATTAATAAAGTATCATAACTGCATTATTATGTCTTTGGTACTACCCTGTCTTATTATGTCAACCAAAATTTCAAATTTCTAAAGTAAAATAGCCAAAAAACTTTACTGAACATTTGAAATTATTCACAAGAAGTATACACTAAAATAACATACCAAATTCATTTATCATTTTTGACTCATCAAAATTTGATTTGATTGCCATGTCATTCATGAGAAGCAAAATTTTATCCCTACAAGAAAAATAAATATCTATCTATCAGATTGTGAAATTAGTTTACAGACAAGTAAAAGGGCAGGGGAGGATTGACACAGTTCTGGACTAACATGCAAATGACATTGCATTTCTTGGACGATCAGTCAGATCAATTCAACTCTCCAGGAATTTTCTGAAGGCCTGAGTCCATGCTGGCAACTAGGGGCAAAGAACTCTTTTGCTCACTCCACAAACTACTGGGCTCTTTATTTTATGACTAGAAAAGTTTAAGTGATTAACTGCATTCAACAAGGATAGTTTCAGCTGTTATAAAGGGCAGACATACAACTTGAGATCCTTTACCCCAGAATAATCAAAGTATTTAAATGTCTCATTAATAAAATGTTTTTGTGGATGCCTTTCATCAGGCTTATATAAACTGATCATTTTTTTTTTTACTAAATTTTACAAAATTTCACTGACAATGAAGAGTTCAATAGGGAATTAGTTGACATGCAATTATATCAAAACAATTTTACATAATCTACACAATTGAACATTTGTTGTTTGCTCAACGGGTCATGAAACAACAGACAAAAATAACTTCATCCCTTTATACCAATTGGCTTGATGCTTGACTTATTTGGCTAAATGAACTGGCATATTTTGGCATTTTCTAAGATTACAGTATATCTTGAAACAGTTAAAAAAAAAACCTCTAGAATAAAATAATTCAATGAAGACAAAATAACCGAAGTTCTAGAGATAACCTCCTATTTGTAGTTTGACATACATATTTATAGAAATGAATATGAAGACTGACTCTTCTCTGGTTCTGAAAGTGCTCACATTCATAAAAGGCAGGTAAATGCAGTAGAAAAAATGTAGTAATAGTAGTATTAGAAACTCTGGATCTGCAGTTAGAAATCACAAATTTGATAGGACACAATAGCTTTGTGATCAAGACACAATTTGTTAAGTTATCTGAACTTCAGTTTCCTTATTTGTAAAATTTACATAAGAAAGACTTAATTATTTCCATCCTAAAATGGATGTAAGAAAAGCTCTATGTAAACCCTAATATTATATAAATATTAGAATAGAAAGTAAGCACCCTGAGGAAAAAGGGATATTTTTGGTCTTGTCATTGGTTCCCCAGCATCTAGTAGGGTTACCTAGCACAAAAGATTTATTTCATAAATTCTTTTCATGATCAGTTGGAAAAGAAAATTATCTTAATTTTAATATTATACTTGAATATCACAAGTTGAATAAATGTTTTTAGATTTAAATTAGCCTTCCTGATAGTTTTTAATATCAACCGTGTGTGTGTGTGTGTGTGTGTGTGTGTGTGTGTATTTCTTTTCAAGGTTTCAATATTTTCTTTGTCTTTGTCTGCATGTCTCTCTTGCTCTGTCTTTCTAATTTACATCATCTACCTATTTAATAGACTTCTATGTGTGTATGAGGTGTGTGAATATACACACATATATACATATACATGTTCATACACAGTGTGTATATATACATATACACATATATACATATATGCACATATCACTTACTAATTTGTACATCAATGTTTCACTACTGTGGGAACCTTTTAAATTGCCTTTTGAATGTTATATTCACAAAGTGTCCATTAGTTGTTAAAAGATTTAAAAAGTCACTGATCTGGTGATATTCTCTGTCAGGACTCCACATGGAGGAAAATCATTTTGAAAAACAATAAAAAACCCCACTGTGTCTCATTGTCCATCTCCCTAAGAACATATACTTAAGTTTAAAAAAAGAAAAAGGAAAATAGCTGGTTAAACCTATTTATCCCAACAAAGTTAAATGGTAGTTCCTAGACAAATAGTGTAGGATTAAATAAGGAGTCAGAGAACTACTTGATAAAATGTTTATTTCTTAAATCTACCCTAGAGATGAACAGGCCAGGTTGTGATAAAATTGATCATTTCCATTTTAAACTTATCCTGACTCTTGATTAATAGACTTTTGTTGTGATCATATACATAACTGAAATAGTATTTTTTGATTTTTCTACATTTTTTTTCACACAAATTTTTTTTAATATCAATTGGTCATGTGAATTTAAAGGCTCAGGAAATGAACATAACAATGAATAACTTTGATAGTATTGCTTATGGGACAGTTTTCATAAGAAGCTTAGGGCATACTTCTCCATTGATAATCAAAGACTTATACTACAACATGTATAGATTATTTTTAATATCTTCCTTTCTCTTCACTTTGCTTCCAGTCTTTCCACTCTCCAAATCAATTTTCACATACTGCTGTATAATCTTCTTAAAACACAGATGTACTTCATGTTTCTCTTGTACTGGAAAAATGCTTAGTGAATAAAAAAATACATCTTAAGATGATATTTAAAGTCCTCCACAATCTGTTTCCAACTTTCATTTTCATCTTTACTTCCTAGTGATCTCATTTTTGTGTTCTATATTGCAGAGAATCAGAGAATGAGTGTTGTAAATCTCTTTAGAGGTCAATCATCAGAGTTAATCTAGAGCTGAATAGGAATCTTCTCCCTTTTTAAAATATATTACTTTTTTCTGGCTATACATATTTTTTCCATACACATTTCTTTATGGATCATGTTAAGAGAGAAAGTTAAGAACAAAAGAAAAAAACTAGGAGAGAAAATGAAAACAGAAGGAAAAAAGTGAGCATAGAATGTGTTGATCTCTATGATCTCCAGAATTCTCTTTCTGGCTGCATATGGTATTTTCTATCCAAACTTTATTGGGATTACCTTAAATCATTGAACTACTGAGAAGAACTAAGTCTTTCATAATTAATCATTTCACAATCTTGTTGTTATTGTGTATAATGTGTTCCTGGCTCTGCTTGTTTTACTCAGCATCAGTTCATGTAAATCTTTCCAGGCCTTTCTGAAATCATCTTATTCATCATTTTTTTATAGAACAATACTACTCTATCACCTTTATATACCACAACTTTTTATCCATTCCACAATTGGTGGGCATCTATTCATTTTCCATTTCTTTGCTACCACAAAAAATGCTGCTACAAACATTTTTGCACATGGGTCCTTTTCCCTCCTTTATGATTTCCTTGGAATACAGACCCAGTAATGGCAGTGCTAGATCAAAGGGTATGCACAGTGTTACAGACCTTTGGATATAGTTCCAAATTGTTCTCCAAAATGGTTGTATCATTTCACAACTCCACCAAAAATGCATTAGTGTCCCACTTTTCCTGTATCCCTTCCAACATTTATCATTATCTTTTTCTGGCATCTTAATCTGAGAGATGCGAAATGTCTTAATTTGTATTTCTCTAATTAACAGTAACTTAGATAATTTTTTCATATAACTATAGATGGCTTTAATTTCATCACTTGAAAATTGTCTGTTCATATCCTTTGATCACATCAGTTGGAGAATGACTTGTGTTCTTATAAATTTAACACAGTTATTTAAATGTATTAGAAATGAGGCCTTTATCAGAAACACTGGCTGTAAATTTTTTTCTTCAGCTTTGTACTTCCCCTTTAATTTTGGTTTTGTTTGTGCAAAAACTTTTTTAATTTAATGTAATCAAAGTTTTCAATTTTGTATTTCATAATGTTCTTTAATTCTTTGATCATAAATTCCTGTTTTCTTCAAAGATCTGATAGGTAAACTTCCCTTGCTCTCCTAATTTGCTTATAGTATCATCCTTTATGCCCAAATCATTTATCTGTTTTAAGCTTATTTCTGTATGGGTGTAAGATGTGGGTCTATGATGAGTTTCTGAGATATTATTTTCCAGTGTTCCCAGCAATTATTTTGAAATAGTGAGTTCTTCCAGAAGCTGAGGTTTTTCCTACAGTCATTGGCTATTGTGTCATGTGTATCTAGCTTTGAATATGAATCTTTAAACAAAATCAGTGTCCTCAAGCCAAACATTATTATGCAAGCCAGTAATCTGTGGTACTGGGGAAGCTGAGGCTGATGAGTCATATAAGCACAAGAATTCTAAGCTACACTGTGTTAAATTGAGTGCATATTATCAATAAGTACAGAACCAAAATAATGAGCCACTGGGAGCATTGGAGGAGGGGAGAGAGGGTGTTGACTAAACTACCAGACTGTCTAAGGGGAGGGTAAATGGCCCAAATTAGAATATAAACAAATCAAAGATATTTTACTATCAGCAGCAGTAAGATCTGAGTAGTCACTCAACTTACAGCCCAAACTAGATAAGGGGATTTTTTTTGTTTGTTTTTGTGATATTTAAGTGATAATGTAGGATTTTCTTTAGAACCTGTAGCTTACAGTAAGAGGTAAAATAATTTCCCCCTTTTTTGTTAAATAAAATTATATATGTATGTATTTTTAAAATTATTAAATCACCCAAGAGCTGCCTTTTCCCTCTCCTATCTCTGAGCCTCCAATTAAAAACACAAGAATAACAAAACTCATTACAAACACGCATAATCCATTAAATTCCAAAACACAAAATACATTAAATTTCCTGGTTTTGAGTCTGAGCAAGAGTAGACTGTTGCTGAACTCTATATCCATTAGCCAGTAGAAAGTTCTGTTAGGTCAAAGTAGCAGAATTGTAGGCTCCCCTGTGGTCTGCAAATCCTGTTTTCATTATTCTTCTGCAGGCTGGGTTATAGGCTGGATATGAGATCTTGCTGAATCTGAAGTCTGAGTCAAACTGCTGATGCTTGCTTCTGAACTTCCTTTCTTGATATACCTTCATTGCATAAGTCTCTTACTTATCTCTGCCCTGGATCTATGATCCAAAATTGAGTAGTGAATAATAAAATTGCCAGCTCACATCTTTCCCTATCACAGTTGCCTGGCATGTCTCTGGGTGTCACCTGCGTAGGGGTCCATTTGAGACCTCCTTTTACTCTTGTGCATAAACCCTCCCTGGGCACTGGAATGCTCTCCACTGCATGCTTATAATCACATCTTCAGTGAATGCAAAATCCTTTTTCTGTCTCCCTATGCAAACTAGGGTAGACAAAAGACTTACTGTGATTTTTTTCCCCATCATTGTGTGGTCTGGCACATTTTCTATACTAGTAGAAGGAATTTGTAGGTGAGAGCTCACCACATCCTGCCTTTTGCTTCACCATTTTTTACTGTGCTTTTTCCATGTCCTTCCTAAAAGATGGTACTAACAATTGCTCTAGATATATTCTAAACAGAGGAAAATTCAATAATAGCACTATCACCATCTTTGTGGTGGACATAATATCTAAAACTTTTGGGTAAGTTTTTTTATCAACTTTTAAGTTTATCATATTGTATTATCTAACTTGTAGTTCACTAAAATTCTATGATTTATTCATCCTAATTATTGACTATCCAGATATCATTCATCTTTTAAATCATGTAGAGTTGATTTTAATCAGTCTTCATTTAAGATTGTACATTTATATCCATCTCCTTTTTAAAAATTTTTTTTATTATAACTTTTTATTTACAAGATATATGCATGGGTAATTTTTCAGCTTTGACAATTGCAAAACCTTTTGTTCCCACTTTTCCTCTCCTTCCCCCCCACCTCATGGCAGGTTGTTTATACATGTTAAATACAATACATGTTACATGTTAAATATGTTAAAATATAGTTAAATACAATATATGTATACATGTCCATACAGTTATTTTGCTGCACAAGAAGAATCAGACTTTGAAATAATGTACAATTAACCTGTGAAGAAAATCATAGTTTTGTGACATAGTAGATAGAGAGCTGGGACTCTGGCATCTCCTTTCTTCTTAACAGAAGATTCTTACTGGATTCCTCTTCCCCCTAGGCATTTAAGCTCTTTTTATATCCATTATAGTTAGCAGGAAGGGAAGAGAGCAACTTTCTCCATTAGAGAATTTTGTGATTGGTCCAAAAAGCAATCAAAATCATTTGTGATTCTAAAAATAAAAATATTTCATTTTCTCTATAAACTATATATCAAAGGTCAATTAAGATCACTTTAGTATTAAGGGTCACTATGATAAATGAATATATGTCCCCCCCTATGCTAACTATGTTTTATTAATATTATTTAAAATAATCAGCAGAAATAGCAGTTGGCAACACATAAAGCTATTGTCTTAAAATAGATAAGAGCTTTTTCCTTAAAATTTTCAGGGCTGAAGCCAATTTAACATAGCAGCAAATTGTGTTGTTCTGAAGGAATAGACCAATTATTCAAGCTTCTGTATATTAGTGGCTATAAAAATTATTTAATCATATTAAACTATAGTTCTGAGTTTATTTCTTCGAAGCAAATTTTGTTCCTTGCTCCATGTTACTGTATAATGAAAACTGTCATCTAATAGAATTATTTTATCTTCCTCTTTAACAGATTAGACTTCCCAGGAACATCAGAATTTGCTTAAATTCATAAAGTGAATCATATCTTGGCATTATAAAGCCAAAGAGAAAATGACCTGAGTTGAAATAAAAATCTTCAGTGTTTTGTTGTTTTGTTTTATAGGAAGAGGTATATAACATATTTTTAAGGGGCTCAGTTCTGAGTCAAATTACAGTAGATAATCTCTGAAATCCCTTACAACTTTGAAAATCTAAGGCTCTGTGATAATGTGAAATAATGGATCTGAAAGGCTGCTTATTTCCTTTCTAAATCTTTATATAGCTTCCATTTAACTTAATATTCCAACTTTTTTATTTTGGCCATTAGTTAAGCTCACCAGTCAATAGTCTTAAAATGTTATTGTCATCTCTTAAAAAAAAAAGTCACTAAATTTTTCCTTCTCCAGTTTCATGGGATTTCTTTCATTCTTGTTTAGATAATCCTTATCTAGTTTTCCTACAGCATTATTTTAAATCATGATTGATAACCCTGATTTTTTAAAATTATAGCTTTTTATTTATAAGATATATGTATGGGTAATTTTCCAGCATTGACAATTGCAAAACCTTTTGTTCCAATTTTTCCCCTTCTTCCCCTCCCCCCCCCCCAGATGGCAGGTAGATCAATACATGTTAAATATGTTAAAGTATATGTTAAATACAATATATGTGTATATATCCATACAGTTTATTTTGTTGCACAAGAAGAATCGGACTTTGAAATAATGTACAATTAACCTGTGAAGGAAATAAAAAGTGCAAGCAGACAAAACCAGAGGTATTGGAAATGCTATGCAGTGGTTCACACTCATTTCCCACAGTTCTTTCACTGGTATAATTGGTTCTCTTCATTATTGAACAAATAGAACTGATTTGGTTCATCTCATAGTTGAAGAGTCCATCAGAATTGATCATCATATAGTATTGTTGTTGAAGTATATAATTATTTCTTGGTCCTGCTCTTTTCACACAGCATCAGTTCATGTAAGTCTCTCCAGGCCTTTCTGAAATCATCCAGCTGGTCATTTCTTACTGAACAATAATATTCCATAATATTCATATACCACAATTTATTCAGCCATTCTCCAATTGATGGGCATCCACTCAGTTTCCAGTTTCTAGCCACTATAAAGAGGGCTGCCATAAACATTTTTGCACATATCCCTTTCCCTTCTTTAATATCTCTTTGGGATATAAGCCCAGTAATAACACTGCTAAATCAAAGGGTATGCACAATTGGATAACTTTTTGAGCATAGTTCTAAATTGCTCTCCAGAATGTCTGGATGTATTCACAATTCCACCAACAATGTACCAGTGTCCCATTTTTCCCATATCCCCTCCAACATTCACCATTATCGTTTCCTGTCTTCCTAGCCAATCTGAGAAGTATGTAGTGGTGTCTAGAGTTGTCTTAATTTGCATTTCTCTGATTAATAATGACTTGGATCATCTTTTCATATGGTTAGAAATAGTTTCAATTTCTTCATCTGAAAATTGTCTGTTCATATCCTTTGAACATTTATCAGTTGGAGAATGGCTTGATTTCTTATAAATAGAGTCAATTCTGTATAAATTTTGAAAATGAGGCCTTTCTCAGAACCTTTGACTATAAAAATGTTTTCCCAGTTTATTGTTTCCCTTCTAATCTTGTCTGCATTAGTTCTGTTTGTACAAAAGATGTTCAATTTGATATAATAAAAATTTTCTATTTTGTGATCAATAATGATGTCTAGTTCTTCTTTGGTCACAAATTTCTTCCTCCTCCACAGGTCTAAGAGGTAAACTATGCTATGTTCTTCTAATTTATTTATAATCTCATTCTTTATGCCTTGATCATGAACCCATTTTGACCTTATCTCGGTGTACAATGTTAAGTGATAGTCCTGATTTTTTAAAAAGTTTTTGCTCACATCCCTCATTTTAACTTTATATTTATCTTTATTTTTCAAGTGGATTTTTTGTTAACAATATATTTGTGGATTCTACTTCTTGCTATAAGAGTAGATTTGAAGGGAAAGAGTCTACTTGAGCCTTGTGATTTTATATATGATACACCCCATTTCCCTTTTACTTATGCCATCCCTGATTTCAAGATTTTAGTGTTTATTCCTTTCATTTTAATCCTTCCTTCATATTCTTCCTCCAATATGCATTTATTTTGCTTATTACTATAAGAAGATCCAATTTCTTCTTTCCAAGAAGAAAATAATTTACAAAATATATTCTAACAAGTGATTTCCTCTCTTCCCATGCATGTATCCAGAATATAATAAAGAACCTTCAGAAAATTTTTAGACATACCACCCATAACCACATTTGAAAAATCACACAGAATCAAATGATATTACCAGCAAAAAAATGAATAGTGTCCCTGGGGACTGTAACATCCAAGGCAAGAAACTGAAAAAACTAAGGTAAATGGGTATCTTATTTTTTCATTGTTGCTATTAGAAGAGAAGCCTGATCACCTGGACAAATAGAAGTAGCTAAAGACTTTGGAAATCATATGATTTGATGTAGAGATGTGATATATTATTGATTAAAAACCTCAATTATCTAAAAAATGGTACTACTATTGTGGTAGAATTTGTGCTATAAAAATAAAAGTGAAACAATCCCTGTCCTGAGAAATCTTACCAAACAATTAAGCAGTCAGTAAGTTTTTGATTTGCCTTAATAATAACTTCATTCTTCAAAAAGTATATAAAATGATAAGAATATCTGCTATTGTCGGCCAGAGTAACCACTGTGCTGGAATCATTTGCTATTATTCATATATATTATATATTTTGTATACACACACATGTCTTAGGTGGAAGTGACAAATCTTAGAATTAATGATGGTGAAGTAGAAGATAGTCAGTCATGGTATTTGAAAAGAAGTATAGAGTTAAAAATGTTTATGTCAAAAGTTTCAGAGAAAATATTGGTAGCATTCCAATTCTATAGAATAAATCTTCCAAAAAGGAATAGGAAATTCTCACAAATGAAATCTTGGATAAGACAATACAAAAAATTCTTATTTTCCAAAATGGGAGTCACTAAATAAAGGGGACAATATTGAGAAAAATCATTGATCAACTTAACATTTCTTTTTTAAAAATTTTAATTTAATTTTATGTATATTTAAATGTAAAAGCAATTCATTTTTATAATTGAGTTCCAAACTCTCTCCTGCCCTTCCCACCTCCCTCATTGAGAATTCCAGCAATTTGATACAGGTTATACATGTGTAATCATGCAAAGCCTATTTTCATATTATTTATATGGTGAAAGAATACATAGGCCAAAAAAATGAAACCCAAGAAAAATAAAGGTTTTAAAAAATATGCTTCAATATGTATTCAAATTCCATTGGTTCTTCATCTGTAGATCAGTAGGATTTTTTTTTATAAGTCCTTCAGAGTTATTTTGGATCAGTACTACATAGAACCAATTTAACCTGATTAAATACCTCATGATTTCTCTTTCCTGTTTACCTTTTTATCTTTCTCTTTAGTCTTGTATTTGCAAATCAAATTTTCTAAATTCCTTTATTTCATGAAATATCCACTTTTTCTTCTGAAAGATTATTCTCAGTTTTTCTGGGAAGGTAATTTTTTATTGTAATCCCAGCTCTTTTGCCCTGCAGAGTATCATAATCCAAAATGTCCGGTCCTTATAAAAGCTGCTAACTCTTGTGTTATTCTGACTGTGGCTCCACTACACTTGAACTATTTCTTTAGCTATATTCTTCCTGGGCGTTTTCATTTTGAGAGCTCTTTCAAGAGGTTATTTCTATTTAATCCTTTGATTCTAGAATATCACAGCAGTTTTTCTTTAATAATTTCTTAAAAGAAAAGTTCTTAGGGGCAGCTAGATAGTGCAATGGATAGACTATGGGCCCTGGAGTCAGGAAAACTGGAGTTCAAATCTGGTCTCAGACACTTAATGTTTCTTATCTCTGCGACCCTGGGCAAGTTACTTAACCCCAATTTGCTCACCAAAATATGGAAGAAGAAAAAAAAAAAAAGAAAGGTTACTTTTTTTCATGACTTTCAGGAAGTCCAATAATTTTAAAATTATTTCTCTTGGATCAGTTTTCTAGGTCAGGTTCTAGGTCAGTTTTTGATAAGGTATTTTACATTGTCATTCTATTCTTTTGGTTTTATTATTTCTTGATGTCTCAGAGCTATTAGCTTTCATTTTCTCATTTCTAATTTTTAAGGATTTATTTTCTTCAGTGAGATTTTATATCTCCATTTCCATTTGGCCAATAATTATTTTTTAATGAGTTCTTTTCTTCAGTGAATTTTTGTGTCTCTTTTTCTATTTAATCAATGCTACTTTTAAGGAGATCTTTTTTTCAGTGATTTTTTAAAATAGTTTTTCTATTTGTCCAGTTTTGGCTTTCAAAGCATTCTTCTTCTCAATGGATTTTTGTATCTCTTAACATTTGACCTATTCTGTTTTGTAAGTATTATTATTTTCTTTAGTTTTTTTTTTCATGTGTGTGTGTGTGTGTGTGTGTGTGTGTCTTCTTTATCAAGCTTTTGACTTGTTTTTTATGATTTTTTGTATCACTCTCATTTATCTTCCCAATTTTTCTTCTACCTTTCTTAATTTTTAAAAATCTTTTTGCAGCACTTCCATGACCTGAGACCAATTATTTTTTTCTTCTTGGAGGCTTTGAATGTAGGGCTATTTTAACTTTGGTGTCTTCTCTTAAGTAAATGTTTTACTCTTCCTTGTCACCGTAGTAACTTTATATGATCAGAATTTTTTTCTGTTGTTTGCTTATTTCCCCAGCCTATTTCTTGACATTTAACTCTTTGCTAAATTGTAACATTGCTTGCTTGGTGGAGGGTGCACTGTATCAAACTTTAGGGTTTTTGTTCAATTTTCAGAGATACATCTAGGGACCTATAAATTTTCAGTTTTTTCAAGGTGGTATAGTCTAAAGAGAAGTGTGCTTATTACTTTTCCAGACTGTGCTGTAGTCCGTGAGTAAACATATGCATTCTTTGCAGCCCTAGAACTGTAATGAGAGTCTCCCCCTTCTTCACTACTGCAAACTCTGCTATATTGGTGCTACCCCTCCATCCTGGATGTGCCATTACAAAAGAACTGCCAACCGAACTTCTGAGTATGAGCAAATCAGAACATAAGCTATCAGGAATATTGAGGAGCAACAGAATAAAAGATGCTATCAAAGATTTATATAAGAGAAAAAAGGCTAGCCATATGGTAAGGATTAGAAATGACAGTGGCCAGCCAGAGTGTTCCAATGGCACATTTGCAATGTGAAAAGAAAATGATAAAGGCTTCCATAATAGTGGTTTGATCTACAGTACTGGACTTGTAGAGGACATGGAGAAGAGTGGAACAGAATGGAAACTCATGAATAGTTTGTGATTTTCATAGTTTGAAGGAACTTCTAAAATAATCAGATCACAAATACATAAATATGTATATGTGTGTGTGTATGATATACATATATATATACATACATATACGTAGAGAGAAAATGAAAATACAGCTAGGAAATTTTGAAGCATTGGGATGCTCATAAAAATATTTTGATGGTACTAAAGTTTTATCTGAAGCTGACAATAAATAAATATCTTTTTTTCAGAAACCAAATATCTTTATAAGCAAATTAGAAGAACAAAGGATAATTTACCTCTCAGTTCTGTGGAAATGGAAGGAATTTGTGGCCAAAGAAAAATCAGAGTTCATTAATGATCACAAAATAGATAATTTTGATTATATTAAGTTAAAAAAGTTTTGTACAAACAAAACTAATATAGACAAGATTAGAAGGAAAGCGATAAACTGGGAAAAAAATTTTTTTATACATTCAAAGGTTCTGATAAAGGGCTCATTACTAAAATTTATAAAGAATTGACCCAAACTTATAAGAATTCAAGCCAATTCCCAATTGATAAATAGTTAAAGGGTATGAACAGACAATTTCTCAGATGAAGAAATTAAAACCATTTCAAATCTTGTGGAAAAGTGTTTTAAATCCCTATTGATCAGAGAAATGCAAATTAAAACAACTCTGAGGTACCACTACACCTTTCACATTGGCTAAAATAACAGGAAAAGATAATGAAGAATGTCGGAAGATGTGGGAAACCTGTGACACTGGTACATTATGGTTGGAGTTGTGGACTGATTCTGGAGAGCAATTTGGAATTATGCCCAAAGGGCTATCAAAATGTTCATGTTCTTTGATTCAGCAGTGTTTCTATTGGGCTTATATCCCAAAGAGATCTTAAAGGAGGGAAAGGGACCCACATGTTCAAAAATGTTTGTGGCAGCCCTTTTTGTAGTGGCAAGAAACTGGAAACTGAGCGGATGCTCATCAGTTGGAGAATGTCTGAAGAAGTTATGGTGTATTAATGTTGTGAAATATTATTGTTCTATAAGAAAAGATCAGCAGGATGATTTTAGAAAGGCCTGGAAAGACTTACATGAACTGATGCTAAGTGAAATGAGCAGAACCAGGAGATCATTGTACAGAACAGCAACATGATTACATGATGATCAGTTCTGATAGACTTGGCTCTTTTCATCAATGAGATGACTCAGACCAGTTCCTGAGAAAATGATCTTGTGATGATCCCAGAGAAAGGACTATGGGAACTGAGTGTGGATCATAACATAGCATTTTCACTCCTTTTCTTGTTGTTTGCTTTCATTTTATTTTCTTTCTCATTTTTTTTCTTTTTGATTTGATTTTTCTTGTGCAGCAAGATAATTATATAAATATATATGCATATGTTGGCTTT
This sequence comes from Sarcophilus harrisii, assembly GCF_902635505.1. Classification (NCBI taxonomy): domain Eukaryota; kingdom Metazoa; phylum Chordata; class Mammalia; order Dasyuromorphia; family Dasyuridae; genus Sarcophilus; species Sarcophilus harrisii. Next base: position 407,413,301 of record NC_045426.1, read on the forward strand.
AACATATTTTTTTTACCATGTTTAACATATATTGGATTACTTACAATTTAGGGGAGATATGGGGGGGAAATGAGGGAAAATTGAAACACAAGGTTTTGCAAAGATTAATATTGAAAAATTATGCATATGTTTTGAAAATAGAAAGCTTTAACTAAAAAGAAAGAAACCAAACATCTTTAAGGATCATAGAATTAAAATGGTACTCTATGGATTCTGTGATTACATTTTAATGATTTCAAGAGATTAAAAAAAAGGGAAAGTACAGGGCAGAAAAATTGGAAAGAAGGGGAGAAAAATCATAATTATGCAAAGAAGTTCATAAAATGAATCATATATAGTCATGGAAGAGTGAGTTGAGACCCTGGCATACTGTAAACCCACTTTCATCTGAATTGAATAAAGCATATTTACTATAATATCAGAAACACATGCATGGGTGCACACACTCATGCACGCAATGAATGCACCCACAAAAGAGATTTTGATATAGAAATAGGATCAAGGAAGGATTAGAGAGGATGTCAAGAGTAAGGGCATGATGAAGATTACTTCTCCCAATTTGGAAGATATATTAAATGTATCCAATTTTATCCAATAAGAAGTTAATAAAATGCTTAGCAGAGGACCTCACACAAATCCTTGTTATTTCTCACAAAGAACAATCAAAAGAATTAATAGGACCTATTATTAATTACTCATACATTAATAACTCATAATATATCATTTTAGATATACAAAATATTTTTAGAACATTCTCTTGAAGTAGATAAAAGGATTATTATACCTAAACCACACTAAATATAAGGAACTAAGGATCAAAGAAATTAAGAAATTTGTCCAGTTATACTCCAAAGAAATGGCAAAGTGCAAACTTGAAACCAGGTCTTCTGATGTGTCAAGTTCATTTTCTTTCTATACCACATTCCCCCTAAGCTTGCTGGTCCGTTATTATCAAAAGTTTCAGGACAGTAGCAATTGTAATAAAATTTGAAACACTGGAACTTGGATATTTATCAAAATTTAAATGAAAAATCCTAAACAGCCTTCTCTAATAAGTCATGTCCATGAGTTATGTGGAAGCATTTTACAGCACACTGAATTTAGAAGGTCATTTAGGGATTCACTTCTAATAAATCAATCATGGTTAAAACAATTAACTAACAAGGCTGCCCTAAAAAAAGTTTTCAAATCGTTCCATGTGGCATAGCGCAGAATATACAGATCTCTGCCAAATACTTGTTCAACTACTTAGGCAATGCCAACCACTTTTTTTTTAAGAGAACATTTTTCTGCCTGAGAAAGCATGGATTGGCCCTATATTTTAGTGAGAACACCAGTCTGGCTCCTACATTTTTAGATACTTCAATACTTATACAGATTTATGATTTTAACTATGTGGGATCCTCCCTTCAAGAGACATTGCAATGCAACTATACTTCCCTATTCCCTATGAATCTTATTGAATAATTTATTCAATTTTGAGGCTATCTTATTGTTTGTACTCAGTTTTTATCCACTAAATAGGTCCTATTAGATCATCTTTGTGGGTTGACTGTGTAACTGCATATTATTGTCTGTACTATAGTAATCTTTTATCCATTCATTTTTTTTCTAAGTAGGTAGTTGTCAAGTTCTTATGAATAATTATGGATCTCATTTAGTAGGTTCTGCAATGCAGTTTGTTACAATTAGCATAGTCAGTCTCAAATAGGAACTTAATATCTATAACAAATGACTCTTGCATTTGAAATCTTTACTGAACAAACTCCAAGAAAGTGGACAACAGAATTTACAAACATTTATCTCCCTCTTTTATCCCTTGCTTAACAAGCAGAGTATTACTGAACAACACTACCTCTGTTGAGATTTTAAAGGAATACTGAAGATTTTAATATATACATAAGAACCACTTTTTTTGCAGGAGACCATTGAAAGAGGCATTTTGATCTACTGAATCATTTTTTTTTTCATGGTAAATAAGCAAAGGAGAATCATGTATTCTTTGCATCTTTCATTTAATCATGTGACTGTAAATATATCAACTATTATACATTGTCTTTTCCAAAGTATGCCTGTTACTTTTGCTAATTTTTCTCAAGCAAGCCTTTGACATATTCATACGAAGATTTTGTGGAGTTGGGAAAATAAATGTGTAGGTTAAAAACTGCTATAGCATTCAGGACAGAATGACAACTTTTGCCCATGTCATGATTATTATCTAGTATACATTGCTATTAAAAGGCTGTTTAAAAGAACAAGAAATTAAAGAATCAATAGCTATATAAAAATGCTTCAAATTAGTAATTAGAAAAAAATGGAAATTAAAAGAGGTGTAAGGCACTACCTCACATCCATTAGACTGGCAAAGTTGTCAGTAAGGAAAACTATAAATCCTACAGGCTATGGGAAAATATTATATTTTAATGTACTGTTAGTAGGAAATAAATGTGGAATTATGGTGAAAAAAAGCATTAAAAGGAGTATACTTATTGATCCAGTGATACCATTATTAGGTATAGATCTCAAAACCATCAAAGTCAAAGGAAAAAAACCATATAAGTCAAAATATTTATAGTAGTTCTTTTTTGTGGTAGTATACAATTGGAAACGATGATGTATTAAGTGGGAAATGGCTAAACAAGTTAAGGTATATAAAGATATTGGAATATTATTGTGTTATAAGACATGCTGGAGATGATTTCAGGGAAATCTAGGAAAAAGTGAATGAGCTTAATGAGCTTATGCAAAATAAAGTGTGCAGAACCAGGAGAATTGTTGTTATAAAGAAACAACAATATTATAAAGACAAGCAACTTTGAATGATTTAGAAACTATTATAAACTCAATGACCAATTGCAAATGACACATGATGAAACATGCTACCAGCCTCAAAAAATATGGATAATGGACTCAGAGTATATGTTGTCATACTTATACATGCATGTACTCACATATATATGCATATATGTATAGCATATGAGTTTAGATAAACATTTAATATATATGTGTGAGTACATATAAAATGTGTGTATACATATGCACACATACATGGTTATTGTGAGCAAATGTTTGACTATACATGTTATAGTTTCTTTCATTTCTCAATGGAGGGGGAAAGGGATAAAGGGAAACAATTTGAAGCTGAAAATAAAATAAAATTGAATTTTTAAAAGCACATAATTTTTTTCTTAGCAATAATCAAAAATTATTTACAGAATGTCATCTGAAATAGATCTTTCAGGACTAAACTGACTAAAAAAATGTGCCTTTTTTTTTTTAATAATAGCCTTTTATTTACAGGTTATATGTATGGGTAACTTTACAGAATTGACAATTGCCAAACCTCTTGTTCCACTTTTTCACCTCTTACCCCCCACACTCTCCCCCAGATGGCAGGATGACCAGTAGATGTTAAATATATTAAAATATAAATTAGATACACAATAAGTATACATGACCAAACCGTTATTTTGCTGTACAAAAAGAATCAGTCTCTGAAATATTGTACAATTAGCTTGTGAAGGAAATCAAAAATGCAGGTGGGCAAAAATAAACGGATTGGGAATTCAATGTAATGGTTTTTAGTCATCTCCCAGAGTTCTTTCTCTGGACATAGCTGGTTCAGTTCATTACTGCTCCACTGGAAATGATTTGGTTGATCTCCTTGCTGAGGTTGGCCAGGTCCATCAGAATTGGTCATCATACAGTATTGTTGTTGAAGTATATAATGATCTCCTGGTCCTGCTCATTTCACTCAGCATCAGTTCGCGTAAGTCTCTCCAGGCCTTTCTGAAATCATCCTGTTGGTCATTTCTTACAGAACAATAATATTCCATAATATTCATATACCACAATTTATTCAGCCATTCTCCAACTGATGGGCATCCACTCAGTTTCCAGTTTCTAGCCACTACAAAGAGGGCTGCCACAAACATTCTTGCACATACAGGTCCCTTTCCCTTCTTTATGATCTCTTTGGGATATAAGCCCAGTATTACTCCTTGATTACTATTTGATCCACTGCTGGATCAAAGGGTATGTACAGTTTGATAACATTTTGTTCCAAATTGCTCTCCAGAATGGTTAGATTCATTCACAACTCCACCAATAATAATGCATCAATGTCCCAGTTTTCCCACATCCCCTCCAACAATCATCATTATTTTTTCCTGTCATCTTAGCCACTCTGACAGGTGTGTAGTGGTATCTTAGAGTTGTCTTAATTTGCATTTCTCTGATTAATTGGCTTGGGCATCTTTCATATGACTAGAAATAGTTTCAATTTCTTCATCTGAGAATTGTTTTTTCATTCCTTTGACCATTTTCAATTGGAGAATGGCTTGATTTTTTATAAATTAGAGTTAATTCTCTATATATTTTTGGAAGAGCCTTTATCAGAACCTTTGACTGTAAAAATATTTTTCCCAGTTTTATTCTTCCCTTCTAATCTTGTCTGCATTAATTTTGTTTGTACAAAACTTTTCCAGTTTGGTATAGTCAAAATTGTCTATTTTAATGATCAGTAATGATCTCTAGTTCTTCTTTGGTCATTAAATTCCTTCCCTTCACAGGTCGGAGGTAAACTATCTGTGTTCCTCTAATTTATTAATAATTTCATTCTTTATCCTAGGTCATGAACCCATTTTGAACTTATCTTGGGTATGGTGTTAAAGTGTGGATCAGTGCCTAGTTTCTGCCATATTAGTTTCCAATTTTTCCCACAATTTTGTCAAACAGTAAGTTTTATCCAAAAGCTGGGGTCTTTGGGTTTGTCAAAGACTAGGTTGCTATAGTTGTTGACTGTTTTGTCCCTTGAACCTAACCTATTCCACTGATCAACTAATTATTCCTTAGCCAATACCAAATGGCTTTGGTAACTGCTCTCTATAATATAATTTTAGATCGTACAGCTAAGCCACCTTCATTTGATTTTTTTTCATTAATTCCCTTGAAATTCTTGACCTTTTGTTTTCCATATGAATTTTGTTTTTTTTCTAGGTCATTAATATAGTTTTTTGGGAGTCTGATTGGTATAGCACTAAATAAATAGATTAGTTTAGGTAATATTGTCATCTTTATTATATTTGCTCACCCTATCCAAGAGCAATTGGAAAAATTCCAATTGGTTAGATCAGGTCCAATTGGTAGAAATCAGAAAAGTGGTCTGTAATTTTGCTCATAAAATTTCTGATTTTCCCTTGGCAGATAGATTCCTAAATATTTTATATTATCAGTAGTTACTTTAAATGGAATTTCTCTTTGTAACTCTGACTGTTGAATTTTGTTAGTGATATATAAGAATGCTGATGACTTAATGTGGGTTTATTTTATAACCAACAACTTTAACTAAAGGTTGTGGATTATTTCTAATAACTTTTAGTAGAATCTCTGGGGTTCTCTAAGTATACCATCAATCATCGGCAGAGTGATAATTTGGTTTCCTCGTTGCCTATTCTATTCCCTCTCTTTCTCAAGCTCTTATTGCCAAAGCTAGCGTTTCTAATACAATATTAAATAGTAACGGTGGTAGTGGGCAACCTTGTTTCACTCCAGATCTTATTGGGAATGGTTGCAGTTTGTCTCCATTACATATGATGCTTACTGATGGTTTTAAATAGATTATCTATTTAAATAGATAAATAGCTGATTATTTTAAGGAAACGTCCATTTATTCCTATACTCTCAAGTGTTTTTAATAGGAATGGATGTTGGATTTTGTCAAATGCCTTTTCTGCATCTATTGAGATGATCATGTGGTTTTGTTAATTTGGTTATTAATATGGCCAATTATATTGATAGTTTTCCTAATATTGAACCAACCCTGCATTCCTGGTATAAATCCTACTTGATCATAGTGTATTATCCTGGGGATGATTTTCTGTAGTCTTTTTGCTAATATCTTATTTAAGATTTAAGATTAATTTTAGAATTTCAAATTTAGTATTTAACTGGGGGTTTTTAATTTGGTCTTTTTTTAGTTTTTTTAGTTGCAAGCCCAATTCATTAATCTTTTCTTTCTCTGTTTTATTCAAGTAAGCCTCTAAGGATATAAAATTCCCTCTTATTACCGCCTTGCTGCATCCCAAAATTTTGGTATGACGTCTCATCATTGTCATTATCTTGAGTGAAATTATTAATTGTATCTATAATTTGCTGCTTCTAATCATTCTTTAAGATGAGATTGTTTAGTTTCCAATTACTTTTTGTTCTATTTACCCTAACTTTTTGTTGAATGTGTTTTATTTGCATCATGATCTGAAAGAAAGCATTTTACTATTTCTGCTTTCTTGCATTTAATTTTAGGTCTTTATTGTCCTAATTATGGTCAATTTTTGAATGGGTTCCATGAACTGCTGGGAAAGAAAGTATATTCCTTTCTGTCTCCATTCAATTTTCTCAAGATCTAACATACCTAATTTTTCCTAATATTCTATTTACTTCTTTAATTTCTTTCTTATTTGTTTGTGGTTTGGTTGTCTAATTCTGGGGTGCAAGGTTGAGATCTCCCACTATTACAGTTTGTTGTCTATTTCTTCTTGCAACTCTCTTAACTTCTCCTTTAGGAAGCTGGATGCCATACCACTTGGTGCATATATGTTTTAATATTGATATTGCTTTATTGTTTATGCTCTTTAGCAGGATGTAGTTTCCTTCTTATCTCTTTAATTAGATCAAATTTTGCTTTTGCTTGATCTGAGATAAGGATGGTTACCCCTGCTTTTTTGACTTCACCTGAAGCATAATAGATTTTGCTCCAGCCTTTTACCTTTACTCTGTATGTATCTCCCTGCTTTAAGTGTGTTTCTTTTAAACAACATATTATAGGGTTCTGACTTTTGATCCAGTGTGCTATCTGCCTCCTCTTTATGGGGGAATTCAGCCCATTCACATTTATGGTTAGAATTACTAAATCTGTATTTCCTGCCATCCTAATAACCCCAGATTATGCTTTACTTTTCTTGCCCCTCCTTCAACCCTCTTTCCCCTTTTTGAACTTGTACCCACTTGTATCACGATGCTTACCCTCTTTAGAATCCCTCCCTCCCCTTTTGAATCTTCCTTCCTTCCCTTTTACTCTTTTTTCCCCTTTTTAATCTCCCCTTTTTAATGGGCGAGAAAATTTTCTCTAAAACAAATGTCAATTATTTTTCTTTGAGCCAACTCTGATGAGTAAGATTCACACAATGTCTCCCCTCTCTAAATTCCCTCAGATATGATAAGTTTCCTTTGCCTTTTCATGGGATGTGGTTTCCCTCTTTTTATTTCTCCTTCCCACCTTATTCTACCATCATCCCTTTTCCATATCTACTTCCCTTTTTATGTTATATCAGTAAAATCAAATTATACATGTATTCTTTTTGTATATCCACAACAGAAATACAATTTTCAAGAGTTCTTTTTTACCTTTTCACATCTCTTGAGTCCTATGGTTTGGAATCAATTTTTTCTTTAGTTCTGGTTTTTCCTTAGAAACAAATGGAATTCATTTGTTTCATTAAATCCATCTTCTTCCCTGGAAGAAAATCTCAACTTAAGCTGGGTAGTTTATTCTTGGCTGTATTCCAAGTTCTTTTGCCTTTCAGAATATCAGATTCCAGGCCCTTCGATCCTTTAATGTGGAGGCAGCCAGATCTTGGGTGATCCTTATTGTGGCATCTCGGTATTTAAATTGTTTTTTTTTTTTTTTTTTGGCTGCTTGTAAAATTTTTTCCTTAATCTGATAGTTCTGAAATTTGGCCACAATATTCCTTGGGGTTTTTATTTTAGGGTTTCTTTCAGAAGGTGTTTGATGAATTCTTTCAATGCCTATTTTACCTTCTGATTCTATTACATCTGGACAGTTCTCTGATGATTTTTCTTGTAAAATAGTATCTAGGCTCTTTTTTTCATCATAATTTTCAGAAAGTTCAATAATCCTCAGATTATTTCTCCTAGATCTATTTTCCAAGTCTGTCGTTTTTGCAAGTAGATAATTCATGGTTTTTTCCAGTTTGTCATTTTTTTGGTTTTGCTTGACTGATTGTTGCTATCTCAATGAATCATTGGTTTCTATTTGTTCAGTTCTAATTTTTAAAAATTATTTTCTTCATTAGCTTTTTTTACTTCTTTCTGTATATGTCCAATTGAGTTTTTAAATGGTTGTTTTTGCTCTTGATTTTTTCCATTTCACTATTTTTTTTAGTGCATTGTTTTCTTTTTCCAATTCACAAATCCTACTTTCTAGTGAATTCTTTACCAATTCACAATTTTCCAATTCACAATTCTTACTTTCCTGAGATTTTTTTACTTTTTCCAATTCACAAATTTTGTTTCCCTGCACTTCCTGGGAATTTTTTATCTTTTCCAATTTGTATTTCAGGAAGTTGTTGCTCTCTTGTAAGGCTTCTCTTTCCTTTCCCCATTTATCTTCTAACTCTCTTTTGAGACTTTTAATGGTCTCTTCTATGAGAGCATCATGTAAAAGGGGACAGGTGACATTCCCCTTTGGGGTATTGTCTGGTGCCTGTTTGCTATTAGTCTCTTCAGGTTTGCTGACCTGCTCTTTTTCTGCATAGAAGCTGTCGATCATTCTTTTCATCTTTTTATTCATGTTTTAAAGCCTTTAGGGTATGCCTCCTAGGCAAGGGGGTTACCAGCTTCCTCTGCAGAACAGGAGAGATGTAAACCGGTTTCTGGCTCCGAGGTATGGGAGTGCTCTGAGTGAGAGTTTTCCCTTCCCCCAACAGGAGGTGGATTCAGCACTGGCTGAGCTATCGAAGTGCCCAGTTGGGCTGTGTGGGTTAGCGATTGCCCTAGGCTAGAGACTAAGGGGTGAAAGTGTCACTGCCCCAGGCCAGAGCCTCTTGTGGGGCTGTGGGTATTAGCAGCTGACCGCAGATAGCCGATTCTACCGGAAGTCTGCCCGGAAGTCTCTGCCCCAACGTCTCTGCCCGATGCAAATCGGCCCTGCGAAAGCTCTATGGCCCCAAGCCGAGCCCCCCACTGCGCAGATTAGAGGCTAACCTGGGCTGTGCCCTCCTGCCGTGCAGGTTCGCAACTGCCCCAAGGAAAAGCCCCGTACTGTGGGTTGGGGCTGCGAGCTTGTGCTGAGATCTGTGCTCTCACTTCCGGTTTGAGGCTCTCCTTGGAAACTAATTTCTCTCCCAGTCTACGCTGATCTCCCCCCTGGCCCCGGAACAAACCTTTTTTGGCGAGACTGCAGATTTTCTTCGGCTGGTGAGTTGTTATACTTTTTATCTTTATGAATTGTAGCAGTCAAGACTATTTTTGAGGCTCGATATAATATTGATAAAGAGGGTAAGAGAAGAGCTTAGAAAGTCGCGTGTGCCTTCTCTGCCATCTTGGCTCCGCCCCTCCAAACTGAGACTTGTTAAAGACCTTAGCTTAAAACATCCAAAGCTCTTAAGTTAAAAAAAGCATAAAAAAAATCCCACTTCTTCCAGACCACATCCAGTTGACCTGATCTATATCCAACCAGTGGACCCAAATGGTTCTGAAGCAGATAGTGAGGTGGGTGACCTTGCCCAGCCTTCTCTCCCTTAAATCCAATTCACTTATTTGTCATGGCCCTGATGTCACAGACCTCTCCATGAATGAGGGACAAACAACAGCAAATTGGACTCTCAGAAAAGACTTCTTATGAACACAGCATTGACTAGCTGGAAACCAGCTTTAGAGAAATGTCATTTTGTATGATGAACAGGGGTTCAGGGAGGACTAGCTCTTCTAAGATGAGAGCTTGTTGAGCTCTTTGCAGAGCCCTTCTTTTTTTTCCACTTTCAATCAATTAACTCTTATCTGTGGCTCTTACAAAACAGCCCCAGCCCACTAAAATGGCAAATGAGTTGAAACAGATAGAGGGTAATTGATAGATCTCAATTTTGAATAGAGGAATGTTTATCCTACACATGTGAAGACTTTACCTGTAGAATGGGCAGATGAAAAGGATTGGTTCCAACAGTTCCGAAGGTGGCTGAAGCAGGTGCTATGGAGTGCTTAGAGATTAGTCAGACATCAAACACCTCAGGGTCTTCCACTGCCCCCTAGTCCAAAGCCATTCATTAATGACTTGTTTTTCCACTGATCTTTAATGACTTTGAAAGAGAATATCAGAATGATGACTTTGTGCAATTTTGACTCACCTAAATCCAGTTCACATGCAAATCATCACCTCATGATTAGTCCTCCTTAAAATGAAAGTTGAACAATATATTCTCCATGTCTTCGTGAATATGTTCTGTTTGCAGCCCTAATCTATGTCTTGGAGAACACATGATTTCCATAGGACATTATTTGTTTTAATCTCTCTACCTTAGCTTGGACCCAATTTCAGTATCAGTCAGCATCAAAACCAATGCATCTGTGATGCTAAATATTATATCATTAATGATCTTAAGGGATCTGAGTTCTGTACAATGACATAAGCAAATTTAATCCTGGTAAAATATGGAATATATTCCAAGAAGGAAGCAAAGTTTCTGTATTCATTAACTTGGAATTATAGAAACCTGAAGCATGGGGAAATTCTTTGTAGATGTAAACACAGATAAATAATCAGATGGGAATAATTTTTATTCTGGAAAATATATTTTAGCTAAGCCTTGAAGGGTAAATGGGAGTTGTGTGGATGGTGAAAGAGAGGCAAAGCAAGTTGATTACTTATTGAATGGCTACTTTGAGGTGGGAAAAGGCAGGATGTACTTGGGAAAGGCTGGTGGTCAGGATACATGGTATTTAGGGAAATTTAATTAAATAGTAAATAATAAAATTATAAGAAAGCTATGAGGGGTTTAGGATGTTAGACTGACAATGATTTTTGTTTGTTTGTTTTGTTTTGTTTGCTGCTAGAGAGGGGTGACTTAATGGTAGCTGTGTTTTAGGAAAGTTGTGATCAGCTGCATGTAGAACACATTGAAAGAAAATGGATGGAGATATGTAGGCAAAATATTACAAAGGGGATAATGGGAAACTGATCTTGGTAGAAAAAAAATGAGAATTAAGGTAGAAAGTAGATATATACTAGAGTTAGCATAAAATATAGTTGATAGGGATTTTGAAACTAGATGTAGAATGAGAGAAATAAAGGAGTTGATGACACAAGTTTCTGGTCTAATGACAGGAAATAATAGTGTCATGTCATTAATAGAAATGAAAGAATCAGAATAAGGAAATAAAGTACAACATTAAATTGATTTATAATTTATTACTGAAGAAGTCTATTGCTAGTGAAGTAATATTGCATGATAGAAAATTGATCTAGGTCCACATCCTGTCTCAACAACTTCCTAGTTATGCCATCCTGAGTAATTTACTTACAAACTCTTTCCATATTTTCATATCTGAAATGGGGAAACAATAGGTAAAGCACATTTCACTGACTTGTTCTGAATATCAAATGAGATAATGCTTAGAATATTAATGCATATCTGTATATATTATTGAAAAGTAATAGAAGGAATGAGTAGTATTAGAACAAGTCAGTGAAATGAAATGAAAATCAGTATATGAAGAAATAGAATTGATTATTCCTGTGGGATAAACTACAGATCACTGAGACAGATAAAAAGGAAATAGATAAGGAGTTTAATTTTCATTATAAACTTAATGGAGAAGCACAAGAGAATAATATCAATAGGGGACTTCAAAGTATTTGGACATCTTGTGGAGCCTACCAACTTTTGATCCTCTCGTTTCTTACTCCTGAACAGAATAAATTTAATTAAGATTCTTGATTATTTAAAATACTAATTAGTATGTAGCCATTAAATTACAATTAAAATTAAAATCCATAATTCCTCATTTCTTATTCTTCCCCATTTTATAGAGTTTATTGTAATTAAACAACATATCACTATGGAAAAATCATTATACAATAACTATATGGTTTAATACTTTATATCAGTGATGTCCTTTTACTGACAAACTGAGGAAATCTAGTATTTTATCTCTTCCTACCCTACTAATCTTCTAAAGTCCTTCATAATTTTGTGGCAGTTATTGGCAATTCCCATGAATGTTTTCATTGAAATGAAAACTAATGTCACTGAATTACACATTCATAGTTCAAATGTTAGAACATTCTAGCATTATTATTTTTAAGTGTTGTGAAATATTCTCTTTTAAAGCACTCTTGCTCAGTTTCAACACATTAAAATGATTCCTTCTTGTTATCAAAAATTGCCTACACATTTGTTTTCCTGCTTTTATAAACCTTTGGGTTTTTTGTTTGTTTTGCAAATTAACAATGGCCTTCTATTGTTAAATACGTTCTGGAGTATAAGTAATTAATCATATACCATCAGCTTTGTTAGACGTTTTAAAGATAAAATTACAAAATAAACTCAGATTTTCTAATTAGTTAAAATATCCCATAATTTCTTACCACAAAAATTGTTGGTATACAACTGAGATTAAAAGATTCTTTTGGCCAAAAATGTCTGTGAATTGTTAAATTTTATAGAAGAGAGCCAAGAGTTAAAAAAGCTAAAATCTCCTTTGACCTTCTGAAATAATAAACTGACTCCCACAGAGGTCACAAAAGAATATTTTTCCCATCTATGTACATCATTGAATAGTTGTCTTCTAGCCAGGTGGATTTTGGTGAATTTTTCTTTTAATCTTTCTGGGAGACTTATACTGGCTACTCACCAAAGGTAATATTCTAAATTTCATGGAACTATGATTTGGCTCTGCAGGGAGATATTTTGTTTTTATTTATTAAAATGCATTTTTTACTCTCCCATGTCATTTTTTGGAAAATATAATTTTAAAGGATGAGCATCTTTACTACCCCCTCCCCAATGGATTTTCTTGTTCCAGGCATATGTTCTTCTTATTTAGTCTTGGCTCCATCACTAACTAGTAGATTCACATGAATATGCTACCTTTTTTTTTTTTTTTTGAGTCTCAGTTTGTTCATCTATAAAACGAACATAGTACTATCTTTACTATGTGATCCTTATTATTGTTGTGAAGATTAAATGAAGCAAGGCAGGTAAAGTACTTTGGATCCCTATAATGCTGGGCAAATGAAATCTATTACTTTAATTAAATTCAAGATAACTGAAGGAATATAATTTATTCCATATAGTATTGTACCACTGTTCTCTTTTATTGTCCTGACTCAATTTCCCTGAATTGTTCTGTCTCAGTTTCCCTGAATTGTTCTGCCTTAGTTTCTCTAATTGGTCCTGTCTCAGTTTCCTTAATTGTTCTGCCTCAATTCCCTTAGTTGCAAATCTATCTCTCCCCCTCTATCTCCCCCCTCATCCCCCTCCAGTGCATTAAGACTGCTATAACTCAGAGGTTATAAATTGTCAATGTGTAAACTCAAAAAGAGGGGAATCCAGATACTCTGTCTCTAGTCAGGCACTTTCTTAACTCCTAGCTTGTTAGAATTTATGGTCCTACCCCCTCCAACTGTCAGAGCCAAGTTGATGGTTTCCGCCTGGAGGTTCCGGCTCACCAGAGTTTGGACTCCACCCCCTGCCTTTGTTTAGCTACTGTGTATAAAAATGCCATTTGCATTGGCTGTTGAATGCTGGATTCTTGGAGATGATAGTCTCATTCAGCCCTGGGACCAAACTGTGGATCCATTTGGTCCCAGTAAATCTTTCCCTTTCAAATAAAATATTAAAAACTCTCTAATCTCTATCTTGCCTCATTTTCTCCAGCATTACAATAGTTTATGTGTTTAGATGATCTGTTTTGGAGTTTATCTACTAGTAATGTTAATTTCTACGTCACCTAGCTTTTCTGCTGCCTGGCCTGATTATCAACTTATTCAAAAGCAGAATTAAGACATTATTAACAAAAAATGACTTCATGTTTTCCCAAATTTTAATTAGATTTTTTTTTTTGGAAAATCTGTTTTTTTTGTGTTATCTATGTTAATCCTATTAAATTCAGAAAACATTTATTAAATAACTACTGTCTACTCAGGAGTGGTCTTGTGCTTAAAAGAGATAATTTTTGAATGAGACCAGGTCTAGTCATTATGATTCACACACAGGATTTTGTGCTATATTAAGGGTTTGATCAATTTAAAAAGCCTCAAATATTTATTCTTACAATGTACCTAGCACTTTAGGTTAAGGTTGAAAAGTAAAAAGAGAGGAAAGAGAAAGGGGCAGAGTGAGACGGAGAGGGAGGGAGAGAGAAAAAAATGAAGAGAGGCAGGGAGAAGAAGAGGGAAAGGAAGAAAGACAGACAGACAGATGGAGGGGGGGAGTGAGAGACAGAAAGAGAAAAAGACAGAGACAGAGCCAGCCAAAGTCAGCCAGACAGAAAGACACACACACACACACACACACACACACACAGAGAGAGAGAGAGAGAGAAAGAGAGAGAGAGAGAGAGAGAGAGAGACAGAGACAGAGAAACAGAAAGACAGAGAGACACAGAGAGACACAGAGAGGCAGAAAGAGAGAGACAGAGAGACAGAGATAAGGATAGAGAGGGAGGCAAAGAAACACAGAGAAAAGGAAAATTGCTGATCTGGAATTTTGGAAAAAAAAAACATGTTATTCTGAGAGTCAAGAATAAGGAAGGTACTCCAAAAATGGGGGGACACTATTTAAAGGCACAAGATAAAAAATGGTGTATTCTGTATTTGAGTATTATCAAGATTTCAGGTTAGCTGGATTATAGTATGCCCAAAGGAGCATAATGCATAATAAATCTGGAAAACTAGAATGGAATTTGACTGTGATTTTAAATTCTAATAAGAAAAATTTAAATTTGATTCTAAAGGCAACAAGGAGTTCTATATGGAAATGAAAGAAATATATAAAATTAAGATCCAGACCTCTGTGGAAAAGTGATCAAAATATATGAAAGAAAAGCTCTCAAAAGAACTACATTCTTTCAGTAATCATGTGAAAGATTGCTTCAAATTGCTAATAATAAGAGAAATGCAAATTAAAACAATAACATAACTTCTTTGGTTGCTTTACTGAAATTATCAAGAGATGGAGAAAATAATAGGGAGATTCTATTCTGGATAAGATTCTCAGTAAAAAGGAAGAATTGATTGTTAGGTTGGATTGAAACATTGTCTCTTTGCTTTTCTGATAAACAAGATTTTGTAAGGGTACAAATGACATGCACCCTAACTTTTGAAAGAAACAAAACAAAACAAAAAATAAAAAAGAAACAAAAATTTCAAAGAATCCAGAATAAAGATTTGTAGAAAGCCATTGACTCATGATACAGTAAGAATAGCCTAGGAAGAATAAGAAAAACTAAAAAATGAAAGTGTGGAGACAAAAATAGAAACAATTCCAATGAGGAGAAAAAAATGGGGTTTGCCTAAAGACATACAGCCAGATAGGAAACTCCTCAATGAATTTATATTTGAAAAATGCAAAATTAGGAAGTTAGAGAAAGAGAGAGTTTTTGTGGGAAGCATTAAAGAATTTAGTTTTGGACATTTTGAATATAAAATCTCTACTGAACATTCAGTTTAACTGATAAGCCTGTTACACATGGTGATGCTGATTTATAACTACACAAAAAGAGAGTGATACTGAATACATAGAATTTGAAGTCATATGCATGGAAATGATAATCTCATTAGGGAAAAGACTAAGACTACATAAAGAAAAAGTATAAAGAGAGGAGGTGATGGTCCAGGTTAGATTGCTGGAGCATATATATGATTAAATATAAAATATAGTATTATGCTTTTATTTATGAGTTATAAAATATCAGTTATATTTATATTATAGTACTACCATGTAAAAATTCATACCTCTAGCCTATTTTATGTGACGTTCATGTTTTCCATGCTGTAACTATTAGAATCATCTGCCCTCAGGCATTTCTATTAGATGAGGATATTAGTGTTTCCTAATTTGAAACAACTGTATTTTGCCTTATTGTAGTATTAGAATATAAAAGATCACCATTTAATTTTCTGTCATTTATGTCAAATTGATAATCACAACAATTTGAAATAGGTCCAGGCCTCAAAAAAAGATTTTAAAAAAGACCACAATGTATAAGTATTTGAATCTTAGGAGCAACTGCATCACATTGATGGGTATTTTCACAATGAATGATATTTTCAAAGCCAAATTTTCTAGTGTTTGAGCTTTCCTAACAGCCTATTATTATAATATTTACCACAGTAGGTTCAAAACAAACAACTTAACAATTATATATCAATCTGACTAATATACCTGTACATTACTCTTCACTTTCCCTTATAGCATAGGTGAATGATTGGGCTTTAAGGGAATATCATTATTATTGACAATAAAAATGTCAGTCAATTAAAGCATTTCCAACCAAGTTTTATATCTAAGTTAATTCAGTTAGGAAGACTTTATATTGTGATTTTCTCTATTAAATAATTATTCTTTCCTTATGTAAATTACCAAGGAACAAAATTCTGATATACTTTTTATTATAAATTCCTGAAATTCATTATTAAAAATGTGAATTTTCAACTGAATATTGCAAATGCATTGCTTTTTTATTACTTAGAATGGCATCAAAGTAACATACATTTTTAAACTATGAACAAAATTGTGTTATTGTTGCTGCCATTTTTATCTACAAGGATTCTCCCTATTAGTCCATTTCAATTCAACTAACACTATCATCTTATGGTTTTTGGGGGGAGAATGTTGTCCAATATGAAGTAGTATTTTTCAAAAGTTTCCATTTTAAACATTGTTGAGTTGTCTGTAGTATATATCATATAACAAGGGAATAAATTTATAATAATAATATATATATATATAAAATAATAAATTTATGTGGAAAGAGTTCTGGATAGATTCATATCTTTTCACCTAAGTAAATAGCAAAGAGCAATGTAAACTCAGGTAATTATACTATGTTATAATCATTAACAGTTTAAAAATAAACTGTGCAATTATACTTATTACATCATGATAGAACATTGCACAAATTAAAAATAGATATAATCTTCTCAAGAGCAAACGAGTTACCCCTCATAATGTCCTTTTATTTGACAGTGAGATTGCTTTACCTTTAGTTACCCAAGTTCAGCAGAAATATTTTTGTCTCATTTTTTTTCTTCACATTTATTGAATGTGTGTGTATATTGAATCATGTGTGTATATCTTTATATATTTATATGTACATGACTATACATTTATATAAATACATATAAGGACATAATATACATATGCAGACACATAAATATATGCAAATGTACATGTGTATATATGCAGACATTCATTCATGTACAAAATAATGAGAAGAGCTTAATCAAAAAAGAGTATTTCTATTGAGGAAAAATGTGAACTCCAACATCAGAATTGTGTAATTCAAGAGACAATGAACCTATGATAGCATTATGTATGTCACTCAAAATCAGTATGACATAATTTATGAATGCTTATTTAATTGAAATGAATGAAAGGTTGGTAGAACTAAGTAAAACTTGATTTAAAAAGCAGTGTATTATAATGGAAAGAACAATGAATTTGGAGTCTGAGGAACTGGATTTGAATCCTGTGTAAACTTGATGAAATCACTTAACTTTTAACTATGTTTGATTTTCTATTATGTAAAATGTGTGTGTGTGTGTATGTGCACATTAGCATACATGTAAATGGGGAATGGATGAATGAGCTACATGGAAATGAAATCTATGATCCTAAGCAGATATGAATATATCTGATATGATCCTACATAGATATAAATAGGAGAGATTGAAAGTCATGATAGAAGAACAAAGAGAGGATATAACATAAAAAAGGAATTTTAAAGGTTTTGAGACAGTTAAATTATGTACAAAAAGGGATATTTAAAATTACTGAGTCTGAGAACATAGGACTGCTTTGAGGAGAGAGACACATAATCCTAAAGTGCCAAGATACTCTTGCAGCAATTTTGAATTAATGTAGGAAGGATATGAAAGGATATTTTGAGGGAAAAGTGTATATATACTTGTCTCCACACCACACATGTAAGCATATAATGCTTGTGTATACTATAATCTCTATGTGTATGCACATGTATAGATTACATGGATACATTTATTCACACAGTGTATTTACGTACATATCATATACACATGCAAGTAACTATATTACCTAGACACATTAATATGTGCATACTTGTATATAATGCTTATACACATGTATCTAAATAATATATACATATATGTGTAATATGCATATTGAAAACTAGTTCCTTATACACATTTTACCATGATTATAACATATTTATCTTAATTTGTATTAGGTATCAAAATGTTCATCCTTGAAATCAATAATATCCCCCCACTCCTTGACAAACAGTATAAATCTTTTCCTTTTCAAAACCTTCCCTCCTTTTTTTTGCATTTCATGATTAACTATTTTGTGAAAAAGTCTTAATGAAACAATTTACCTTACAGTTTACATGAACATATACAAAATTTCAAAGATATTTATTATCAGTTTTCAAAACAAATCATTCAAACTGCCTATAACCATTTGTGAGTACTAATTTAAAAAAAATAAAACAATTTTTCAGATATCATTTCAGACCCTTTAAATTGGCAAGACTTTTTTTTTTTAAAGTGGAAAAATCAGAGTTGGAAGAAATGTGTGAATTTACTACATTATTTCACTTTTGGTGGAGCTGCATATTGGCATATAGTTTTAAAAAATAGTTTGAAATTATATGAGGAAGTTTGTTAATACCTTTGGATTAACTAGAATCATTCAATGGTGAATAGAAGAAGAATTCATCCTAAGCAGACAAACAGAAAGAATTCAAAATAATGAAATAGACAATGACTGAAAAGTCCCATGTATGCAAACATACTGCATTGATAAATACAACTATAAGAAACAGGAAAAAAAAGCTGGAAATAAATTATATTCCCAGAATTTTGTTTATGTTTAAATGGTAAATGAATAACATGGAATGTAATTTTGCTATAATGATTGATAAATATCCTAAATTTCTATGAACTAATTCAAAGTAGTTAAAGCAGAACCTTTGTACATGGATGTGTACCTCCTCCTTTTCATTTCCCCTCCTCAACACACACACACAATAAGCATAGCAATTAAAGATAAAACTAAAAGGCAACAAATCTTAATTTTAATATAATGAAAAATTGTTTGAAAATTATTGAAGATGAACCACACATCTTTCCTCCTTATGAACAAATTTTGGCTACAAAAATAAAACTCAAATATACTGACAATTGCCAAAGAAATTAAATTTTGAAATGGAAGTTATTCTGTCAGGAAGATGTTGTTTCTTCTGATACATGGAAAAGGAAAATAAAAACAAAATTAAATTTATTACAGTTTTTAAAATGAAGAATACTTTTCTAAAGCATGAAGAAATTAAATTATTGGTGAATATATATGCACATGCTATAAAGAAAGTGCAACATTATTTATGCTTGAGAACCTATAATTTTGAGAGTAGTGTGACATAAATTTTGGTGTACTTAACCAAATTTTTATTGAACTATCTCTTAAAATAAATTTATCAAACAATGGTGTTAACTCATGTATGATACTATGATGGTTGCTATCTAACAGAGATAGGATTACTAAACAGATGGTATTTGACTGGCCTGACAAGTATTTGATTGGCACTGGGCACTCTTACAGATGTGCCACATTATGGCCTCAGAGGAGGGGGAATCAGAGTTGTTATTCTTTTGTTTCTTTAGTTTAGATTATGATGACCCTAAATGAGAAGGATTTAATGTGTCCCTGAGCTCTAGAAACCTGCCTTAAATTGTAATAGAGAATATTTAATTCATATCAATTTTATAAACATTCATTATTTATTAGAAATGGTAACTACATACATTGGAATTGAAATAGCAATAATATTAACAGCATGCTTAGTATAATTTTTATCATCTTTCTGCTAAGAAACATGAAGTGAACCACAGCATTTGTTTAATTTTGTACCTATGGAAACAATTGTATGTAACTAAATTATAAAAATGGGAGATTGTACTTAAATCAATATTTGGTTCATCAAGTTTTATGTTGGACTTCTATTCTGTAAAATTCTTATTAGATAATAAGGTTGGATGTTAAGAGAATATTTATCATGGGTCTTATCAAAAGAGATATCTTTAATATTTATACTAAAATGGAAGCAAAATAAAATGGGAAGATTCAAGGTGAGAATGGTCATGGGAGATGATAAACCTGAGCCATATTAGGATATGTTTTCCATTTTTTCTCCTTTTATTCTCTTTTTTCCCTTCATCCTGACCCACTCTTTATTGAGACAAAATTTAGCTTGATATCCATTTTATTAAAATAATCATCAAAATAAATGTTCCAAAAAGCCTATTGAAAGCTTATTAAAAACCTATTAAACTAGATTAGAGTCTTTTTGTTGTTATTTAGTCAAATCTATCTTTTTGTGACCTTAGTATAGTCCATGAGGTTTTCTTTTTTCCTTTCCTTTTCTCTCCCCCCCCCCCCCCCCCCCGACTTAATGGTATTTTATTTTTCTAATTACATGTAAAAATAGTTTTCAACTTTCACTTGATTTTGAGTTCTACATTTTCCCCCTTCCTTCCTTTTCCCCTTTGTGAGATGGCAAACAATCTGATAGTAAAATATTAAACATATTTCCACATTAGTTATGTTATAAAAGAATAATCAGAAAAAATAGGGGAATTTTTGAGTGGAAAAAAGCAAACAACAAAAAAAGTGAAAGTAATGGGCTTGGATCTTCCTTAAGACTCCATATTTCTTTCTCTGGATATGTACAGCATTTTCCATCATGAGTCTTTTTGAATTTTCTTGGATCACTGTATTTCTGAGAAGAACTAAATCTATCATAGTTAATCACTGTACAATGTTGCTGTCATTAAGTACAATGTTCTATGGGGTTTTCTTGGCAAGAGTATTCAAGTGGTTTATATTACTTTCTCCAAGTAGAGATTAAATGACTTACCCAGAGTCAGGCAGCTAGCAAATGTCTGGGATGAGATTTGAACTCAGTTCTTCCTGACTCCAGACCCAGGGCTCTATTCATTTAAACAATCAGCTGCCACAGATATACTTTATGCATCTCTAATTAATATGTGCAAAGAAGAGCATCCATTTATCCATCTGCTTTTGAACTTTTCTATTTCTGTCAAAAGTGTCATCATCCTTCTCATTATCCAGCTTTATAACATGTCATGGTTAACTTCTTAGTCTGCCTCACCAAACATATCTAATCATTTGGTAAACCTTGTTTCTACCCCTGCAGAATCTCTTGTATATGTCCCTTTCTCTCCACTTACATGGTCATCACCCTCTGTCAAGCTTTTCTTGCTGAATTGTTGCAATATCCTCTCAGTGTTTTTTCCTTGTTTCATTTCTCCTCTCATCTATCAAACATATTGCTGCCAAAGCAATTTTCCTAAAATGGATCTGACAATTTCATTCTTCTCTTCAATGAATTCTATTGGTGCTTATTGCCTTAGAACCCAATATTAAAAACCTCTGTTTGGCATTTTAAGCCTTTTACAACATATATACATTTCCTGAATTTGCACTGATTTTGTGTGTGTGTGTGATCCATTCAAAATGTTTTTTTTTAAAGTTCTTTCTTTTTACATATCATTTCATTTTCTATCTCTGTGACTTTGTATGGGATTTATCTATAATGCACTTCACCCTTTTGTCCACCTCTTCCCTGGTTTTCTTCAAGGCTCTGCATAAAAAAGCTTATCTTTTTCATGAAGCTTTTAATGATCTTTTCAATTGTTTGTACCAAGTCCTCCTATCCTCAGATTATTTTGTATTTTATATGATGCATATTGTATTTATGCTTACGTAAGCTCATGGTAAAATCTGATATAACGTCAACTATTTGAAGGCAGGGGCTGGGTCATTTTGGTTTTCTCTATTTTGGGATTAGCATGGTGCTGGCAAAATTTTGTACTAATTGACAGCTATGTGGAGGGTTTATTGGAATAAGGTAGATCTACTAGTACAGTCACAATACAGGCAAGAGGTAATGAGAACGTTAATTAAGATGGTGAATAGAAAGTAGGGAGCTAATATAAGATATAGTGTTTTTAAAATGTTATATAAATCAAGTTGACAATAGATGATCAAGGTTCTAAAACAAAGGAGAAGTATTTATGGCTTTGATCCAGAGCTCAAAACCCCAGGGGAATTGGAGCTTCCATTTTGTTATTTTCTTTTTCCCTCAGGATGCCCCTGGAAGTTGAGTCAAAGGGACAAGGATGAACTCTCTGTGAAATAAGATGTACATTAATTGAATAAAGAGTAGGCTATTAATTGTATCATATCCAGCAGGCTATCCCCAACCTACCTTATATTAGTTTCCTTGAAGTACAAGAATTTTTAGGCATAGTGATAGATGGTGGCTATGGCAAATTATTAAACTTCCTTGCATTTTTCTTTAAGAATGAGGGCCTATACTGCATCAATAAATGTTGCCATGTCTTTTCAATATGCAAATTACTAGAATTACTTAGAAAAATAATTTAATTATTACAACCTCTTATTCAGTCTTCAAAATTTAGAAATAGGAAAGAAATTCTGATCTGCCAAACTTATATATTTATAATAATCTCATGTTGAAATTAATTTTCTTGACTCTCATGATTCTTATCTTTATGTTCCATGCTTTTCAAATTATAGGTATTAATTTAGTTGATATTTCTATATTACCAAAATAATAAAAATGAGATCAAAACCTGTAGAGGGTAAAACTTTGGAGAAATATACTTGAAAGAAGTATACTTGAAACAAGGTGTTAACTCAGTGGAATTGATGAGATAATGGTTCTCTAGTTCACATATATACTCAGTACTTAGTATGGTGATGTAATGGTTCTCTAAGTTCACACATATCAGTATGCTGTAATGATGCAATTATACTAAAGTTATATAAGGGCTGAAAAGGATTGAAAGATAGACATTCTATCTTTGACCAGCCTCCTGGTTGCTTTCATGCCTCCTTCACTAAGATCAAGACTGAGCCAGAATAAAAAATCTAGACTTTATTCTTGACCATTCTCATGGTGTCTATCCTGCTGAGAAAAAGACCCATCTGAAGGATTTCCAGAGAGCTAGCCTAAATATTACATTTTGATATCCAAATGTGGGGCACTGAAAGAAGCACATTACATTTTGAGACTCTGGACATGAGGCCCTTCACTTAGCAGTTCCACTGACGTGATTGTAAGTTCAGTGGAGAAGTCCCTGTTACCAGGAAATAGTGTGAGTAAACTAGTCACTTTCGTTTTTCAACTAAAATGGGGTAAATACTAAGAAAAGAGCCTTCCCCCTCCCCCGAAGGAAATGTGTAGAAAGCATAGTTAGGTTAATAAAATGACAAGGTTTAATTGTAACTTGGGAGCAGATCAAGATCATTGAACTTTTAGCTACATTAGAATACATGTCTCCTTGGTTCTCCAAGGAAGAAAAATTAGAGCCAGATAAGTGGAAACTAGTGGGAGAGCAATGAATTGAATATTACAATGATAATGGTCCTGATTCAACTCCTAAGAAAACATTCTAGATATACAACATAATACAATTGGTTTTAAGGAATCCCACAAGTTTTAAAATAAAGAAAAAAGAGAAAGAGCAGGAGGAGTATGCTATTGACAAAGCAGCTGAAAGGCATGGAGAATTGGACAAGAACAGTGCTGATGAATGTGATGACCGCATATTTTAAAATCAGCCGGAGTCAGGAATTCAAGTTAGGGGAAAATCGTCAATCTTTATTCTCAGTGAAGAAAGATCGGAGGAGGAAGAGAATTGGCAATAGCAGTGTGTGCAGCTGAGTGAAGAAGCTAGCAAGACCAGAAGCCACGAGACCAGCACCACCAGAGTAGAACCCCAGTCCAGTCTCTTCCAGCCTTTCTTCCTGTCTCTCCTCCTCCACCCACCAAAATCGTCATATCCTATACAACACATCAGGACTTGCACAGAGAGTGGGCAGAGGCCATTCTTTATCCAAGCATGTATATTAATAGAGTATAGTCCAATTATTATTTAGCCACATGTGCTTGGGATCTCAGTGCATCAACTCAAGCCTCAGCCCATTACAGATGAACTTAAGAAGTGTGTTACTTCTCACTTTTACAGTTCAATTACACATGAGCAGGTGCCCTTAGGGCATTCCCCATCTCTTGACAGTCCTCCCTCAATTTCACCCTCATGGGTGGAGGGAGGAGGAAGAGGGGGAAGGGCAGTGACACCATCAGCACCACCCATGAAGCATCTTTGTCCACCCCAATTACACAATTACAAAAGGCACTAATTAAAGCTAAAGAGGAAGGGCAAGGTATATCTGATTTAAAAATAGAAGTATACCCTGTAATTGAAGAGTTTGACTCTTCAGTTCAAGAAAAAAGAATATACACTCCACTTAATTTGGAAATTATCAAAGATCTGAAAAAGGCTTGCACTTTTATGGATCTACATAGTCTTATGTTAAGCTGATGTTAGAGAATTTGGCTTTTGAAGTTTTAACCCCTAGTTGATTGGAAATCTATAGCAGGGACATGTTTAGAACCTGGGACAAAACTTGTTGTGGTTTTCTGAGTAATAGTGAACTCTATAGAATACAAGCCCAATGAAATAGACAACCTGGAGTAAATATATCAGTCACCTTTGATCAACTAGCAGGTTTAGGTCTTTATGCAGATACTTTAGCACAGAATCACCCTGTAGCAGCATATGAGCAAATTACTGCTGCTGCTATCAAAGCATGCCAACGCCCCACCCTCCCACCCCCCTGGAAGACAAGAAAGAGGGGAAGTCATCATGAAAATAGCACAAGGTCCGAATGAACCCTTTACTGATTTTGTGTAACACCTGCAGACCACTGTCATACAAACTACAGGTGAAAATGCAGCAACAGAATTTATGATAAGACAACTTGCTAAAGAAAATTCTAATGAGGCTTGTAGAATAATTATACTAGGACTACACAAGGATGCTTCTTTAGAGGAGATCATAAGACACTGTGCCACAGTGGGCACAAATACCTTTTATACCCAGGCTATGATGCAGACTTCTCAAGTTCTGAACATGGGAAGACAGGGTTCCTTTTGGCAAGGGACTTCCAGAGAGACTCGTCAATGCTTTCAATGTGGTAAAGTTTGGCATAGAAGACAGGTTGAGAGAACAAGACCCAAAAACTTATGTCCAAAATGCAACAGAGGCTTCCATTGGGCATCAGAATGTAGAATGACTCAGGGAAATGGGAAGTGGGGCCCAACTCCAGGGCCCGAGGCAAAAAAACACGTGGGGCACGATGGCAGTCAAGGTTACATCCAGAGAGAGTCTTTAGAAGTTCAGTACTCCAACATGATCCATCATCTGAGAAGCAACCTGATTGGAGAACGGGATTACATGTGATCAATCAGCCCAGACGGAACTTAATGGGGGAAAGAGATTACATGATCAATCAGCCAAGAAGCAATCAAATGGGGAAAAGGTTTTGCAGTTAAGGAGAATAGAGTTGTATGCAGCTGGGACTACTGAAATATCCCCAAGAGAGATGAAATCTGTCCCTGTCTGGCTTATGGATCCCTTGCCTCCAAGCACAGCAGGCTTGACCATTTTACCACCTAAGAGTGTTCATTGATATACTGATGTGGGAAACTGGGGAATGTGTAGTTAATATCCTAGTCACTAATACAGGTAGACAATGTGTGACTTATCAACTAGGAGAAATAGTAGCATCAGAGTTACTGATGCCACTCCTAATAGGCAATCTGGTGATAGTTACCAGATTCTGACTCCAAGCAGCAGAATCCAGGAATATTCTTGACTACAGCCATTACAACTGACTGTCCTACCTTCATTCATTATCTATATAAATGGCATACTATTAGAAGGATTGGTAGACAAAGGACAGATTATACAGTCATTAAAGATGGTCACTGAATTCCTTATTCAAGCATTTGCAATTATGGGTATGTCATAAGCAATAAAAACAGATAATGGACTTGCATATACTTCTAAACATTTTGCACACTTTTGTGCACACTATCAGATTTTACACACTACTGGCATACCTTTTAATTATCAAGGACAGGCAATAGTAGAGAGGAGAAACAGAGACATCAAGATGGTCCTTCAAAAACAAAAGAAAGGGGGAGCCACAGGTAACTCTAGAGAACTTTTAAAAATTTAGGTTTGCTGACTCCAGAATTTTTTTTTTTTACTGTATCACACTAATATCAAGTTAAATTAATAAAAATTATTTAATTAAAAATTTCTAAGTATCATGCAAATCAACTTACTGATTTAAATGAATTTGTTTACTTGTTCATTTGTCTAACTTTTCATCCTATGATATTGACTTCTTGTATATAATAAAATTCCCTAGCCCTGAAATGTGAGCATTCCTTAAAGTTTAGTGCTCAATATTTTAGTTTAACATCTTTGTATTTTTAAATTTGTGATCATACCACTCTCAAATAATCCACCAATATAATAAGCATTTATTTAACCTTCATATTTGTAGACATTAGGGCAGCTAAGATAATATTGGATAGAGGACCGAATCTAGGGTCAGGAACACATGAGTTCAAATTCAGCCTCAGTTGCTTAACTAGCTATGTAACCCTAAGAAGTCATTTAACCCTATTTGCCTTGGCTTCCTCATCTATAAGATGAGCTGGAGATAGAAACAGAAAACTATTCAAGTGACTTTGTCAAGGAAACCACAAATGGAATTATGAAGAATTGGACATAATTGAAATGATTAAAGAGTAACTATAAATACCAGACATAGTACTAAATGTTGAGAATATAAAAACAAAACCAGTATAATACATATTCTCATGGAGTTTCAGTTTTCATATAATTCTCATCGTATGAATGCCTCCATATGTTGAGTGTAATAATTCTTTATTTACCATAGCCATAAAGTCTATTTATTCTACTTAGATGGAGAGAGTCATTCAGAGTAACAGATACTTAATTGTCCTTCTTAGCATTTATAGGGAAACTAGAAGGACCTTTCGTATCCTCTTTAATTTTCTTGTATCCTCTCTTGCTTCATAGGGATACAGGGGATAGAAGCACTTATGTGGTGTTACAACCACCTTCTAATATGTCTTGTGTGGGAAGCTCTTTCCAAAGTATTTTTTCCAATCATTATTGCATTTTCTGATTGGTTAAGTCTTGTTTCATTAATGTTGCTTTCTCCCTTATTTTGAAAGTTCTGTTTGTCTCTTCTCACCAATAGTTAACTGGGCATGGTAAAAAAATAAAAATTACATTCAATTGTTTCCATGACAATCATCACACAGCAGTCTACTTCCTGATGTATACTGTCTCCTTTTAAAGAAATTTTTGCCCCTTTCTAGTGACAATTGCATAAAGATACTGCAGTTGATGTTATTATCCTAAATTATGGGGGATGTTCAGCTAACATTTGTTACTTTCTATTTTATTTTTGCATCATCAGACATTCTCCTTTTATTCCAGTCTCTGAGGAAGAAGCTGTTCTCCTCATCAATCCTTCTTAACTTTATGCCTTCCATCTCATTTGCCAATTGTTCTCACATTCAGCACATCTTTCCATTTAATCTTCAACCTCTCTCTACCTAGTGATTCCTTACTTACTTCCTATGAATAAATGCAAGACCTCCCCACCAATATAAAATGCATAAATTAAAAATGAAAATAATAAAATGAAAAAAATCTTATCTTGTACTTGTTGTCTCAAGCTATTATCATATATTTCTCCATTCTTTCATATAATGTTGTGAAACTCCTAGAGAAAGCTGCCTGCTTTTGTCTTCACTATCTCTTTTTCATTTCCTTTTCAGATTTTTTTCTTACTTTTAACAGTAAGAATATATCCAATTTTAAAGAGATTTTTATACTTTGGTCTATATTATATGCTAGAAGTATAAGAAAAATAAAATGACTCAGTCCAGATTTCTAATTCTATTCCTGAACTACTCATTCCAAAGTTAGCTGTGATTTCTTAATTTCTTTATCTAATGTTTTTTCTTGCTCTACATCTTTCTTGATCACTGCTGTCAAGACCATTGCATTGTCCATTGTCCACTGCAATTCATTATATCAAAATGCTCTCTAGTCTTTGGGTTTTTATGATCCTACATTCTTTTGGTTTTCTTCCTACATATCTGATGACTTACTTATCAGATGTTTTGCCATTGAAGTTTAATGATTCTGGAAAAGAGAGGGAAGCTGATGACTTTGTTTAATTCTGACTCACTAATATCCAATTTATGTATAAAATCAAGATATCACCCCATGATATCATTGGGCCTCCTCCAAAATGAAGGACAAATAGCAACATTCTGATGACTTAAGTCATTTTTCTGGATTTCTATCCACCTAATTACTCCTATATTTGGGTAGATCTCAAGGCTTTATCTAAAATTCTGATCTTTACAGTTTCTTTCTTGGTGAACTCACAAACTCACATGGGTTTAATTATCATCTTTATGTTGATAATTTCTAAATTGTTATATTCAATGCTACTCATTCTTATAAACTCTAGCTTACATCGAGTAGTCTATTGGAGATTTCACCCTGGATATCTTCTGTGTAAAACATTACTCACTATTTCTACCCTTATTAAAACTTTCCTACTTTCCAATTCCCCTATATCTATCAACAGCACCACCATCCCTCATGTCTCTTGCTTTCACAAAATTAACCATTCTCAACTCCTTGCTCTTCTTTATCTCACCTAAAAAGAGTTAGGAAGTCTTTTTTCTTATGATGAATATATCTCTTATCTATCTATCTACATATATCTATATCTATATTTTTATATTAACATGGCCACTACCTTAAACCAAGTTCATATTCTTTCTCATTTGAACTATTATAATAACCTCTTCATCAGTTTTCCATCTTTGAGTCTCCTTTTTTTTTTTTTTTCTGAGGTATTTGGGTTAAGTGACTTGCCCCAGTTCATACAGCTAGGAAGTGTTAAATGTTTGAGTCAAGATTTGAGCTCAGGTCATCTTGACCTCAGGGCTGGTGCTCTATCCACTGCACCAACTGCTCTTTCTTTGTCATTCTTTACAAAACTGCAAAAGTGTTTAACCTAAATCCCAGTTCTGAATTTGTCATTCCTCTCCCCAATAAACTTTAATGACTTCTTATTCAGTAGAAGACTATATACAAATTCTTTATTATGGTGTTTAGAGTGCTTTGCAACCTGACAACCCAACACATAGTCAATTGGCCTTTCTCTGTTCTTCAGCCATGACATTTCTTGTTCCATTTTGTGTGTGTGTGTGTATGTATGTATGTATGTGTGTGTGTGTGTGTGTGTGACTTCGGCTGGCTTTCCACCATACTTGGAATATATATTCTCTTCACCTCTTTATCATTGTACCTATAGAACAATGCTCATCTTCTGAATCAATTCCAATTTAAGGTCTTTCTTGATTCCCCAAGCACTAGTTTCTATCCCCCAAACCCTATTACTATTATCTCATCTAATCTTATATATGTACATATTGTTTTACATTTTAGAATATAAGCACTTTGAGAATAGATGTTTCATTTTTGTCTTTGAATTCATAGTGCAGGGTCTGAAGCTTTATGAGCACTTCATAAATGCTTCTTAATTGATTAGTTGGCTATTAAAGATTGTGAAAATATGGTAAAGTAATCTTATCTTACAAAAATTAAGGATGAAAATAGGAGAATTTTTCAGCATGTAATTTCTCTATGTTCATGTTCTTTGCATGGAGAAATAAGTAGAGAAGTGAATTTGAAGTAGTTTAAAAAAGTCTTTGTCTCCAATTTTCTTTTTGTTCACTTTTTATAAATACACACTTGAATTTGACTTCTCTTAGCAATGACCTACTTCCAAAACTTTTGTAGGAAAAAAATGTTAAAATGGAAAGTAATGTTGGTGCTAGTGGTCTGACAATGTTGATTGATTTGTGTAAGATGTACGAGGGAAGAAAGCAAAAGACTTGTTGTTTTAAGAACCCTATTTCAAAGACCTAGAAACCATTAAATCCAGCGATTTCAACAAAGTTACTGGTAAACAAACCTGTCAGGATAAGTCCTCAAGACAATAAACTTGGAAATAGTGAGCTTTTTTATTTTTTTAAACAAGAATAATAAACAGAATCTTAAAGGGTTTTTGCAGGAAATTTCTCCCCAGAAAATTGTTAATTTTCTGAAGAGGAAATTTCTTTGAGAGTCCGTTATTACCAATGTCAGCTTAAACAGGATTTCACATTTAAATAGCTGTTTCACAGCATCTCATCATTTGCCAGCTGCACTGTGCTGAAGTGCTAATATGTACCTAGTACGAGGCTTATTATTAATGTGTGTATTAAACATTCAAAATACTAATGTGCTTAGAATATTATGTCTGATGCTTTTATTGAGTTGTCTTCAGTTATGGAGGTCATCTATAAATAAAGCAGAAAATTGTGGAGAATGAAAGCTGTTTAAGGCGAGATTTTGAATGCAGGCCTATGATTTGTCCAGATGGGATATTTAATGTTTTTTACTCCTTTACTCCATGTTGAATGCTCCAGAAAGTGCAAAATGATATTGTTCAATAAAAAGTATAAATTATGTTCCCAATGAGGTCAGCTTAAATATTTCAAAGAGGATACAATGAAGAGGAATGTCAAGATCATCACTGTTCTAATTTTTTTGTTCATCTGTCATAGGGTTTGACTGATTTAAGATAGCTTAACTGCTTCAATTGATCAATGATGGACAGAAGCAGCTATACCCAAAGAAAGAACACTGGGAAATGAATGTAAACTGTTTGCATTTTTGTTTTTCTTCCCAGGTTATTTTTACCTTCTGAATCCAATTCTTCCTGTGCAACAAGAGAACTGTTTGGTTCTGCACACAAATATTGTATCTAGGATATACTGCGACATATTCAACATATATAGGACTGCTTGCCATCTAGGGGAGGGGGTGGAGGGAGAGAAGGGAAAAATTGGAACAGAAGTGGCTGCAAGGGATAATGTTGTAAAAAATTATCCTGGCATGGGTTCTGTCAATAAAAAGTTATTATAATAAAAAAATAAAATTTATATAAAAAAGATAGCTTAACTGCTTATTTAAATTGAAAAATCCTCTCAGTACTTCATGTCACAAAGCAAATTTATTGTTTGTATGGGTAGAGTATGAATGAAAAATCCATTTCTTTTGGAACATTTAGTTAAATTTAAGACCATTGGATTTTCTCATCTCACATCCCTTGACCAAGTTGTACTCTAGTAAGAAACTGCTAAATACTTAAGCTTAAGCACTTAAAATTTAGCAAATTTCCTTCCACCTTTCTCCAAGAGAAACTTGAAATCCTTCCAGGTGGAGAATCAGAATGCTGAAGCAGAAGGCAATTACGCTCACTTCAAAGAGAAAGGTTATTGGACTAGAATTTTATCTAACTGATCTCCTAAATATTATTAATCTAGGGGAAAATGATCAGATTCAATTTAAATTTAATCACTATATCATTATTGGGGAGAGAAGGGTTTGGCTTCTTTCCAACCAAATATCAATTGCATAATGAACATACATATAACAATTATCAAATTATAAAACCATTTATATAAATCAGTAACAAAACAAATGTCAGAGAGAGTGTATATGTCAAATAAACATGTAGGTATAAAGAGAGAGAAAGACAAGAGAGACAGAGAAAGGGAGAGAGACAGAGAGAGACAGAGACAAAAAGAGACAAACACACACACACACACACACACACACACACACACGCGGAATTCTAGATCTCACTCAAAGGCAAACTCCCTGAAGTCTCTTAAGTAGCATATTAGGTTCAGAGACATGATGGAAACTAACAGTATACAGAAAATATATACAAAATAAATGGAAGATATTGTATTGTATTCTGCTAGCAGCAGAAATCAGGAAGAGTTTCATGCATGTACAGACACATATTCTGATTATGTGTATATAAGTATAATGATACATTAGTAGATCTTGATGTGTATATTTGTAAATAAGTAAACAACACTATAACTCTATATGTGTATATGCAGTATTATATATTTGTGCATTTATGCATGTATATGAAACATCTATGAGTGTAACAGACTTAGATGGTTTTTAAACTATACTCTCTTTCTGTTCAATACACAAAAGCACACACACATACACGCAAACACATATATGCACACACTTTGAATTGAATAGTTAGCAGTTTTCCTTGTGGATTTGGCTCTTTTAGGTTTTATGATGAAGAAAAATGGAAATAAAATTATATTAGCATACTATATCCTTTCACATTTCAATTGTCTCTCCTTTTTAAAAACTTTAATAGATTTCTCTTATTCGAATGACAATTACCACATAGTAAATCTGCCTTTCCAAGTTACTTTTAATGAAGTGAATGGAAAAAAGGGAGGAGGAGATCTTAAAGTATTAATATTAACCAAAATGCTTCATAGACTTAAAACTTTCCTAAAGTTTCTTCAAGTATATGATGTGCTCATTCTGCATCATCATACCCACCCTTTCTTTGTACACACTATAAAAAGGATGTTACTATTTAAAAAGTTTATGATTAAATTGTATTTCTCTTCTGCCTCATTTTGCTCTTAAAGTCTCCAAGTTTATGATATTCATTGGGATGTAATATTGTATTCTAAGAGTAAGTCAGGTTATCACAAAATTCCCTTGAAAAGAAATACAGATGTATTAGTGCTTTATCAAGGGAAAATAATAACTGATGCTTGCTCAATAGCAACATCTATGTTTTTTTAACATTACATTTGGGAAGTGCCTTCAAAAGATAAAGTCACCCAAGTACCAGAACAGAAGTTGAATCTAGTAAGCTCTTTCATCTGAAGAATGATGGTAGTTGACTTAAATAGATTGTAAGTTCCTCATTTTATTTACAATGATAATTGAGAAAAGGGATTTAGCTTTGCATTTACACAGTAAAATGATAAGGCCAATCAATCAATAAATATTTTAAGTGCCTACTATGTGTCAGACATTGTGTTAAGTACTGAAGATAAAGAAGCAAAAGAAACTTTCCTTCCTCAAGGAGCTTATAATTTAATGAAAAGGTGAGAAATCATATTGCATGTGGTTGAGAATTGAATGAGAGAAGAAATGGAGGCAATCTTTTAGAAAAATGACAAGAATGGGATTGAGAATATAAGTACAACTGTTTACCTAGTGCACTTCTTCATGAAGATTGTTAAAAAAAAAAAGGTGAAAAATGAAGAGAAGGGTTGCTATCAAAAAGTTCTGAGATACAAGACAAAAGAAGAAGGAATTCAACAAATGACTTCCATTTTGTAAGTAAAGCATAATGTGATATGCTCTGCTAAGAAGTTATGTGAAGGAGATAGTGTAGAAGACTTGAGCAAAGAAAGATAAGTTTATGGGACTGCCCTTGACTTTTCTATCCAATCTAGGGGCCCAAAGACATGGTACTATTCCTAATAAAATGTCCTATCTTAAGTCCCTGACTTTCAATCTACTTTTCAACTCTACCTCCTTACCCCTGAGCCTGTTCCTAATTTCTTTCCTGATTAGAGCAAATTTTCTGCTTCTTATTCAACTCCTAATTTGTCATCTTTCTTCCTTTCTGGTGAACTTGTCCAATTATCTTTTGTACTAGAAAACTCCATTTCTTTTCTTCTGCATTACTCTTTAGGGCTCATTGCATTTTATATATACTGATTGGACAAGCAAAGAGATGCAGACATGGAGTAAAGCAGCTGACAGCAACAATTAAACTTGTGCTTCATTTGTTTTAATGTTGGAAAGCAAATTTTTGCAAGTGTTCAAGTTACATTTTGAAAAGTCTGTTGTTTTTCCTAAGTTTACCTTTTAACTTCTGGCAATTATGTGCTCTTTGGCATAGGGAGTGAAAGCTGTCAGATTCAACTTGTTGAGAACATCAGATTTATAGTACAAAAATATGGAACCTCCAATTGAATTTTCCTTTCTGTCATCATACACTGCTATATGTCTCTTATTGGGTTTTATTCTCTGATTTTTTTGATAGAAAAAATAAATAATATGTTTAAAATCTGGCATCCACTCCCTATTACTTTAAATCTGGGGGGATAGGGAATGAGGAAATCTCCCATTAGAAATCCAAGTTTCTGTCAAGTTTAAACACTTTAACATGATATTTAGGATAGGGAAAATTATTTTTTAAATTGCATTTTGCTTTATTTTGCTAAGGTCAGTTTCGGAACTAAGCACTCTCCAAAATTTGGAGATTAATCAGTAATAACTATACAAGGATTCTTTGATTATCACTATCAAGAGAGGCACAAAATGAGGAGATGGAGTCATCAAAAGTTTTCAGTGCTGAGTTGACAGATTTTTTGTGCATTGATCACAAAGAAAAGAAATTCTCTAGACATGCTGAGGTTCTCCAGATGTTATTATTTGTGAATAGCTTTGTACTAAACATAATGAGTATTATGCAACCTGCTGAATAGCTATTTAAACAAATTATTTAATATTTCATTTTTCTCTAATTAAATGTAAGATAATATTAAAATTTTTTTTAAAACTTTGAGGAGCAAATTCTCTCCCTTCTTACATTACTTCCTCCATCATTGAAAAAGCAAGCAATTTGACATAGGTTTTAATATATACATACATACATACATATATATGTACAGACATATATACACATATATGTATATATGTAGTCATGCAAAACATATTTCCACATTAATCTATGAAAGAAAACATAGACCAAAAAAAATACAACTAAAAAGTATCCTTTGATCTGCATTCAGACTTGATCACTACTTTTTCTGGAGATGGATAGCATTTTTCATCATAAGTCCTTAGGAATTGTCTTGGATCACTACATTACTGAGAAAAGTTAAGTCATTCACAGCTTATCATTATAGAATGTTGCTGTTACTGTGTATACTGTTCTCCTGTTTCTGCTCATCTTATTCTATCTCTGTTTATATGTCTTTCCAAATTTTTCTTTTTTTGTGCTCACAATATCTTCTTTATTTTTAAAAAGTATTTATTTTAGACAATATCAAGCATCAATGTGACTAATTAAACTAGCCCCAAGGAAAGGAATTGCATTTTGTTTACACTGATATGGTAGCATCAAGGTATAAACTGTTACAATAATTCTTCAATCACTTATTCTGTATTTATGAGCATTATTTTCCTTTCTCTCTAATTTTTCCTCTTATATGATCATTGGCAATATATATTCTGTTCTTCCAGTTTTCAATTTCCCCGTTATAAAACTGTATTTCATAAAGAAATCACTAGACTTCTTTATATAAATTTCTTACATTTTAGTCTTAATTGATTTAGAATATCTACTTATGCTAATTTATAGCAATTTATTATTTTTTAAATTATAGCTTTTTATTTACAAGATATATGCATGGTTAATTTTTCAGCATTGACCCTTGCAAAACCTTCTGTTCCAACTTTTCTCCTCCTTCCCCCCACCTCTTCCCCCAGATGGCAGGTTGACCAATACATGTTAAATATGTTGAAGTATATGTTAAATACAATATATATATATATATATATATATATATATATATATATACACACACACACACATATCCGTACAGTTATTTTGCTGTACAAGAAGAATCAGACTTTGAAATAATGTAAAATTAAACTGAGAAGGAAATAAAAAATTCAAGTGGACAAAAACAGAGGGATTGGAAATGTGGTCCACAATTTCCCAGAGTTCTTTTGCTGGGTGTAGCTGGTTCTATTCATTATTGAACAAATGGAACTG
The DNA here is from genome assembly GCF_902635505.1 of Sarcophilus harrisii. Classification (NCBI taxonomy): domain Eukaryota; kingdom Metazoa; phylum Chordata; class Mammalia; order Dasyuromorphia; family Dasyuridae; genus Sarcophilus; species Sarcophilus harrisii. The sequence goes on from NC_045426.1 coordinate 407,449,003, forward strand.
ATTTGGTTCATCTCATTGTTGAAGAGAGCCATGACCATCAGAATTGATCATCATATAGTATTGTTGTTGAAGTATATAATGATCTCCTGGTTCTACTCATTTCACTCAGCATCAGTTCATATAAGTCTCTCCAACCCTCTCTATTCATCCTGCTGGTCATTTATTACAGAACAATAATATTCCATAACATTCATATACCACTATTTATTCAGCCATTCTCCAGGTGATGGGCATCCACTCAATTTCCAGTTTCTGGCCACTACAAAGAGGGCTGCCAGAAACATTTTGGCACATACAGGTCCCTTTCCCTTTAAGATTTCTTAGGGATATAAGCCCAGTAGTAACACTGCTGGATCAAAGGGTCTGCACAGTTTGATAATTTTTTGAGCATAGTTCCAAATCGCTCTCCAGAATGGCTGGATGTATTCACAATTCCACCAACATTGTATCAGTGTCCCAGTTTTCCCACATCCCCTCAACATTCTGCATTATCTTTCCCTGTCATTCTAGCCAATCTGAGAGGTGTGTAGTGGTATCTCAGAGTTGTCTTCATTTGTATTTCTCTGATTAATAATGACTTGGATCATCTTTTCATATGGCTAGAAATAATTTCAATTTCTTCATCTGAAAATTGTCTATTCATATCCTTTGACCATTTATCAATTGGAGAATGGCTAGATTTCTTATAAATTAGAGACGATTCTCTATATATTTTGGAAATGAGGCCCTTATCAGAACTTTTGACTGTAAAAATGCTTTCCCAGTTTATTGTTTCCTTTCTAATCTTATCTGCATTAGTTTTGTTTGTATAGAAGCTTTTCAATTTGATATAATTAAAATTTTCTATTTTGTGATCAATAATGATCTCAAGTTCTTCTTTGGTCACAAATTCCTTCCTCCTCCACAGGTCTGAGAGGTAAACTATCTTATGTTTTAATTTATTTACAATATTATTCTTTATGCCTAGATCATGAACCCATTTTGATCTTATCTTAGTGTACGGTATTAAGTGTGAGTCAGTGCCTAGTTTCCAATTTTTCTAAAAGCATCTGACTCATTATTTTTATAGGAAAATAATACTCCATTATAATCATTTACAACAACTCGTTTAGCCATTCTCCAATTAATGGGCATCCCCTTAATTTCCAAATCTTTGCTATCACTAAAAGTTCTGTTTTAAATATTTTTGTGCATATAGGTCCTTAAATATTGGGTTTTTTAATATCTCTTTTGGGATACAGACCTAGTAGTGGTATTAATAGGTCAAAGAGTAGGCATTGTTTTATAGTGTTTTAGGCATAGTTCCAAACTCCTCTACAGAATGGTTGAATCATTTCACAACTACAACAACAGTGCATTAGTGTCTCAATTTCCCCATATCCCTTCCATTTATCATTTTTCTTTTCTGTCATATTAGTCAATCATATAATATGAGGTGATATTGCAGAGTTGTTTAAATCTGTATTTTAAATAAATATTTTTTATAATTATATATTAATATAGAAATAATTTTTCACATAACTATAGATAGGTTTGTTTACTTCTCAATTGTTATTTTTAGAAATTAGCCAAATGATTCACATGGAAAAAGTCAATAAAATGAAAAATTCTTATTTCCCAGGTGGATGAACACAGTACCAATTCAGTCCATATATATATATATATATATATATATATATATATATATATATATATATATATATATATATTTTATATATATATATCTTTTAGATAGCAAATGCTAATGAACAATGAAATTGGTTCATATTTGACTAAGACAAGGAAAATCGAATAGATTTCATTTTGGAAATGAAAAAAATGCTTTTTTAGGGCAAGACAAAGCTGTTCTATGATAAAAAATACAGAAGAACGTAAAACAACAATTGCAACACACACACAAATATCTCCACACACACCCCAGCTCCTTTTCTATCCCAAACAAAGCAAAATCATTCGAACAGTAACAATTTCCTGGTGATACGATATGAAAAAAATCATGAAACACTATTTTAACAGAAGAAACATTATTTCAGATTATGTAAGGGCATATTGTTTGTGTGAACAAGTCGCTGTATACTCATAATGAAAATTTCATGTAAAAAATGACACAAAAAAATCTTGGTCACATACAACTAGAAAAAAAATGGGCTGCTTGAGTCTTAAGAATTTGGGGTAACAGATTAATGATCTGAGCATTCATGTGGTTTGTCAGCAGTACTAAAAGCTCTGGAGGAAAAGAATGGTGTGTGTGTGTGTGTGTGTGTGTGAATTCCTTATAACAGAGCAGATTTGCCTTGCAGTCACAATGCATTTTTTCATTTTCAAAATGAAATCTGATATCAGAACTGAGAATCATGATTGAAGAGTAGGTAGTATTATGACATTAGAATTAGGAATAGAGAAAGGCTCAAGTTTTGCCTCTGGTTTACATTAATTTTGTGAACATAATTTCTTATTTCTTCTTAATAATTTAGTGGCCCAGAAATTCTCACAACTCTGTGAAATTATCATTAAATTGCTGATCTGCACCAATAAATCACAGTATCATGAAATCATAGAAAATAGATCAGTTTTAGAGATGAAAATAGCCTCAAGCTTCATCTACTCTGATCTTCTTTTTAACAGATGAACAAACTTAAGATCAAAGAAGTTAAATGACTAAAGATCAAAGATGGAAAGTTACTGAGGCAGAGGAGAATCCTCATGTTGAAAGCTTCGTATGCTAATAAAATCATAGATCCAGAACAACAACAACAAAAAAGTCACCAAAATGATTTAGTACAAGTTGAAAAATAGAAAATCATAGTAATGAAAAAAGTATTAGAGAAGTAAGCATTGAAAATTATTAAAAACAACATGAAACTATTCTCTAAGTCAAAAATAAAGGAAATGCACATTAAGAATCTTCAGGTTTCCCATTTGCTCTCCAAAATGGAATACAAGAGAATATATAGGACTAAATGTGGAAAGGTATGAGAAAAGCGAGACTAATATAATTTTGATGAAGATATAAATATATTTTATTCATTTTGAAGATCCATTTGGAATTACATAAGCTGCAAGACAATCCTTGATACCTTTGAACTAGTGATCCTACACTTTAACAAATGATCCAAGGTAATATACCAAAATATCCATAGAAACATTTTTTTCATGGTTGTAAAGAAAATGAGGTAAGATAAGGAACTGTTGATGGGTAAATTTCTGAATGAACTCAGGTTTCTTAATATAATGGAATATTATGCAATAAGAAATTATGAATATAAGGCATTCAGAAAAACAGTGAAAATTTATATGAACTGAAGAACTAAATATTTAATCATAATTGTATAACATAAGTGAAAAGGCTGAATTCTTGCTATCTTAGCAACTAACAATGATTCTTGAAAAGACAAGAGACCAGTACAACATAACTGTAAAATAAGGTCATTATATCTGTTGTTTTAATTTAATTTAATTTTTGAGTGATTATGGTGGAGTTAGTCAATAATGAAAATGATACAAAAAGCAAATGCATTAATAAAAAAAGAAAAAATCTCCTTGAAAATTAAATTTTCCCCATTAGTAGATTATTACACACTAAATTATCTGAGGTATTCGTAACTGGGGGTTTTAAGAAATGAATTCTTATAGTGTTTTTGTATCTTGTATCAAGGAAAAATATTAATTTAGGTGACCTTTGCAAGATGCAATTATTCCAACCTGTTGAAAATTTGGGGGATCTTGATTTTATCAGTCAACATATTCATTATCCTCTCAATTTTGTATTACTTGAAGAATTAATAAACTGCCCTGCTAAATTGTGGACAGAAACAATATGAAAGACATTATCACTTGAGGCACTCTCCTCAAATCTTGCAATTGATCTCAACCCAATGATCAATGTTCTTTAGGAATTATTTCAGTTTTAAATCCAACAAACCAATTTATCATAAAAATCATAATATTCTTCTTGGATAAAAACAATTATGAAAGCATTAGAATGCTTGCTGATATATCTTTGGAATCCGTCTAATTTTACCAATGGAATAATTGTATCAAAATTATGACAATGTGTGAATCCTTTTCCCTTTATTATGATGTGTTTGGGATACAGATCTAGTAGAGACACTGCTAGATCAAAAGTATGCACAGTTTGATAGTCCTTTGGGCATAACTCCAAATTGCTTCAGAATGGTTGGATCAGTTCACAACTCCATCAGTAATGTATGTGTCCCAGTTTTCTCACATCCTTTCCAAAATTTATCATTATTTTTTCTTGTCATTTTAGCCAAACTGAGAGGTGTGTGATATGTCAGAGTTGTCTTAATTTGCATTTCTCTAATCAATAGTTAGAGCATTTTTTATATGACTAGCAATGGGTTTAATTTTTTCATCTGAAAATTATCTCTTCATATCCTTTGACCATTTATCAGTTGACAACTGCCTTGTATTCTTATAAATTTGAGTCAATTCTCTACATATTTTAGAAATGAGGCCTTTATCAGAGCCCTTGGATGTAAAATTTCCCCCCTCAGTTTTCTGTTTCCCTTCCAATTCTGGCTGCATTGGCTTTTTGTTTGTACAAGATCTTTTAATTTAATATAATGAAAATTATCTATTTTGCCTTTCATAATGTTCTCTAGTTCTTTTTTGGCCATGAATTCCTTTCTTCTCTATATATTTTAGAGATAGATTATTGTTTGTTCTCCTAATTTGCTTATGGTATCACCCTTTATATCTAAATCATGAAGCTATTTTGAACTTATTTTGGGTATTAAGTGTTGGTCAGTGCCTAATTCCTGCCATACTATTTTCCCAGCAATTTTTGTCAAAGACTGAGCTCTTATTCCAGAAACTGTAATCTTTTGTTTTTATCAAATACTACTGATTCACTACTATATTTCTTAAGCTAGTACCAAATGGTTTTGACGATTGATGCTGTATAATATAGTTTTAGGTCTGGTACAGCTATTTGCATTTTTTTCATTAATTCCCTTGACATTTTTGACCTTATATTCTTCCAGATGAATTTTTAAAATATTTTCTAGCTCTATAAAGTAATTTCTTAGCAATTTTATTGGTATGGTACTGAAAAAGTAAATTAAATTAGATAGAATTGGCATTTTTATTATATAACTCAGCCAACCCATGAGCATCTGATATTCTTGCATTTTTTTAGATTTAAGTTTATTTTCATGGAAAATGTTTTATAATTGTGTTTATATAATTCCTGGCTTTGTCTTGGCAGGATGACTTTCAAATATATTATCCACAGTTATTTTAAATGAAATTTCTCTTGTGTTTCTTACTGTTGGACTTTATTGATAACATATAGAAATACTGATGATTTATATGGATTTATTTCACATCCTGTAACTTTGCTAAAGTTGCTAATTGTTTCTAGGAGTTTTTAGCCGACTCTTTAGGATTCTCTAAGTATACCATCTTATTATTTACAAAGATTGTCTATTTTGTTTCCTCATTATCTGCTCTAATTCCTTTAATTTATTTTTCTTCTCATTGCTAATGCTAACATTTCTAATACAATATTGAATAGTAATGGTGATAGTGAACAATCTTGTTTCACCCCTGATCTTACTGAGAATGCTTCTAGTTTATCACCATTACATATGATGCTTGCTGATGGTTTGAGATAGATACTATTCATATGTAATGGATATAAACTGAAACCATTCCCAATTACATATGTGGTGAGTGAAACAAGGTTGCCCACTATCACCATTACTATTCAATATTGTATTAGAAATGCTAGCTTTGGCAAAAAGAGAAAAAAGAGAGATTAAAGGAATTAGAATAGGTAATGAGGAAATAAAATTATCACTCTTTGCAGATAATATGATGGTATACTTAGAGAACCCTAGAGAATAAACTAAAAAACTATTTGAAGCAATCTAAAACTTTAGAAAAGTTGCAGGATACAAAATATCCTGCACATATTCACACAAATAATCAGCATTCTAATATATCAGTAACAAAACTCCAACAGCAAGAGATATAAAGAGAAATTCCATTTAAAACAACTGTCAAAAGGATAAAATATTTGGCGATCTACCTGCCAAGGGAGGGTCAAGAACTATATGAACAAAACTACAAAACACTTTCCATACAAATAAAATCATATCTAAGCAATTGGAAAAATTTCTTCTTTCCTTTTTCTAATCAAACTAACTAAAGGTTTATCTATTTATTTTTTTTTCATAAAATCAACTCAGTTGTATTAGTTCAATAGTTTTCTTACTTTCAGTTTTATTAATCTCTTCTTTTATTTTTAGAATTTCAAATTTGGTATTTAATTGGGGAGGTTTAATTTGTTCTTTTTTCCCTAGCATTTTTAGTTGCATGCCTATTTCACTGATTTTCTCTTTCTCCCTTTTATGCAAGTAAGCATCTAGTGATATAAAATTTCCCTTATGAACTGCTTTGGCTGCATCCCATAAATTTTGGGTGTTGTCTCATTATTGTCCTTCTTTTGGATGAAAATATCATATAATGTATTTTCTTAAGAGTTATTCATCTCTTTTTGGTAGAGAGGATTCTTATAATGCTTTATCTTATCCTATCTCTATCTTTTCTCAACACTTCTTTGCAATATACTTTCTTAAATCTATGGTTCACATCCAACTATGTCCTTCCTTCACTGATACATACTTAAAAATGACACAACCTTTTTCTTTCAAAAATCTCCACAGACACTTACAATTTTGCTATGTATATGTTCTTGTTTTTTCTTTGTTTTGAGAGTGAAGCTATCAGAAAGGTATGGATTTATCAGATGCTCTGTCTTTAGCAGAAGGAAACGTCAACATATACTTTGATGGTCTCTCATCATTTCATCTATTTTAATTGTGTAATCTGTATTAAAAATCATTATAGCATAACATAGCAAACATAAAATAACATCAAGTCCTCTTTTTCCTTAGATGTCTTATTATCTACTGGTATAAAACATGTAAACTTGACATAATTCAGACCTGTACAATACAAGGTCACAGATGGTTGGACTATAGGATTAAACTTCTTGCCTAGGAGATAACAAATTACCATAGTAAGAATCAATAATGATAACCAAATTTACCCAACATTCGGCTGTCTAATTGCCGAAGCCTTGATGAGTTTCTCCAAAGTCTTATTGTTTTGCTTTCCTTTTTATAATTATTTCTATTTCCAGTCTTGTGAAGTTTTAATATCTTAATGCTCTTTTACTGTGTTTAATTTAATTAGAATCAATTAAGAACACATAGGATGAAGGGTACTTTACTAAGGGCCATTTTGCAAAATTCCTATATTTCCTAATTCAATTAGAAAGAAAGATGCCATGAAATAATACTTATCTTTTGCAAGCATATGTCAGTTCATCAGATGTGAAGACCATAAATTTAGAGTTAGAATTATCTTTACAGGCTACCTAATAACCTCATTTTATTAATTCATTCATTTTACAGCTGTGGAGACTAAGGTCCATTGAGGCTAAAAGATCTCCCCATAATCTTCCAGCTAGAAAAAGAATTTGAGACCTGGTTTTCTTAATCTAATGGTTTTTCCATTATTCAACTAATAAATATGAAATCAAAAACATCTCCTTTTGAAAGGTATATTTTCTCCATAACATGAAATATGATAATTAAAAGTAACTTTAAAAAACCTCAGAGTAAAAATACACAGATGCTTAAATGTATTTAACTATTATATACATACATTCCTCAACTTCCTTTTACAGTTTTTGGAATTTTACTTATTTTTGATAATCATTATCACTTTTTTTCATAGTGCTGTCAATGTTTCTGCCTCAGTGATCTTTGGTGATAGCAACATTAACTTATACAAGATAATTTGGATTTTTATTTATAAGCATGATTAATCCATCTAAGCATTATTTTTGAAACTAGAATTATGGAAGATTTGAAGGTCCAAGCTGAAAGTCAAATACAAGGTTCTTTGTAAAGAATATGGTCAGTTTGGGAGATGGATTTAAAGAATATAACAAAGTAGATTAAAAGATATCTTGGGATAAACAAAGATATTGGTAAAGACAACCCAATTTTATTTTACACTTTTATTAAAGTTTGTGAAGTGTACTATTTTATTTTTTTTAAACTTTAGGTTAATTGTGAAAAGTCAACTGGCAATATATTTTCCTTCCTATACTCTGAAAAGAAATTTCAGGCATTGCAAGTAAGTGTTGCTATGGAAACAAGTTAGCAATTACACAATATTTTTTCTTTCTGAAGGCACACCTTAAATTAAATACCAGAGGAAATATAGAAAATATTATACTAAAGAAAACAAAACTTCAATACCCCACATTGTTCTTTTTTTTTTTTTTGCAAAAGTGATATTTTGTTGAGTAATTAAATCTAAGCTTATAAAATTTATTTAAAGTAATTAATGTTTTTATAAAAAAAAAAAAAACAAACCCATCATAATGTATGGTTCTAGAGGGCGGGAAATATTTTTGCCTTTGTATTTCTAGCACTTAGCACTGTGCCTAACATTTAATCACCTAATAAATGCTTCTTGACTGACTGACTAGTTTAAGGACTTAAAGGATCTTATTCTTAGGGAACAAGATGACTTGATGATTTATCCTATCATCCCCTATGCTGATTAATTCTCCAGAAAGTATTTTCCATCAAATTAGAGAAGCCAATATACCCCATCCTACTCTCTTATACTTTCTCCATTCCCCCACTCTCTCTCTCTCTCTCAATCCTATTCCTTTTCCACTTCCCATAGACTTCATATAGTGTTATATAGCCTTACTTTCAGACAATGAACAGAAAGGGCATGATGAAAAGTTACCTCATTTGGGGTTACTTTGTAGAAATCATCTATTTAAAGCTGTCAGCATTTGAAGAAAGTTGAAAGGATTTTGCTTTCTGGAAAGCATTTCCCCAAATTAAAGTCCTGACTTACTTACTCAGACTATTTTTATAAGGCCTTTAAATACAGCATAAATGTGAGGAAAAGCTCTAAATAAGATTTCCCCAAACACCAATTTCACATGCTTTCTGAGAAAGCTGCTATTAAAGGACTTAGTTAACCATAGATTAGCTCACGATATTTGTGCTTTTCTTAGGTACATGATAGATCACATGAAACGGGATGAAAGTCAGGACACCTAGGCTCTCATCCTGGTTCTGCCACCAATTGGCTGCAAAATCATGGCTAGGCAATTTACCTCTGAGTGTCAAGGTCCTCATTTGTTATATGAGGGGATTAAGCCAGACAAAGTATGGAGTAACATTAAGATTCTCAAATTTTCTGATGAAAATGAGCATGAATGAAAATACTTGTAATTTTATTTTCAATTGAGGATTAGACATGGGAACCAACCCTTAGAAAGTCATGATTCAGTTACCTGATTATGAGATATTAAGTCTTAAATTATTAAATCATAATGTAAAGTGTCATTAAACTTTAGAATGAAAATAACAACACAGAATCATAAGCTTTTTATACATGGGAGGAAACTTATTGACATCATTTATAACATATTTCATACATGTGTTCTTTATTGTGTTCATGAAATTAATGTGTAGTAGATAACAATTCTCATGCTATCATATTTTTTGCTTCATGTTAGAATTGTTTAATACCCTCCCCCCATTTTTCTATCTTAGAGTTTAGAGGTTACTCTAAAAAGCTCACCTCCTGCTCCTAGATGATCATTAATCTTTCTCATAATTAGAATTTTCTATCCCTTGATGTCACACTTGTGGTTTTTTCACTTTTCATTTTTCCTGAGTGCCATTTCATGGCTCTGAGAATAAATTGTGCCTTTTTGGTGGGGACATTCATTTAAATGTTTGTTTTCTAATTAACAGCATGGGCATAGTTTATTAGGTTGATGTGGGTAAATCTATATGTAAATATGTGTTTTCTCTATTTTCTTATTATAGAAAGGAAAACCTTAATTAAAAAACAGATTAAGTTAGAAAATTTTAAAAAGCAGAGAATTAGGTATTAGTGAGTTTCAGGACATGGAGGGTTAGAAATCTCTTTGGAAGATTTTTTTACCCCTTAGAATGTTCTCTCTCCTAGGAAGCATATAGAGGCCTGCCTACTCTCTTACTTAAAACCAGGAACAATATTATAGAAGGCAATTTTTTCTTTTTTAATTATGTTTTTATTGTTTCAAAAAAGTATTTTTACATGTAAAATATTTGTGACATTTATTTAAAAAAATTTTTGAGTACAAATTCCCACCTTTCCCATCTACCCCACACCCTGAGAAGGCAAACAATGTATCATTTATAAATGAGTCCATTCACAACATTTTTATATTAACCATTTTGCAAAAACACAAAAGAGACACATACATACATATACAACCTGAAGAAAAATGGAGAAAGTAAAAAAGAAAACATGCTTCAATTAGCATTTGGAGTTAATCAGTTCTTTTTTCTGGAGGTGGTTAGCATTTTTCATCTTTAGTCCTTTGTATTTGTTTTGGATCATTGTCTTGATCAGAATAGCTAAACTATTCACAATTATCGTTGTTGAAATTGATCATATTGCTGTTACCACGTATAATATTCTCTTAGTTCTGCTCATTTCACTTTGTATCAATTTATATATGTCTTTGCAGGTTTTTCTGAAACTATCTTCCAAATAAGTCATGTCTTATAGCACAATAATATTCCATCATAATAATATAATACAATATTTTCAGCCATTATCCAATTGCTGTACTTTCTCTCCATTTCCAATTCTTTGTCACCCCAAAAAGATTTGCTTTAAACATTTTTGTATAAATATAATTTTCTTTTTTCTTTGCTCCCCATTAACATAATGACCTAATAGTTCTATTTCTGTATCAAAAGGTATGAATAATTTTTATGCCTTTTGGGCATAGATTCAAATTGTTTTCCAAAATTGTTGGCCCAGTTTACAACTACCAAAATTTCTGCTTCCCATCCAGCATTTGTCATTTTCTTTTTTTCTGTCATATAAGGCAATCTGATAGGTGTGGAGTGGTACCTTAATTATTTAATTTGCATAATCTGGTGTGATTTAGATTTATTGATAGTTTTGATCTCTTCTGCTTGTTCCTATCTTTGTCAATAAAGGAATGACCTTTATTTTTTATTAGTTTTGCCTAGTTTTCTATATAATTGAGAAAAGAGGCTTTTTCAGAGAAATTTAATATAAAAATTCTTCAGTTTCCTATTTTCCTTTTAATTTTGGCTGCATTTTGTTTTGGAGATCCTTTTAATTTTATATAACCAAGATTATTCATTTTAATTTCTGTTTATTCTCTATCTCTTGCTTTGAAATATACTTTTCCTTTATCCATAAATCTGACATGTACATTTACTCATGCTCCCCTAATTTGCTTATGATATTACCCTTCATGTCTAAATCACTTATCCATTATGATATTATCCTGGAATATGCCTAATTTCTACCAAATGCTTTTCTAGTTTTTCTAATAGTTTTTGTCAAATAATAGTTCTTCTCTCAAAAGCTTTAATTCTTTAGTTTATTAAACACAAAAAGTGCTGTGATCATTTACTACTGTTTTTTGTGTACCCACTAATTCACTACTCTATTTCTTAGACAGTATCAGTTTGTTTTTGTAATTACGTCTTTGTAATATAGCATGAAATCTGATTCTTCTAGCGAATCTTCCTTAATATTTTTTAGTTTGTATTTTAAATTCTACATAGATATTTTAAAAAATTATATACTTTATATTCCCATTTAGAAATATAAAAAGTTTATCCTTATTAAGGCTAGTATAATTTATCTTTTAAAAATTTATTCATTTATTTTTAATACACAGTGCTTTATGAATCATGTTGGAAGAGAAATATCCAAACAAAAGGAAAAATCACAAGAGAGAAAAAAAACCAGGAAAAAGAAGTGAACATAGCATTTGCTGATTTACATTCATTCTCCACAGTTATTTTTCTGGATGCAGAAAGTTTGTTGGGATTGCCTTGGATCATTGAACCAATCAGAAAACCAAGCTTTTCAGAGTTGATCATCATATATTACTGCTGTACAACGTATTCTTGGTTCTCCTTGTTTTGCTGAGTATCAGTTTATGTAAATATTTTCAGGCCTTTCTGAAACCAATTTCTTCATCATTTTTTTAAGTAGAATGATAATATTCTATTATCTTCATATACCACAACTTGTTCAGCCATTGCCCAACTGATGGGCACTTACTCATTTTCCAATTCTTTGTTGTCATAAAAAGAGCTGCTTCAAACATTTTTGCACATGTAGGTCCTTTCTCCTTTATGATTTCCTTGTAATACAGACCCAGGAATGGCACTGTTGGGTCAGAGTGTACACAGTTTTATAGCCCTTTGGGCATAGTTCCAGATTGCTCTCCAGAATGGTTGGATCATTTCATAACTTAACCAACAATGCATTAATGTCCCAGTTTCCCCATATCCCCTCCAACATTTAACATGTTTTCCTGTCATCTTAGCAAATTTAAGAGGTGTAAGGTGGTACCTCAGATATGTTTTAATGTGCATTTCTTTTATCAATAATGCATTAAAGGATTTTTTCATATGATTATAGATGGCTTTAGTTTTGTCATCTGAAAATTATCTTTTCATATCATTTGACCATTTATCAATTGAAGAAGGATTTGTATTCTTATAAATTTGACACCATTCTTTATATATTTTAGAAATGAGAACTTTATTAGAAACACTGGTTGTAAAGATTCTTTCCTAGCTGTGTACTTCCCTTGTATCTTGTATCTGTTGACTTTGTGCAAAACCTTTTTAATTTAATGAAATCAAAATTGTCCATTTTGCCTTTCAGAACATTTTGTAGTTCTTCTTTGGTCATATATTCCTACCTTCTCCAAAGATCTGATAGGTACATTATCCCTTGCTTTCCTAATCTGTCTATAGAATCAAATCACATATCCATTTAACCCTCTTTTTAATACAGCAAAACAGTTAAGTGAAACTGATTGAAAAATATGATTATATCTGATAGCATATGCAACATGTTATTTCTGGAAGCCACGCACTCTGTTTTTAGTCTTGATTTATTTATTTTTTTTTACATGAATGTAGTCATTATATATTTTTTCTCTTAGTTCTTCCTACTTTGCTCAACCTCATTTTTCATAGACCTTCCTCATAATGGGGTTTAATAATGGGGTGTGAGATGTAGATCTATGCTGAGTTTCTGACATATTATTTTTCAGTTTCCCAGAAACTTTTGTCAAGTAGTGATTTCTTATCCCAGAAGCTGCTGTTTGGGGATTTATCAAATACTAGATTATGTGAGGTCTTGATTATCATATTACATATATCTAATCTATTCCACTGATCTACCACTCTGTTTCTTAGCCAGTACCAAATGATTTTGATTATTATTGCTTTATAGTATGATGTTAGGTTTGGTAATGCTAAGCCACCAAACTTTGTATTTTTTTTTTTTTGATTAATTCCCTTGGTATTTTTTGCTTTTGTTCTTCCAGGTGAATTTTGTATCATTTTTTCTAGTTCTATGAAATAATTTTTTCCCAGTTTGGATGGTATGGCACTGAACAAATAGAACAATTTAAGTAGAATTGTCATTTCTATTATATTAGCTTGGTCTACCCATGAGTAATTGATATTTTTTCAGTTGTTTAGATCTGACGTTTTGTGTGAAAATTGTTTTGTAATTTTGTTCATATAGTTCTGGGCTTGTCTTGGCAGGTAGACCTGCAAATATGTTTTTTTCTACAGTTATTTTAAATGGAATTTCTCTTTCCATCTCTTCCTGATGGCTTTGTCAGTAATATATAGAAATGCTGATGATTTGTGTGGGTTTATTTTATATCTTGCCACTTTGATAAAACTGTGAATTGTTTCCAGTAGGTTTTTGGATGATTTTCTAGGATTCTCTAAGTATATCATCATACCATCTGCAAGGAGTGATAGTTTTATTTCCTCATCTCCTATTCTAATTCATTCTTTCTTTTTTTTTTCTTATTACTAAATACAATATTTCTAGTACAATATTGAATAATAGTGGTGATAATGGGCATCCTTGTTTCACTCTTGATCTTACTGGGAATGCATACAGCTTCTTTCCATTTTGCTACCTGACTGGACTGCCTTCTTCTCTGGTCTTACATCTCAGATGATATCATTTTCATAATGTAGAAGTCAATGCATAAGCTAAATCTTGAAGGAAAAGATTTTATGAAGTGAAAGTGACAGGGGAGTATATTCTAGGTAATGGATTATCAATGAAAAGATATAAAGAGAAGAAATAAAATATCTTTCTGAGTCATAGAGAGAAGACCTGCTTGGCTAGATCATAGAATGTTTAAGGGGAAGTAATTCCAGATGGGCCTGGGAAAGTTGCTTGAGACAAGTTGTGAAGGGCTTTAGAGTTCGACAGCAGCTATAAGAAACCATTGAAATTTACTGAGCAGGTAATACAGTCACTGCACTTAAGAAAAATAAGATTGGCAGTACTGTGGAGGATGGACAAAGTGAAGAGAGAATATAGAGGCAGAAATATTAATTAAGAAACTGTTGAAATATAGACAAAAGGCAATAAAATCTGAATTAAAGAATTTAAGATTAATAAACAGCTACATTTAAGTGAAGAATGCATTTATGCCAACCAGATATATTCATATAACTGATAAATTAAGTAACTTATTATATCATCTACAAAGAGCTCCATGTTTATAAGATTGTTTATGGCTCAATCTTGTTTTACTTTAATCCTAGGCATTGGGGGTATATCCAAGTAATTTTTTAAGTTACCATGAAATATTTATACAGGATTTTGTACCTACCTAAAGTGTTAAAAGCTCATAAAGAAATGTCTGCATATATATGTGTGTATATAATATATATGTATATATATATATATGTATATAATTCCGGTGATATTATGACAATGAAAATGTTAAAAATAAAAATTGATAAAACATAATGATTTCTGCTAATACCCATATATAAGCATATATATTCTATATTGTACATCTTTAATAATTGTACAAAACAGAAATTCTCACTTTCTTATATAAACACACACACACTAACATTTAAATAAATTGTAACTGTAATTGAAATAAATTGTTATTAAATAACAATATTGTAACTGATTAAATAAATTGTACTTCATCCAAAGTACAACAGAAAGACCCATAAGTAATGTGAGTATGTTACACTATATTTTTAGTAAAATACTTGATCAGAAGCAGCATACATTATTTTATCTGAAAGAAAAATAATTGAAAAAAAAAAACAAGAGTTAGTTATTTGCAGTTACTTAGCAGCCCGTATATACCTCAGTATTCAAAAGTGAACATATATAAAGGACAGCTCTAGAATATTATTGGTTCCGAAGGATGAGTGATAGAATGACATTTACAAGTGTCACATGAAAAGTATGAATGAGTTGCAATCTGAACCATGAGAAAAAATATTCACTGTAATGAGATAATACTAGGATGAGATCATAAATATTAGAAATTATCAATGTATAGGGCCTAATACAATTCTTATTGATCATGCTTTCTTGCTTTTTAAAAAAATGATGGCAATTTATAGATATATTCCACTTCATCATAACCCTCTTTTTAATACAGCAAAACAGTTAAGTGAAACTGATTGAAAAATATGATTATATCTGATAGCATATGCAACATGTTATTTCTGGAAGCCACCCACTCTGTTTTTAGTCTTGATTTATTTATTTTTTTACATGAATGTAGTCATTATATATTTTTCTCTTAGTTCTTCCTACTTTGCTCAACCTCATTTTTCATAGACCTTCCTCATATCCAACATTTTGTGCAACTCTAATTAATGTAATTTGATTCACTAAACATGTATTATGTGCTTTACTATTCCTGGCACTGCACAATTAGATGACATCTTGTTACATCCACAATTTTCATAGATACTGAGATATTAGTGAAGAATTTATTAGTTCTGCTTGAACTGCTCTAATTTAGACAATATTATAGCTACTTGACAGTGGGCAAAAGAATAAACTTTAGGGACTTCTATCGTCTCTTACAATTATGAGGTGCAGAAAAGTTTTACTCTGGTACCTTTTCAATTATTTATCACCCTTGATACTACCTTTTAGACTTATTACCAGAGTTGCTTGCACTACAGAAATCTTTCTTTCCCCCCTTGCCTAATGACTTAGTCTTACTTTTAAGATTAACCTCATTTATTTTCTAATACTTATCTTTGCTCCCAAATAAACCTTCATCAGCAATATTTATCAGTGGACTCATACAACAAGGATGACAAAAAAGAAAAGATAGTTAAATGAAGATAATTGAAATATCACTCTGACAACTGCTTAGAGATGAAATTATGCTCATGCTCCTTCCACCTCTGCCAGTCTCTCTAATTTACTGAACAGCAAACATTAAAGTGGTGAAATTCCCATTCCAACACTTCTGTGGGGAAAAATAAAACATTCTGAATTTCTTAACATATAAAATGTTCATTAGTCCAGACAAAAAAAAAAACAATATTTAATCACATCTATAATGTAATCTCATTTCATCTCTTTAATACAATGTTCAAATATTTTTGCTAAAATTTCTTCTAATTTTGACCTATTTTTACAGTTTGCAACAATTATCTATTTATATAAAGAAAAGTAAAAAGTGAAAAGTAAAGTAAAAGTAAAAAAGTAAAAAGTAAATTGAAAAGTAAAAGTAAAAAAAAATACTCAAAGGATGGAAGTGATCAAAATATGTAGTATATGAATATAAAAGGGAAAGTATGTTAGATAATTAGAATGATTTGTAAAGAAAAGGAATGACTATATGAATAATAGCTAAAAAGCAAGGTGGGGGGAGCCTTGTGGACCTCTTCCCTCAATGAACTATAATTATTATCATAATGTAAAAATTAAAATTGGTAATGTTTCTAAAGGTACCACATATTCATGTGTTCTGCCATTATGGAAAATACAAAAAAAATCCAAAGATTGCATAATCATAGTTAAATTTAACATTCCTATAGCTTTACAAGGATTTTTTGTCAAAGCTATTTTTTTCATGATTTGGAACAAATTGTTTCGGGTTTCAGTTTCCTCATCTTGAAATGAGAACTTGAATTAGAAACCCCATAACTTTATTCTGACGTCTAACACTATTATATTGATAAGAAAATTAACATTCATTCAAAGTCCAACCTATTGTCTATGTAGTAGGATACTGTTAAGTGGGATTGGTTGCATCACAAGTAAAGTAATGGAACAATAGTCAGGATAATTATCAGTGAAGATTCCTTGTACTATTAGACCACTACGGCAAATATAAAGTTCTGGGATGTTGCTGAAATGCTAGGGAATTGAGCTGTATTTATTTGGTTAGCCTTCAGGGTGACTAGTACAATTAATTCTGAGGCACAGAAATGGGTATCATGGGTATGAAAACTAGCCTTTCTAGAAAACATAATGCTGATCATGGAAGATGTAGATTAAATGACACTGTATTCTGATACCACAAAAAAAAAAAAAAAAAAGATTCACAGGAACAAATCAAAAGAAGCAATCTTTCACCAACTGGTAAATGCTTCAGTGCAAGATGATTCTAACCATAAAAGTTGGATAACCTCAAACATACATATTATGGACCAAATGAATGACCTTATTCATAATGCAAATATTACCAGTCTTGGAAGAATCTTCATTTGCCTTTTTTTCAATTGTGTCCTCTACTCTAAATCATACAATGGGAAATCACAATAAATTTCTTTA
Source organism: Sarcophilus harrisii (assembly GCF_902635505.1). Classification (NCBI taxonomy): domain Eukaryota; kingdom Metazoa; phylum Chordata; class Mammalia; order Dasyuromorphia; family Dasyuridae; genus Sarcophilus; species Sarcophilus harrisii. The sequence continues at coordinate 407,466,721 of NC_045426.1, forward strand.
CCTTTAAGCCAAGATTAGATGAGAGACTATTTGATGTCTTCCTGAAATTTGAAGAGAAAAAAATTCAAGAATCTATGGCCACTAATTATTTTCATTTATTCAACTCCAAATATTATAGCTTAAAATAAAATGGCTGACAAAAACAATACTGATGATGTAAATTATTTTGAAAAGGCAAAAGAAAAAAGCTAACATTCCTGATAAACACACAAAAAGCATTTCAAAATCCACCCCCCAATATTATATGGGATACCTCATTGTCATGGTAAGAATCATTAAGGGAATTATAGATCTATCAATTTAAAAATTGGCAGAAGTGATATTAGAAGATATTGAAAATTTGTGAATACATACTAGTAGAAACTTATATCAATACCTTGGTTACACATGCAGAAGAAATCTTAAATATCAACAAAAAATACATGGAAAGAGATTCAGAAAAAATAACTATGTAAGAAATTCTGGATTCCCTTAATTTCAACTAAAAGCAAAAGTCAAAAGGTTAAAATAATTAAAGGAGTCAAAGCAATGCAAATTAAAAAAAATAAACTATCTTATACAAATGAAAATTTTATTAGAGGATTATGATATTAAAAAATGAAAGAAGATGGAGAACCTCAGGATAAAGAATATGTGGAAAATATCTACACATCCTATAGTCACAAAAGGTGCAATATGATAAAATACAAAATATCAGATAAGTCAGTGAAAGTTTACCCATCACGATATAACAGGGAATTGAGATAGATTAGTTTCTTGGCAAAGCCTAGATGAGAACCATAATTATGGAACACTTCACAATGACACATGAATTCCTACCAAAATACTTAACCAACATTCTCATAGACACAAGTTCAACCTCACATTTCTTAACAGAAAGTATTACATCATGTTTACTACCAAAAAAAAAAAAAAAAACACCCAAAAAATCCTTACCATTAAGATAAGACTAAATATGTTTTTATAATTTAAACAAATCACTCACACCTTATATCATTTATACACACAGGCACACACACATAAAGGAAATCAATGTACTGAAGAACAAAGAAGCAAAAGAAAAAAATGTACCCAAGAGTCTGAGGAGTATAAAGAAGAACCAATTATCAATTTTGTAATCACTTACCAAGCTGCCTGAAAGCATTGTAAAATTTGCACTGCCTTTGTTGATTAGTGTGGAGCCTTTGATTTGGTTCCATAACCATGAATCATTTATCACTAAATATCTACATAAAATCCTAGAGATCCTAGTCAAAAGAGAACACTAGATTATTTGATTCCATTAGAAAAACTGTTATTCTGTTATCTGTTAAAACCATGCCACAATATAATAATGCCAGGAACAATTGTAAACCATGACTTCTTTCAGGGAAGACAGTTCAAATTTATTATTGTTGGGCCTAGTCTTAATTCATTATCATCTCCAAAATAAAACTGAGAATGGCTTTCAATAAAAGTGAAATCATACAAAGTTTCATATTAAGTTATATAGCTTCAAGTTATAAACACATTAAACAGCTTCATCTGATGGAATCTTTCAAAATGTCATTAGGACAGATTGAGTATAAAATTTGTAATTTATGCCAAGGAAAGATGGTGACTGAAATAGAGTGGTTTATGATGGCAATTCAAGACCAGATCATAATAAACAAAAATTCCTGATGGGCTATTCTTTTGTGAAGCTTGTATTGGTTGATTCAGATCATTTGAGGAAGTGGAAAATTGTGTGAGTCACTTGTTTTAGATAGCAATAGGTGGCACAATGAGTTGAAAGTTGGATCTTGAGTCAAGACCTGTTTAATTTGCCTCAAACATTTATTACCTCTGTGACCATAGACAAACCAATTATCTGCTAACTTCACCAGTTTCTTCATCTAGGAGATGAAAATTATAGCATCTACTACAAAAGATCATTGGTTTCAAATGAGATATTTATAAAAGTACTTTGTAATCCATAAAGTACTACATAAATGATATCATCATCATCATCATTATTTATATGGAAAGTATCACTTGAAGGATAGAAATATATGCCACAGAGAAAAAAAATCTGGGAAAATGGTGGAATTGGTCAAAAATCTTTCAATTTTCCAAATTTCTTCCACAGAAAGAGAATTATACATTGAAAACTCTTCTACACATTAGCGTGTTATCTCTATTCTATAGAAACTACAAAAATATTTTTTGAAAATTCAGTAAGATGCATTCATGAAAATAAGGCAAATTGTGTCAGACAGAGTTATTGCCCTAAATCATCAGGATATAGCATCAATCCATAAACATTTTTAAAACATTGTATTTGTCACTGTATACAAAACAATGTAGAACACTGAGTTTATCCATCAAGAGACACGACAAATTAGCTTCTTGGCAAAACAAAGTAGCAAACCTAATTGAGAACTATGTTTACTGAACACTTCACAATGAATTATGTCATTGATTTGCCCATGACTTAAAATAGGAGGATCAGGATTCTGTTTCAGTCTTTAATAATGTGAATAGAATAGAATCATTTAAAATTTTTGGGCTTCAGTCTCTAAATCTATAAAATAAAGGGTTTATTCTAGATGCCTTTAATTTTCTTTGGAGCTCTATCCTTAGAACAATTATAAGCTCTCTAGAGTGCTTTTAAATTTGCCTGGTACTAAGACTTATGGGCCAATAAGTTCTCAGTCTTGTTAAGTGTTTTCTGCATCTCATTTGAACCTCACAAAATCCTGTTAAGTATCATTAGAACCACTTATAAGATGGGAAAACTGAAGCTCTGACTTAACCTATAGTCACATACTCAATACACAATCAGATTTGGCCACTCTCAATCATCCAGTACTTTATCTACTCTTCTAATATTTTTCTAAGTCAGTGAAGAACATGATTTTCTGATAAACTTCAAGATACTTTATGCAATTTAAAGGTAATTCCATTCTTAATGATCACTCTATAATAGAGACAGTTTGATAATACAAGATAGCATACTGAATCTGGAATCAGAAAGAAATAATAAGTAATAATCCAATTTCACACATTTACTAGCTGTGTGACCATAAACAAATCACTTAATCTTTTTTCCCCCTCAGTTTTCTCATCTTTAAAATGATGATAATGATAATTTTTACCTCCCTTGTTGTGAGGACAACAGGAAAATATTTGTAAAGCGTTTGGAAAATCTTAAATGCTATATAAATAATAGTTATCATCATCATCAATACCACCACCACTGACACCACTATTATAATCATCATCACCAGACCAACAGGTTAGCAGGAAAAGATAAAAAGGGGGAATAATCATTAAATAAATCCAATCAATCTCATTGTTTCCCTTGCTATTAAAGACTTCTACAAACATCTAATGAGTACAAAAACACTCCAGAGAAGAATTTAAGTTTTATTGTTTAACAATCTAGATCTTAAAAGAAAAGAATGTAGTATAAATACAGCTATGTAATTATGTCCCCATAACTTTTGATGCACTACTATATAAATCCACAAAGGACCAAGAAAAAGACCCATCCATACAAAAATATCTATAGCATCTCTTTTTTTTGTTATAGTGAAAGAAAAAAAATTCCAGCAACTGGAGATTAAAAGGATGTCCATCTTTTTGGAAATGATTAGATAACTGATATGATATGAATTTAAGGGATATTATTGCTGCATAAGAATTGATGAAATAGATGTTGTCAGAAAAATAAATGAGAAGACTCTTATGTTGGAATTATGCACAGAGAAATGAACATAACCAAGGGTTGATACATTAACAAAAACACTATAAAGAAAAAGAAACACACTGAGAAAATTGAGAACTCTAATAAATGCTGTGATCAACCATGATTCCAGAAGATATATATTAAAGCATGATAGTCATCTTATGGCAGAAAGAAGATATATCCAGATGAAGAAACAAAGATACATTTTTTTTGGAGATGACTAACCTAGGGATTTGTTTTGCTTTTTCATTTTATTCTTTTTTATGAAAAAAATTTCTGAATTTAAGAAATTTTAAAAAATATTTAAAATTCTGATGAACAAAGTAAAGATTTTAGGGAGCACATTTTGACTCTCTCTACCATTTCATTCTAGGGTTTCAAAGAACAGAGCAACACTTGCCTCTGTGCTAACTACAAGATAATGGATAAACCAGAAATGAAATTCTGACACTCACCCAGACTCACAAACACCCAGATACACAAACACACACACACACAAATAGACATTAGTTTCTACCTCACTGCTACTCCTAGGTATAAGTCTTGATCTGACTCTGGGAAATAAAGCTTGACTTATGAATAAAATTCAGGTAATTGACTCTTAACATAAAGCAGGAAAATTGGTTAATATACATTTGAAAAAATTTTTATAAGGGGAAATTTTATATCTCTAGATGCTTATTTGCATAAAACAGAGAGAAGATCAATGAATTGGGTTTACAACTAGAAAAGCTAGAAAAAGAACAAATTAAAAACTCTCAATTAAATACAAAATTTGAAATTCTGAAAATAAAAGAGATTAATAAAATTCAAAATAAGAAAACTATTGAATTAATAAATAAAACTAAGAAATGGTTTTACAAAAAAAAAACACAAAATAAATAAACCTTTAGTTAATTTGATTAGAAAAAGGAAAGAGGAAAATCAAATTGTTAGTCTCAAAAATGAAGAGGGAGAACTTTCCACCAATGAAGAGGAGATTAGAACCATAATTTGAAGTTATTTTGCCCACTTTTATGTCAACAAATTTGATAACCTAAGTGAAATGGAGGAATACCTACAAAAATATAGATTGTTAAGACTAACAGAAAAGGAACTAAACAACTTAAATAGTTCTATATTAGAAAAAGAAATAGAAAAAGCTATTAATCAGCTCCCTAAGAAAAAATCTCCAGGACCAGATGGATTTACATGTGAATTCTACCAAACATTTAAAGAACAATTAACTCCAATACTATATAAACTATGTGAAAAAATAGGGAAGAAGCACTCCTACAAAATTACTTTTAAGATACATAGTACTGGTACCTAAACCAGGTAGGATGAAAGCAGAGAAAGAAAATTATAGACCAATTTCCCTAATGAATATTGATGCAAGAATTTTAAATTAAATATTAGCAAATAGATTGAAAGAAGTCATTCCCAGGATAATATACCACAACCAAGTAGGATTTATACCAGGAATTCAGGGCTGGTTCAACATTAGGCAAACTATTAGCATAATTGACTATATCAATAACCAAACTCACAAAAACCATATCTCAACAGAGGCAGAAAAAGCATTTGATAAAATCCAAAATCCATTCCTATTAAAAACACCAGAGAGTATAGGAATAAATAGACTTTTCCTTAAAATGACCTGTAGCATCTATTTAAAACCATCAGCAAGCATTATATGTAATGGGGACAAACCAGAACCATTTTCAATAAGATCAATGGTGAAACAAGGTTACCTACTATTACCATTCCTATTCAATATTTTATTAGAAATGGCAGGACAAGAAGGAAAAGAAATTAAAGGAATTAGAGTAGTAACGAGGAAACCAAATTATCACTCTGTGCAGATGATATGATGGAATACTTAGAGAACCCTAGAGAATCAGCTAAACAACTATTAGAAACAATCCGTAACTTTAGCAAAGTTGCAGGATACAAAATAAATCCACATAAATTATCAGCATTTTTATATATTACAAAGTCCAGCAGCAAGAAATACAAAGAGAAATTCCATTTAAAATAACTGCAGATATTATAAAATATTTGAGCATCTACTTGCCAAGGCAAAGTAAGGAACTATATGAACACAATCACAAAACACTTTCCACACAAATAAAGTCAGATCTAAGCAATTGGGAAAATATTAAGTACTCTTGAGTAGGTCGAGCAAATATAATAAAAATGACAATACTACCTAAATTAATCTACACATTTGGTGCCATAACAATCAAACTCCCAAGAGATTATATTACAGATCTAACAAAAATAATAACAACATTCATCTGGAAGAACAAAAGTTCAAGATTAACTTTAGTACTGACTAAGGAATAGAGTAATTTATCAGTGGAATAGGTTAGGTTTACAGGACAAAATAGTCAATGACTATAAATGTTTGATAAACCCAAAGACCCCAGTTTTGGGGATAAGAATTTACTATTTAACAAAAACTGCTGGGAAAATCGGAAACTAGTATGGCAGAAAGTAGGCATTGACCCACACCTAACACCATATACCAAGATAAAGTAAAAATGAGTTCATAATTTAGACATAAAGAATGATATTATAAGAAAATTAGAAGAACATAAGATAGTTTACCTTTCAGATTTATGGAGAAGGAAGGAATTTGTCTCCAAAGAACTGGAAATCATTGTTGATAACAAAATAGATAATTTTGATTAAGTTAAAGTTTTTGTACAAACAAAATTAATGCAGATAAGATTCAAAGGCAAACAATAAACTGGAAAAACATTTTTACATTTGAAGGTTCTGATAAAGGTCTCATTTCTAAAATATATAGAGAACTCACTCAAATTTATAAGAATTCAAGGCATTCTCCAATTGATAAATGGTCAAAGGATATAAAGATAATTTTCAGATGAAGAAATTAAAACCATTTCTAATTATATGAAAAGGTAGTGTAAATTATTATTGATCAGAGAAATGCAAATTAAGACAACTCTGAGGTACTATTACACACCTCTCAGATTGACTAAGGTAACAGAAAAAAATAATGAATAGTGGAGGGGATGTGGGAAAACTGGGACACTAATATATTGTTGGTGGAGTTGTGAACTGATCCAACCATTCTGGATAGCAATTTGGGATTATGTCCAAAGGGCTATCAAAATGTACATGCTTTTTAATCCAACAGTGTTTCTATTGGGTTTATATCCCAAAGTGATTTTAAAGGAGGGAAAGGGACTGACCTGCAAAAATGCTTGTGTCAGCCCTTTTTATAGTAGCAAGAAACTGGAAACTGAGTTGATGCCCACAAATTGGAGAATGGCTGAATGGTACATGGATATTATGGAATATTATTGTTCTGTAACAAAACCCCCAGCAAGGGCTTATATCCCAAAGAGATCATAAAGAAGGGAAAGGGACCTGTATGTGCATGAATGTTTGTGGCAGCCCTCTTTGTAGTGGCTAGAAACTGGAAACTGATTGGATGCCCAGCAGTTGGAGAATGGCTGAATAAATTGTGGTATATGAATATTAGGGAATATTATTGTTCTGTAAAAAATGACCAACAGGATGATTTCAGAAAGGCCTCAAGAGACTTACATGAACTGATGCTGAGTGAAACGAGCAGGTCCAGGAGATCATTATATACTTCAACAACAATACTATATGATGACCAGTTCTGATGGACCTGGCCATCCTCAGCAAGGAGATCAACCAAATCATTTCCAATGGAGCAGTAATAAACTGAACCAGCTACGCCCAGAGAAAGAACTCTGGGAGATGACTAAAAACCATTACATTGAATTCCCAATCCCTATATTTTTGCCCAGCTGCATTTTGGATTTCCTTCACAGGCTAATTGTACAATATTTCAGAGTCTGATTCTTTTTGTACAGCAAAATAACAGTTTGGTCATGTATACTTATTGTGTATCTAATTTATATTTTAATATATTTAACATCTACTGGTCATCCTGCCATCTGGAGGAGGGGGTGGGTGATAAGAGGTGAAAAATTGGAACAAGAGGTTTGGCAATTGTTAATGCTGTAAAGTTACCCATACATATAACCTGTAAATAAAAGGCTATTGAAAAAAAAAACCACCCAGCAAGTTAACTTTAGAAAGGCTTTGAGAGACTTACATGAAATGATGCTTAATGAAATGAGCAGAACCAGGAGATCATTGTACATAGCAACAACAAAATTATATGATGATCAATTCTGAAAGATATGGTTCTCTTCAACAATGAGATGTTTCAGATCAGTTCCAATGATCTTGTGATGAAGAAAGCCATCTACACCCAGAGAGAGGACTGTGGGAATTGAGTGTCATTTACAACATAGCACTTTTACCATTTTTTGTTGTTGTTGTTTGCTTAGATTTTATTTTTTTCACATTTTTTTGTGGTTTGATTTGATTTTTCTTGTGCAGCAATATAATAATATATGCACATATTGTATTTAACATATATTTCTACCATGTTTAATATATATTGGACTATTTGCCATTTAGGGGAGTAGGTAGGGTGAGAGAGGGAAACTTGGAACCCAAGATTTTGCAAGCATTAATGTCAAAGAATTATTCATGCATATGCTTTGAAAAATAAAAAGCTTTAATTTAAAAATAATTAATTAATTAAGAAAAATTGAATTAGACTGAGAGAAATGATGTTTTGTTAAATGCAGTATAGTTCAGGTTCAGAATTGGATTATTATTATTGGTTTCATAAGCAAATATCAAGGAAATAAAATATATCAATGATTGCAAATTTCAAAATAGAAAAATAACTACTGAATCTATTAGTCAATTAAATTCAATGAGGAGTTGAAACACATCATGGAAGAATATGAGAAGAAAGGTAGGAGTAATCCAAAACTGGGACTTAGAAAATGAGTATGCTACACATCGAGATGAGCTTTTATTTTATAATAATTAGCTTGGAGGAATGTATCTCTATAACCAGACTAATAGTAGTTGATAAATTGAAAGTAGACCTTGGCCTTTGCTTTCTTATACACCCACTCTTATCCTATTTCTATCCCTTTCAAAAGATAAAAACTTAATCTTTTTTTGTATTGTCATTTTTTATTTCTGTAAGACCCAAATCATTCTAAAATGATTTCTAAAAAGTAAATTTTTAAATAGAAATTCATTCTAAAATGTTAGGTTAGAAATATTAGCAATCAAGATCTAGTTTTCAGAAGAGATCTTATTAGATTAAAAACAAAATGTAAATTTTTATGAAAATAGATTATTGAGAGAAAAATTTACTTCTTTCAACAATACAATGGAAACTAGCTACTTGTATGTAGCTTAAATCTAATTTTAGACTCAGATTTGAGGAATAGAAATCTAGAGGGGAACTTAATCATAATTTCACCAAACTCCCTCATTATAAATGAAGAAATCAAGGCACAAAAAAGTCCATTAACATACCAAGTCATACCCTTAGCTAATGGTATACAGAGTACCAAGAGCCAAATTTCCTGATTCAGCAGTTTCTACTAGATAATGCTAAAATATTTCATGATACTCATTCATCAGCAAGTTGAAATGCCTCCCAAATTTACTGAAGTAAATTATGCTGAAACTATCTCCATATGATATTCATGAAATCAAAATCCTCAAGTCTCTACAATACAAACTGATTTTCTGTGTTCCATCCTGAATAATTAAGAGTAGTCCTTTAATAGGAATCTTACAACCATACATCTCTGTATCAATTTGAATGTTTTTTTCCCCTATCTCTCTTAGAAAGTTTTACCATTTTGTGAATAATAAAAATACCTATAAATTATCTTAGACTATGATGCTTTCTGTTGCACACAGGTACTGTATGATCTGAATCTTAAACAGAAAATTTAGAAAAAGCTATTTGTTGGTTAACAAGGAATTTATTAATTTTCTCTCTGTATACATATACATAGATAAAAACACATGCATATACCTGCATACAGAGAACAGATGGGCAGATAGCAGGAGGGTTGTTGAATTTGTTTTGTTTGTTGTTTCTCAGAGAAGTAGTATTATAAGGTATGAATTGATTAGTCACCCCAAGATAAGAGGGACATTAGCAAGTTAGCTCAGCTATTAAATCATTCTAGATTATTCTTGATCAAATGTGTCTATCTTAGGCTAAAAGAAGAAAAGAGCACTTGGGAATACATTTTATTTGACAAAAATGCCAGGTAATGAAGTATTATACTTTTGCCTCTTTCTGCATTTGTAGATTGTCTCAATTAGACTTCCCATGAAAATATGTTTTCCTCAAAATTAGACTAATATTTCTTGATTTTTATAAATGCTCAAAATGTCTTATAATTTCCTTCATGGGATCAAAGACTTGGACCTGAATGATACCTTAAATATAACTTCATGAAACCCTTTTTGCAGATGAAGAAACTTAAGGTCAGAGTTGTCAAATAATTTGTCCAAGGTCAAATGAGTGAAAAAAATAATTTAAATTAAGGACTTCTGACTACAAATCCAGATTTTTTCCAGTTATAGCATACTGTTAACATATTCATTATTATTTTCATATACCAAACAGTTTTTTAGCTATGGAATTATGCACAAGATGAATCTGTTTTCTTGTTTTATAGGATGAAGGTGTTTGATTGTACAGCATTATGCTGTATTGATTTTTTCTCAGAAAGTATTTCCTGATATAACTGAACCACACTGGTTGCCACAATAAAGAATTTGGAAGCTGAAGGGTTTAAATTAATTACTTCATTTGGTGACTATGTTTTATTTTCATTCAAGAAGTCAAGTTATAGCCCATTTGATATTTTACTTCTTCACTTAAAGTTTATTGATTATCCATTAGTCCCTAGATTTCCCCCACCTCAATCAAATTTATTTAAAGTATGTTGAAATATGAGATTTCTTTTGTATACTCTAAATAAACAAAGCCATATATATGTTGTTGTCATTTAGCAATTTAGATGATCAGGGAGGGAAAAATACTTTGGAAGTCTACTGGATAAGAATGACTCTAAAGTGAAGGAAATTGATTCAAGAGAGAAACTACTTCTAGTATGAAGATCAGGGAAAAGTATCATGGAAGAGGACACCTGAACTGAACCCCCAAAGATAAAAATACCTCTATTCAGATAAGTTGCCTGATTCAATCTCTTCAATTTCAAGGTATTCAAGGTATTTATTTCAATATAGAAAACTATGAAGATAGGACAAGAGGGGATCAGATTTTGGGAAAGCATGAGTATTGTTTTTATAGATCATGAAATGAGCAGAGGAATACTATGAAATATTTATAGAAAAAATAGTCTGGAATATAACAATATAGGGCCTTGGATACAAGTTTAAGGCATTTATATTTTACTCAGCAGAAAATGAAAAATTTTAAAAAGTTTTTGATCTATGGTTGGATTAGGTCTGTACATTAAGAAGATATATTTAGCAGTGTATGAAGTTTGGGTAGGGGAGATCTGTGTGATACCAATGTAATAGGACAAAAGATAATGAGGTTAACTGTGGTGGCAGTAGTGGGAATTGAAAGATGGCAGATTTCATAGATACTACAGAAACAGAATTTGTAGGACTTTGGAAGATAAAGAAAAAGAGAAAAAGAAAGAATAATAGTTTTCAAACCTGGATAATGGGGAAAATGGTAGTATCATTAATTCAATTCGTTTTTAAGTCTACAATTGAGAGGCTGTGATGATAGTCTTAGAAATATAAAAACAAAAATAAACTTTTCTACCATCAAGGAGCTTATTTTAGCAGAAATAAAGTGAAGAAGAAGGAATATTAAAAAAATTCAACTTCAAATACATTGAGTTTAAGGTTTAAATAGCTTATTCACTTGAATCTGTCCAAAAGGAAAACTTAAGATATATGAAAAGTTTTGAGTGGGTTAATAATTGATATCATGGAAATGGATTAAATTCCTAAAACATAGAGAGTGGAAAGAGCCAGATTAAGAAGAAAGTCCATATTTAAGTGGTGGGAAGAGGAAGAAGAATCAGCAAATGAAGTTTAGTCCAGGTGTTTCATTTAATAGAGTTGGTAATATAGTTCCGAATAGATGAAGTGACCTGGAAAAGATTATTTGACTAATATTAGACTTTTTTTTAAGATCACCCTAGTGATTAATGTTACAACTTCTCTTGCTTCCTAAGGTATAGAACTATAGAGTTGCACAAAATACTTTGTGAGTAGGAAATCAGTTAACTGTTGTTCCATGGAAATAGAAGACCTGATATAAAATCAGTGGAACCATTATACTGGTAGCAGAGGAGAATTTAGATATGAGATGTATAAATCTCCAATAAAATATGAAGAATAATTTTATTGTTTTTATTGATTTTAACACTAGATCACATTGGAAAAGAGTTAGGTTTATTCTAAGCAGGATATTGCTGAATGGTTGGCAGATGAGGAATGAAGATAGAACATATTTACAACATCCACTAGACAGTTTTTTTGGGTAAGGCAGGTGATATATACTTATTGAACACTTATTATGTAAAAGATATTATATGAAGTATCAGGGATACAAATAAAAGCAAAAAGAAAGGCAATCTCTGTTCCTAGGATATTACTTTCTAACAATTTACACACACACACACACACACACACACACACACACACACACACTCAGACCTGAATAAGGATGACAAAAGGATGATGTGGATGGAAGTCTGCAAGTGGGAAGATGAAAGTATATGGAACAGGGAAATGATACTAAAGTCAGAATCATAACTACAAAGATAATTTAAAGCAGGGTAGACCCTAGGAAAACGTTTTAAATAGACAGAACTTGAGTTAAATGCTTTTCTCTTCTTTTTTATACATATTTCCCAGCAGATCTCAGTCAAGGTACCTCAAAGACTTTGAATCTCTCAATGTTCACCTAGCCTAGTTGTATTGTCTAGAACCAAACATTCCTCCCACATCTCATTCCATTTAAACAATGTACCTTTCATGAAGGGATTAAAATTTCAACAAACTAATCTGATCAGTGAGGGCTTTATATAGAATGTTTGTATTTGTTATGTAATCTATTAGTGACTGATGGTGATTTTGTCTTAAAAGGGAAGATTATTCTGAGTCTGCAATTTTTGTGGTATTCCTGAAGTCCCACTGTTCGAATGGCTATTTTTTCTGCCTAAATTTAGGACCTTAATAAGAGGTTATATACCTCTGAAGGGAATGATTAACTAAGTATACTTTTCACCTTTGTTAATGTTAAGTGCAGAAAATTGTTAGGGTTTTGACTTTTAAAATAGAGAAAACTAGAGCCAGATAAGATCTATCAACAATGTGGAAAAAGCAAGTTTATTTCTGCCTCCTTTCTTAGGACCATGCATTCATATCTATAACAAAGAAATATCAAAAATACAGCAGTGTTTTTTACATCTTACATTGGGATTTCACATTTAGCTGACAAATGTTGAAATTCCAGACAGTTAACTGACTACACAGCTGCAGATGATGAAAATTAACAGGAATGTCAGCTGAAGTTGGATTTCATTGCTTATTTTTTTAAATGACTTTTCCTTCTCTAGTCTTTTTTATTTTTTGGTAGCATTTATATCTGCATTCCTTTGTGATTCAATGCATTTCAAATGAATAAGGTTTTTTAAAGTCTACTCTGAAATTCTGGATTTCATAAGATTAAAATCTGTTCCTCTCAAATTTGGATTTTTTAAAAAAAATATATATATATATTATCTTTTATCCACCAAGAGTAGTTTAAGACCTTCTTCTTTGGCTATCTGATCACACACAGATGTTATTATGACTTGGGTCTCTTCTTTTGAAGTATAGTTTTGAACTTCTATTTTAATTTTTGTTATTCATTTTCAGCTTATTTTCAGAGAACAGTTTTCAGTTCCAAAAACAGCTGAATTCTAAATTCAGCTAAACTGAAAAGGTTAGGAAGTTATTCTATGTACAACTATGGAATTCCTTGTCTTCTTTGGTCCAGTGTTGTGTCTTTAGGAATACACATAAGAACACCTTTTATATGCTGATTTTTTTCCTGACAGAGCAGAGCTCTAGAAGAGTGTTAGAACTAGAAAAGACATTAGGGATCACCTAAGTTAAACTCACTAATTTTTACAAATGAATAACATTTAAGGATGTCATTTAAATTCATCCTTATGCATCTGTAGCTTTTAATCATTATTGCATTGTGTCTGGTTATAATTGATGCTTTAATGAGGTAATTTTCCCTTGGATACATTTTTAAAAGATTCAATTATTTTTAAGTGAATATTTCTCTATTTTCAAAATGCAAAATGTAGTTTCTCAGTGGACATTTATCTATTTGCCTTTCTAATAGGCCAACTCAGATAACTGACATCTAAATATAATAATTGTGCAGGAGCTTTATTTGTGCCTACATCAATAAAATAATAATATTGGGCTAGGCTGTCTCTATTTTTAGTTCTTGTTCCAACAGTGTAGTTTTTTTTATTTGTTAATTTTTAAGTATTTTCCTTTCTTACTCCTTACTTAACTCCCTTTCTGTTTGTTTCATGTGTTCAATTCAACACGCATTTTTTTTATTACTGTTCTCAAAATTAATAGTGATCTAAAAGATTCATGACATGTACTAGCTAGCTTTCCAATAGCAGCAGTTATATAGGGAAGATACACACACACATATACACACACACAGACACACAACTAGACAGAATGATTTAAATACTCAAATGTTAAGTACTGTGATTTCATCAATTTATATATTCCCTCTGATGATGTTTTATTACAACCTATCTATGACCAACTAAATTGTTCTACTCTATCTCCTCCCATAAATTCAGTGGGATAAATGGATATTCAGAGAGGATTAGAACTTCTTGGGCTTGTCAAGTCCTTTTCAGAACTTCTCAGCTACTGTTAGTGTCCATCTGTCATTGAATTCTAGTCTGTAGATCCAAGAAGTAGCCATTCATAGTAAACTATCTCCACAGACAGATGAGCTAAACCAAGTGGAAGTTAAAGATTAGTTAAAGCAATGGATGAGTTGGGGTTGTCTATTCCAATTATGTGAATATTTTTGTTGTTAGAATGGGCTCTTAATAATGGATTGTTCCAATCTCTATAAAGGCAGTTAAAGAAAACTCTGTAGAGTGCTTACAATTTAGGCTTGGAAGACCTCAAGGTCATTAACAGTATCTTTACCTGTTTTCAGTATGTTTTTCTCTTCTTCATTTGTTTTGTTTTGTTGTTTTGTCTCATCTTCTACATTGGAAAATTGTGATCAACAATCTGTGCAGCTCCACCTTACTAAAATACAATTCACCAGAAAGTCAAGATGTCACTCCTTTGTGACTTTGTTCTTCTTTGAAAATGGAGGATAAAGAGTAACACAAATTCAATTATATGTGTCCACCTAAGGCGCTGGAATCTTTCTATGATGTTTCCTGGAATTAAAAAGGTACCAGTGGAATACTTCCCATATAACTAATTCCTGGCCGGTCTACTTGAGACAAGTCAAATAATTTTGACTTAAGAATTAAAATATAATGAAGTACTCATAGACTAAAAGATACGATTTGCACAACTTTGTTAATGAGAATGATATAATAAAACTTCAAAATTTTAATTTTTTCCTTTTAAGGATATAAACTGTTCTTCAGTCTCAGGCATTCACCACAATAATACAACTAGATCAAGAATTCCAGAAGACACTTTCTGAAGGAAATAGATTATTGTGTTGGTCCTATCCCTCCTGGCCCCTTAAACTTGATCTCATATTTAATGAACAAAAAAGACATATGGCCTTCACACTCTTGTTGAGCAGGATTACTTAAAGAAGGAGAAAAGAAAATACCAATGGGCAAAAAGAAAAGGAAAATGCCCTGGCCATGTCTGTAGTAGGGCTGCAAACACCCCCAATTTCAGTGGTTCCTGGACTGACATTGGTCATCCTTCTCCAAAAACATTTGGAAGACTTTACCATCGTCAAGGAATTCCTTTTCAATGAGGATTCTTTTTGGATATTGTTCATCACTGTGACAAACACTTTTGTCAAGTACATATCTCCTTATTTTATATCTTATTTTTATACATATTATATATAATAATGTAATATATTATATATGAATAACATAGTTATTCACTGATATCTCATCATTTTTTATGGGAGTTATACGGAATGGTGCATAAAATAATGTACCCTTTCTCAACTACTCTTTCCATAAAATAATACATTAATTTATTTATTTATCTAATTTACAGTTTTGAATTGTCAACACTGTTCAGAGAACTTTAGTAGTTATCAGAGGGATATAAAGTTTAGATAAGATTAAATATCTCATGATAGAATTTATATTTAGAGAGGAGAATAAGACACCAATGTTAGTATGAACAATGAACAGGGTTAATGACAATTATATGAGAGAGTTAGAAAACAAATTGCTTATGTATTTGGAAGAGGGAGATTAATAGTGAATAATGGATAAGATATTTTGGGAAATGGAATTTGAGGTGGACTTTAAAAGATAGATAAAGATTCAACAGTCAAGAAAAGATAGATCAGACATTCTGATTATACTGTAATGATGTGAACAAAGATAGAAGCAGGAAGGAATATTTGAAAAAAGTTTTATAATATATTGTGGGGAGAAATAAGAGATAAAAAGTTCAAAAACTAGAGAGATGCCACATTATGGACAATCAGATGAAATAACTTAAACTTTACTTTTTTGGGCAATAGAAAACCATTAAGATTTTGTGAATACAGAAATGGCATCTTGGATCTATGCATAAAGGAAATTATTCAGGAAGTGAATGAAGGTTCATTTAGAGGTAGGAAAAGTGGAAAAATCTGCAAGACCATTGTAGTAATCAAGGCAGGTAGCAATGAGTACCAATGTAAAATAGCTTGGTGTAAAACCCTGAAAATGGAGCAAAGGCCCTGGATTAGATTCTGGCTCTTCAACAGATATGTTACCTAAAGCAAGTTACTTCATAAAATGAAATAAAGATTAATAATCTCTCATTTATTATATGAGTTTAGTTCATAGGACTGAAGACAGGTTGATTCTTTAACTGTCACACAAGTTGAAGCAGGATCTTGCCCATTAGAGAAATGATAGATTTAGGTGAAATAGGTGAAGGTAGAACTGAGAGGACTTCAAGACTCATTAGGAGAGTTCAGGGAGAGAGAAGAATTAAAGAATGCTGGAATGTCCTCTTTCCTTTCCTTCATCTACTGATTTATCTTGCTTCCTTTGAGTCCCAATTAACTTGTCTCATCCCCTCTTAGTTCTAGTGTCTCCCTTTTCTCAATTATTTCTTATTTATTCTGCATATATATTGTTTTTTTACATTTTTTTGCATATTGTATCCGCCTTTAGACTATAAGCTCCCTGAGAACAGAGGTTGTCTTTTAACTCTTTTGTGTGTATGTGTGTGCATGTGTATATCCATAGTGCTTAGCACAGTGCCTGGCATATAGTAGGTACCTAATAAATGTTTGTTGTTTAATTGATTAAAGATCACTTTAAAATTATAAACACAGAAAACATGGTTAGTGATAGGACAAAAATAATGAAACCAAAGGGAAAAACTGCTTTGTGATTTAAGATAATAAGATCAGTTTTATAATTACTGAAGTTGAGGTAACTGTAGAATAATCAGGTAGAGATGTCCTAACAGGTTATTTGAAATACAAAACTAGATCTTCAAAGAGAGCTGAACAATGGGGATACACATTTTGAAGTCATTTGCAGAGAGGCAGGATTTGAAATATACCTCCTCAGTGGGTGAGATTATAGAGAGTGAAATGAGAAAGGACAAATATTTATGTGTTGGGAAAAGGATAAATAGAAAGAAAGAAAAGAATGTATTCTTTCGGAAAACAAGGAAGGGAAGCATATCCAAGAATAATCAATAATGTCAAAAATTGAAAAGACATCAAGCATGATGATTTTTTAAAAAGCCATTGGTTATATTTTTCTAGTTTTTTCTTTGCAAAATTGAGGTCTTCCATGTTTGATGGGAAGTCTTGCACTATTTCAATGTTTTGGAGGACACATTTCATGGTTTCCATTTCTGGTTTAAGGATTTTTTTTCTCTTTGAAACCATTTTACAGTTTCAAAAGTTCAGTATAGTACTTGAAGTCCTAACCAGAAAACATGACTTTGGTCTTAAGTTTTGAAGCCTTTATTCAAATCATTTAAAAATAAGTAGTTTATTACCCATGTTTTCTTTTAAGCCTCTTAGCCCATATCTTATGTTTTCCCCTATCTCATCCCCCTTTTTTATCCTATGTTCTCCTTACCTTTCTTACTTTGATTATTTTTAATGCTTCATCATTGCCCTGCCACCATATAAACTCTTTCTGGCACCCGGAGTAATTACAAATAGAAGTGTAGAAACCTAAAACAGCAAAGAGCCATTCCGCTTCAGTATTGCTTCTTTGAAAACCATGGTTAAATCATTAAGATATCAAACAGAAGTTTACATGGTGATTGCTCATCTACTGTACTGTGGACTTTAACATTCTTGTCCCCCTTTTATTCAGCAAAAGCAAAGACTCATCTACCATTACTGTTATTTGCTGATTTGTTGATGGTATTTTTCATCATTCTGACCCCATTTCAACAAAACTGGCTTTACCATTTGGGCTTGAGTTAGGTATAGAAGACAGTGGATTACCATCTTTATTGCTGTAATGTGTTAAACATTATATGCTCGTAGAAGCTAGTTAATTGTTTCCAGTGGAAAGTATTCTTTAAGTTTCCATTTTGAATGTGTTTTGACTAAACATACAATAAACTACTGATGTCTGCAGCAAAAAAATAAAATAAAATAAAAATAAAAAAGCCATTGGATTAGGTTGAGTAAATTTTTGATGATTCCAGTAGAATGTAATCTCTTTATTTTTATACAGTTTATATTTTTGTCTTTGTATACATAAAACCTAGAGAATAAGAGAGAGACACTTAATATATACTTATTGAATTTAATTGATCTTTCAGAAAACAGTTCTTTTGAAATAGTGGGTAGGAAGACTGATTATAAGGCAGTGAGGAGATAGTCCTAACAAATTGTACTTTACTGAAGAGAAGCTAATGGTATGATACTATCCTTAATTTAACAGTCAAAGAAGCCTCAAAGAAAAAGTTTATAGAATTGAAGAGACAGCACATTTATAGTCAGATGGTAAAGAGGCATTGATCAGGTAAAGAAAGACTAAAGTTGTATCAAGACTATGACTACTAGAGTATTGTTTTAATGGAGGTGAGAAGAAATGACGTTTAAAATTATAGGAGGAAGGATTACTTTTAGAGAGTAATAGAGACATTTTTTCCTTGAATGGATGAGAAAAATAGTTAAGAAATGATTCTGATATGTTATACATGATGGATATGGGACCTGAAGAAGCACAGATCGGTTGGTTTCATTCTAAGTGAAGTAGAAGACTTGGCCATCTGCTGTGGCTATAGTGGGTGGATACATGGAGTGTTGGAGAGAGGATACATAGGAAAAGGTTTGAAACAGATGGCATTAAGAATGCATTAGGGATTCTGTTGAGTAGAACGATTGCTGAGCTTCACAAAGGGCTCTGCTGAGGTTACAAAGCATTAATTTACAATAATTGAATTCAACTTCATTTTGACATTTTCCTCATTGATACTTGTTAGCCTTGAAATCAGATAGGATATGTTATCTCGGGATAATAAGTCACATATTGGGAATCACAGAAGGTTAATGGAGAATAGGATTCACAATGCCATATGTTTAGAGCTGAAAGGGACTTCATATGTATGTAGTCAACTTCTTCAATTTACAGATGAGGAAATTGACTGGACAATTGATTTGTCCAAGATTTTACAACTAGGAAGTGTCAGAGAAGGATTTGAACTCTTGATTTTCTGACTACAAATCTAGCACTTTCCCCATTGTTTTCTTTCAAGTTAATTTTTGATATTGACTCATATTTTAAGTTTTCTATTGAGTTCAGATTTAGTTGAGACGAAGTCCTGTAAATCTTCAAGTATACGGAATGTCTTTTTTTCCTTCAAAATTATGATTAATTTTTCTGGTTATGATATTTTTAGTCGTAGGCCTAATTGTTTAAGTTGTTGATATACATTATTCCAGCACATGTAGTCTTTCATTGTAGTTGCCATTGTATAATTTGAATTTTAGCTCTGGTATATTTGATTTTTTTTTTTTTTGTTTCTTATAGAATTTTCTCTGTGATCTGTAGGTTTCAAAATTTAGCAGCAATATTCATATGTATTATTTTTGTAGTGGTGATCAATTTTTTTTTTTCTATTTCTACTTTCTCCTCTTATTCTACCTTATCAGGAAAATTTTCTTTACTTTTTGCCACATTGTGTCAAAGTTCTTTTTAATGGTAATAGCTTTCAGGCAGTCCAATTATTATTATATTTTCTCTTCTTGATCTGTACTCCAAATCTGTTTTGCTTATAAGATGTTTAATATTCTGTTCTATTTTTTCTTTCATTATACTTTTTTTTTGTTATTTCTTGGTCTCTTATAGCTTCATTAGCTTTTCTTTGCCCAGCTTTAATTTTCATAGAATTAATTTCCTCTTTAAGAATTTATATTTCCTTTTCTAGCTGGTTAGCTTCCCTGCCGCCCCCCCCCCCCCACCCCATAATTTTATTTTACTTGGATAGTTCTTTTTTCCCTCATTGTTTTTCCATTTGATTTTAAAGTCTTTTTTGAATTCTTTTATAAATTCTCTCTGGGCAGGTAGCCATTAAACAGTATTCTTTGGGGTAGAAGTTTTTTTATTTTTTTATTTTTTTACTTCACAATTTTCTGAAAATGAATTCCAGTCTCCCCTCTTCTCACAGTAAATTTCTATGGTTTGGTTCTTTCACCTTTACCTGTTCATTCTTTTTAAATGAGAACTATTAGTATAAAAACTTCTAATCCTGCATTTTTTTTGGGGGGGGGAGAAAGAATGCTGCCTCTGGCTTCAATTTAGCTCTCACCTTTGATCTGGAACCCTAAATCAAAAACTCCATCCTTCTGCTAGTGGTTGCAGCCAGCAGCATCCCTGCCCCACTGCATTCACCTGGTGTGCTGGTTCCTTCTTGTGCAGGACCATATCTCAGCAACACAGATAGTTCTCGTGTTCCTAAGCATCAGAGGTTCCTTTGGTCTTCCCAGACTCAGACCTCCACTCCCCTCCATGTCTGAAAGGCAAAAGTTCCTGGAGTTAGGGCTGAGGTTATCTCCAAACCCAGCTAGCCCCAGGGCTCCCCACTTGCTATTCCTGTGGAGCTCGCCTGGAGTTTTTACTCTTCGCCCTGACTAAAGCTTGGTCTTCTGGTATTTTCTCATCATTTTTGATTGTCCCAGAAGGACCCCTGTTCTGTCCCAAGTCTTATTTGTTTTTCACTGAGACACAATTTGTTTTGTTTTGGAGAGACATCTGGAGAACTTGGAATTTTTTAACAACTGTTGCATCTTCTAAGAATCCTCCCTTCAATCAATCTTCTTTTTCTACTTCTTTCAAGTATACCTTTCCAAAGTTCTGTCCTCTACAGGAAATAATAATAAAAACCCCACAGCTCCCATTGGTCACATAGAGAACAGATGAATCCTGGTTTCTAGTTCATCACCAATAGGGGGATAAAAGTGGCCTACTGTTAAATTTTAGATGTTATTTGTCTTTTATCTTTCTATTGGAAATAATGATTGATACACTTTCAGATTTGTAGATCTTAATATAAACATGTTAAGAATTCAAATAGTACAAGAGAAGGGTCTGAATCCTGGAATTAGTTTGTGACCTTGTTCTTTCCTACACAGAATAAAGAATGAACAATGAAAAGAAAAAGAAAAAAAATATGGAAATCATTCTTTAGTTCATTTTCAGATATTTCAACCACAGATATTTCAACAACACAATAGAAATGCTTAATATCATCACTCAAATGTACATAAATTTCTTTTTTAAAAAATCCAATAAAACAAGGAGTTTTACTAAGTAACATAAAATACATCTGATGTTTTTTGCCTATTAAAATTGATTGATTGTTTTAATGACTCTTAAAAAGAGTTGATGGATACCAAGGGCTACAGTTTTTCCTCTTTTATTTTAAGAAACACTTTTCATATTTGTTGCATGGGTATGATCAGATCTTGAGAAAAAGTACTTGACAATGTATGCTCCCTCACTATTTCAATTTTTCTTTTCCTATTTTTTCGTATAAAGGCTTTAATCACTAATCTGATATGAATAGTGACATTAATTAATTTTTAAAAAAAACAAAGGAAGCATAATAAATATAACCTAAGAAGCATTCCAATTATATAGCCCTCTGTAAGTTGGATTCAAACTATTATTATAGTGGTTTGTTCATATTATTTTTTCATCTTTAGATTTTTTTGGGTTTTACTTTTCTTTTTTAAATTCAATTTCTTTTCTCCTCTGCTATTATTTTATTCAGCTCTTTATTGCCTGGAGGCTTGATGTGTAAATTATTTTTAAAATATCTAAGTTTACAAAGCATATGGCAGTATAAAATTTATCTTCCAAGAAAGTGCTGCAGGCAAGCCAAATATTCTTAGCTGTAACTGCCATGAGGGACAATTAAATGCTATATATATTAATATTAATATATCATGTACAGCAGCTCAGGGAACTTCTACATAATGAATCTATGAATATCCTGTTTACTTCACACAGATTTTCATAATATAAGTGAAATAATCATATTGATATAACTAATTCATTTTATCTGAGCACTTTAGTGATTGACAAAGCTTTCAGATTGAAACAATTACCCGACAGAAATTAATATTGCTTATGAAGATTTTCAAAGGATATGTTTTTACTCTTCTCCAATAAGATTCTAAGGAATTTTTATTTGTGTGGTTTAGTGAATGTTGATATGTACTTGAACAATTAATGAAATGATATTATGGTTATAAATTTCTGTCAAGAAGAAATATTTAAAAGCATATAGTTTAATTTTCTCATTTTATGGTAAGAGAATTTCTAAGACATACAAGTACATTGTACTCAGATCAGTAAATAATAGTCATGATCTGAATCAAAATTATCTGTCTTCAAATCTATCATTCTTTCCAGTTACCATGCTACTTTTTCACTGCAAAATGATTTTCATGTAATAATGAAATTATTAGTTGCAAATACTAGAAAAGATTATGCACCATAATCCTGTAACAATTTATGGAAACTAAAAAGGAGAACTCTGATAAACACATACTTTGTATACATACTCTAAATAATTTTTGATTTAAGTTTTAATTCTAGCATTATGTATGCATTCCTATATAAAAGCATCTGATATAAAATATTGACTAAGCAGATTAGTCTTAAACTATAACCTACACAATTTGATCTTTTATATATAATATGCAAATGAAAAAGACAAAAAATAATTGACTATTGCATCAGAACACCAAATGTCAAAAAATAAATATCTTAAGGCATAAATGTGGACATGGAATATAAATTTATAGTGAAAACATCAAAAACTTTATTTTCTTCCTCACATCTACAAAAAGACTATATAAAACTGGTTTATGAATACGTGGTAAGAACATCTGATGAAAACATGAAAAGCAACTATGCAGTCCTTTGTAATTTTTCTATAGAAAATCAGATTTTCATCATTATGAAATAACAAAGAAATGTAGAGAACATACCTCTATATCTACTGTTTATTGATTGGGATGCAAAACTGACATTGTCATCTTATTGTTTTGGACAAGATAGAGAAGTGCAAGCTAGATAATAGTATGAGATGGATTTGTAATAGGATGAATAAATATAATTAAGTGGTTGATATGAAAATGTAGGGAAGTGCCTGGTGATTTGTCTTTGAACTACTCAAAATTTTTGTCAGTGAAGTAAATAAAAGCGTAATAATTCTTATCTAATTTGCAAAAGACACAAAATTGTGCTAATCATGGTTGTTATGATTTGCAATTATGACAACATATAAAAACATCTGGACAAATCAGAATATGCAATTTAACCTATCAAGATATGATTTAAAGGGATAATATAACATCTTCTTTTGTGGCATCAAAATATTATTGTGCTATAAGAAATAAAGAGATTAATGGTTTCAAAAAGATGAGATTTTTTTTATGTACTGATGCAGAGCGAAGGAATTAGAACCAGAAGATTTTATATAACAGCAATATTATATAAAGGAATAATTTTGATGGTTTTTATAAACACCTGCAGAGTAAATTTAGAAAAACCAGAATACAGTTCCAACATTATAAAAACAATTTTAAAAGCTATGAGAACTCTTATTAATGTTAAGACATATTTTTAATTATGGTCAATAAGAGAATTAGTTTTGCTTGACTAGGCATATTTGTTCCAAGGATATTTTTTTTTCCTGAATAAAACAGGGAATCGGAGGGAGAATAAATAGATATCTGTTAACTTAAAAATAAAATTTGATTTAAAAATCTGAAAATACAACAGCTTGGTAAAAAACAGACAAGACTGAACTTCACTAGTAGAGCCTTTCAGAATGAAAGGATACCTTTTTACCATGAAAGTTTTGTAATAACACTTTATTGGAAGAGTGTTAATGGATATATAGCTCCTTAATGGATATATTCACCAGTAGGAAAAACTGATTGTCACAGAAGAAATCATAGGAACCTTAGGAAGAAATGGTCTTTCTACTTTAGAGTTTGTGATTGATTAAAGGATAAGAAGATGCTAGGCATAAGTTGATATACATGGTAGGTTTGAGGAAATTAGATTTCAGAGTCTGAAGCAAGTCAGATTATCCATAAAACCTAAATGCAAAAACAAGAAAAAAAATCCCTAAGTGTTTATTGGTTTAAGCTATTTTACTATTAAAGTTTAAAAATTATAATATGCATGTTAGGGCACCCATTCTGTATAAGGGAGACAAATTTCTAAAATTTTGATGGTAAATTAAGCTCAAGAGAAACAAGGTACACTTAATAACATTTCCTATGATACAAAAATAAATGAACCTGATGAAGAACAAAAGGAAGCAACAACTACAAAAATTGGTGTGGCTCCATTCAGCATCATGTATGTGATAAGGACTTTTTCTTTCTTTCTTCCAACTGAAGAATGTGTAAGTGTGCGTGTAAGATAAAATTGATTTGTGATATTTTTTAAATTTAAAAATACAGAAAATAAAATGTGAAAATTGTCTTTAAAAGATGGAAGGAATGGCATGTAAATGACAATAAAATGCCATAGTAATAATCAAAGGGTATCAGGAAAATTAATGTTAAGAATTAACCAAAGCTAGAGATAAAAAGAAGTGACTTGTAACTATGTTGACTAAAAGAAGATTTAAGAAAGAATATGACCAAGAAAAAATAGTTTTGGGAAATGAAAGTCAAGAGAAGTTTAGGGATTTTAAGAGATTTCTAGGCTAAGTTGTCTTAAATGAGTTTGAATTACCCAGCCCTAATTGTCTACTAATTATGAAGATTAAAAAAAAAAAAAAAACAGATACAAAGCAAGACCAAAAAAAGAAATTGGCATTCATCATTGTTTGACCATTGTTAGTAATGTCTGAAGGGGAAAAAATCTTGAGAATTAAAAAAGTAGAAAAGAATGAAAGCCAGATTATGCTATACCAGTTGTCAAAAAAAATGGGGTAAGAATTGTGGGGAAGATGCAATTTTAATTCTCTAAACTATAGTCCAGTGAACTTAATTTTGATTCATTAATTTAAAAGAACATTATCAAATAGGAGTTTGTATTTAAAAAGGGAACTACTGATCACTAAATGCCTACATAGTTTTATCCCAGAGTCATATCTGTCATACAGAGTATTTTGTTTTTTTGACCACCATCAGTAGACCTATAGATTTCAGAGTCTACTATAGATTCTAACTTATAAATACATATATATATATATATACATACAATACATATATATATATATATAAATACATACATATATATACATATGTACTATTAAAACAATATGATATAAAAATCTACACTATAACCATCGTGTACCTGGCCAACTCAGCAGAATATTTGACAAAGTGTATTATGATATACTTATATAAGAAGAGAAATAGGGTCCACTAAACTATACATAAGGACCACTATGTACTACACAGTTGATTCTTTTTAAAATCTAATATTATTTATATTATATTTATATTTCTTTTATTATATATTTCCTAATAATATTTTAATCTGGTGTGGACTACACTTGGGGGTATTCTGTACCATATCCTATCCATGCTACAATTTAGTATTGCTCTGCTAAATGATAGAATATGCAAAGGAATTTGGAAGTAATTGAATATATATAAATCTGGGGAAAAGGTATATCCCAAGGATCAACAAGATTCTGGCAACATTTTTATCAACAGCTTGCATGAAGGCATATGTTTATCAAATGTATAAATGGTATGAAGCTATCAGTGACAGAAATTGCTTACAAGTTGGTGGATAGAATCAGGATACAAAGAGATGGTAATTCAATTCAACTGAACAAATATATATTAATTATCTCTGTGACAAACACTGTGCTAGACACTGGAAATACTAAGACAAAAAAGATAATCTTGACTTGATTGTCTATGTCTATGTCTATGTCTATTGTCTATGTCATAGTTCACTATGAACTAATGAAGGGAGATGGGGTGGGTGAGGCTGTAAGGATATAAGAATATAAAATATAAATACAGATGAGAACATAAACATTTTGATGATTATAGAAAGAAGTTTAGCAAAATGTTAAAGAGTATTAACACTTGGGAACATAATTATTTTTCACTTGTTTCTGACTCTTCATGAACCCTTTTGAGGTTTTTTGGGCAAAAGTTACAGTAGTTAGTTGTTTGCCATTTGCTTCTCCAGCTCATTTTATTGATGAGGAAAGTGGATTATGTAATTTTCCCAGGGTCATACAGCAACTAATTGTTTGAAGTCAGATTTGAACTAATAAAGATAAGTGTTCCTGATTCCAAACCCAATGGTTTTTCCATTGTGCCACTTCTTGCTCTGGGAGCATCATAGAAATCTTCATATAAAAGGTGGCATTTGAGCTTAGACTTAAATTGGGGCTACAATCCCAAGTGTCACAGGTGAGCTGGGAGGGCATTCTGGTCAAAATGGGAAGCTTGCATTCTGACACAGATAACGGAGATGGAATGTATGGGGAACTACTAGGTGGTTGTTGGAAGCAGAACATTGCCAAACCAACCTGGAAAGAGAGACTAGAGCAGGTAAAGAGTTTTACTCAATAATCAGGGGAATCTTTGCTTTATCTAGGAGGGCCACTGGAGCTTCTTTGAGCAAGGGAGTGAGAAGGTCAAATCTGTGCTTTAGGAAAATCAATTCTACAGAATTTTTATAGAAAACAGGTGGGAGAGGAAAAAGACTGGCGAACCAGAAAGTGGTCATGAGAGAATAAAATAGTGGAATGGCAATATAAATACAGAGTTAGGGAAAGATGTGAGAAATGTTGTGGAAGTCGAAGAGGTTGGAATTAGCAAATAAATAAATGTATTTGGATCAAAATATAAAGAAGAGTTGAGCATAACTCCAAGATTGACAACTTGGGTAATTGGAGAGAGGGTGAAACTTATGATAGAAATAGAAGATTGAACCCAGGAAGTATATGAACACAACTACAAAATATTTCTCACACTAATAAGATCAGATCTAAATAACTGGAAAAATGTCAATTGCTTATGGGTAAGCCAAGCTAATATAATAAAAATGATAATGCTGCCTAAATTGGTTGAGTGTCATATCAACTAAACTGCCAAAAATATTTTGTAGAACTAGAAAAATAACATTATTCATCTGGAAGAACAAAAGATCAAGAATATCAAGGGAATTAATGAAAAAAAAATAAAAGGATAGTGGCTTAGCAGTACCAGACCTAAAATTATTACAAAGCCAGCAGTCATCAAAACCATTTGGTACTGGCTAAGAAGTAGAGTGGTGGATACGTTGAGTTTGATATGCTAATAGGATATCCAGGTGAAGATGTCAAATATTTTATATGTCTACCATGTGCCAGGAACTTTGTTTAGCAATCTACAAATATTATCTCATATAAGAACTTGCATCATTGAATCTAATGACTGTTTTTAAACTTTTTAAAAGAGAAAGTTAAAAGTTTTTAAAAGAGAAAGAGTTAGTGTGATAATGGATACAATATGTTGGAAAGCCGAAGATTGGATTATCTTATTCTGATGATTGCAGAAAAAGAACACATATCAACCTGTTTATACCATTCTTCTCAATGTTCTTTCCATTTACTTTGTTCATCAGTACATTTATCTGGAACTAGTATTGAAGATAAATCATCAGTTGAACCTACAACTGAAGCAGAAGAGAGTGGACCAAACAACCTTTGAAATGTTAGATAGCAATTTTGCTTAATCTATGCTGTTCCCAACCATAAACAAATATACTAGCAAAGCAAAATGTTTTTAAAAATTTGAATTTTTCCCTATGAGGAGGAGAAAACCAATGAAGAATTTGTCACCCTGCTCTCCACAACATAAATTACTCAGCGTAAAGACTGAATTTTGGTGTTGATCCTTAATGAAGAACTTATGGAAAGACAAAGAAGAGTAGCAAAGGATGAAAAAAAAAATTATCATCTGTACCACTGTAGAGATTTCTCAGAGTAATGAAGACATGGGTCCAACAAAACGATAAAATATTAATCCAATGGTCTGAATGTACAGGAGATAACAAGGAAAATGAAAGATTTTGAAAACATAGAAAATACAAACGAACTAAAGGATTTGGAGAAAAGAAAGTGTAGGGAGAACACCAGAGCTTTATCTACATAAAGAATGTCATAGAGAAGAGAAACTTGATTTTTTTCTATATCAAAATGATAAAACAAGGATGATGACTGAGAATTGTGACTAGTTAGATAATTTTGATGATATGGTCAAAATAACAGAAATATATATGTGTCTGTGTATCTATCTATCTATATATAGATATAAATATATACATATATATAAATATACAAACATACATACTTTATAAGAATTAGTTCTTCAAAAAAAGTACTTCTTTCGCAAGTATTGTATTCCTCATAATTGAGAAAATACTCTCTTATTATTTTTCTAGATTGGTGTCAAGGGTTTCCTTACTTTTCAGGCCCCTAAGGTCATAAAGACTTGATAGACACCAACTACAACACTACTATTATTACCAAATTGAAGCTCAGGGAAATTAACTGACTTCCCAAATGTCACAAAAATTAAAGCTGGGACTTGAACCAAGGTCTTTTAATTCCAAACATGTCATTCTCTTCAGAGTGAATTTACTAAAAAGGCATCTTTAATAAAATTTTTCTTTTTTTTTGTACTGAGAACTGATATTAATTTGTAATCCTCATATTATATGTATAGGCATATTCAAATTTTTTGTGATATATTTTCACAGCAAAATTCTTTTCATTTATGCTGCTGGCTGTTACTCAATATATTATATGAAAGACAGGAAGTATTTATTTCATAATTCATAGGCAAGAAATGTTCCCTATGAATGTGTAACATAAATATCTTCATATATTTTATTTCTTATAAGGAACAAAATTTAAAAATGATAGTCCTGACTTTCCTCTGATGGCAAAGGCATCCTGGCCACCCTTTTTAGTACTGCCTGGAGTGAATTTTTTTCAGCTCTCTGGTTCTAGCAGAAGAGATAAAAGACTCTTTGCTTTCCCATTGCTATTTCTGGATTCTCCTCTTTTCTCCCTCAGGTTTCATGTTCTTCATTTCTAGTACCCAATCAAAATTCTGGTAGCTGTTATCTAGAAATGCCCAAGTCACTACCTGAATAAGTTATGGTATATGAAAATAATGGATATTATTGGTCTATAAAAATGATGAACAAGCTGATTTTAGGAAGGCCTGGAAAGAGTAATATGAACTAATGCTGAGCAAAACAAACAGAACAAGGAATACATTGTACACAGTAATAGCAAGATTGTGCAATGATCAACTATGACAGACTTTGTTCCTGTCAGTGGTTCAGTGATCCACGACAATCTCAATAAACTTCAGATGGAAAATGGTATCTGCATCCAAAGAGAGAACTTGAAGACTGAATGTAAATCAACACATTCTATGTTCACTTTTTTTCTTGTTTTGTTTTTCTTTCATAGTTTCTCCCTTTTGTTCTGATTTTTCTCTTCCAACATGCTTCATAAGGAATTTTTTTTTTTAAAAAATGGATGTACATGTATAACTAAAAATGTTGTTTTTATGTGTAATTGGGAAAAATAAAAATTAAAAAAAAGAAATAAGTGAATGAATTAGTGATAGAAGGGGCATTTTGTTGGAGAAGTTGGGATCAAATGGGTTTGCTTAACACAGAGGTGTTAACCTTCAGAAGGAATAAGTCTCATGAGGGACATAAAAGAAGAGAAAGTAGCAGGAAGAAATACATTGGAAATGAGGAAGAGAGAAGAAAAGGGAGTTCATGGTGAAATAATTTTCTTTCCTCCTTGCCTTGAATGCTTTTTCTCTTCTTGTCCTCCTTTGTTTCTTTGAAGACCTAACAATAACCCCACCTGTTATAGGAAGTCTTCCTCAATCCATCTTAATTCCAGTGCCTTCCTTCCTTCTAATTATTTCCTATTTATTCTATATATAGCGTTCCACACACACCCAATGCTCAAGATAGGGTTATCAATAGAAATCATCAAAATAGGCAACTGTAAGGCTCAAATAAATGAACATTAAAAAGGAATTGTTATTGTTGTTATATTCTTGCTAAAATTTTGAATGTGTTTCAATTTTAAGATGCCCTAAATATTAAAGTCTAATGTAGATGTGTGAATTTTTCTTACAGGAATTTAAAAGTGACTAATATTTATTGAGAAGACCTGGTTGGGAAAAATGAATACTTCATTAGCATTGTTTTGTTTCAATGTTTTATTTTTAAAATGTTTAATATTCTTTATTTAGCTAAACATGCATCAATGATTGTTGAATGACTTGTTTTTTTCTCTAGTGTACGAAGGGAAAGCCAAATCTGTTCCTCATTCTTTCCCTTACTGCATTTAGGAAGCTTTTTGAAATGACATCGGTCACTGAAAATAATAGTTTCAAGCTTACATTATGGAATTACTACTGGAATTAGAGAATGTCACTTGCCAATGACTTTATGATGGGATTGAGTTATTAGACAGAGAAGGAACCACAGAAAAACAGAAGCAATTGCTGAATTATTGATTTTGGTCTGGCACATTCACTGGTTTGGTACCACGAATATTATTTGTTTGTGTTTTTATTTCACTAAAAGATCTACTGATGCCAAATATACAACTTATCTGACAGAAAAATCATTTGATGGAAACCCTGTCCTGAGTTAAGATATTACTCTACATAAAAATAGAGGGAAGAAAACTTTGTCTATCATACATATATATCTTGAGAGTACCAAAAATACATCAATTAGCTGATGGCATAGGACAAATCATCAAGACTTTATAAGTGAAAAAAAATATAATCAACATATTGAACTTTTTGCTTAGTAGTAGGTGGATGGAGAGCTTTGTATTATCTATGTCCGGAGAAATCCAGGTACAAAATAACAAAATACAATTTTGTTTTATTTTCAGTTTCAAATTCACTATCTATCCCACTGATTCACCACCCATTTGGAAGATAAGAAATACAAACTGTGCCTAATTTTTTTTGAGACTTTGCTTATAGATGTTTTCAAATCACTTGTATTTTTCTATGTTTGTGTTTTGAGCTTTCCTGTCACTGTTGTCATTTTTTGTGATCAGGCTATTCTTACCAGTGTTATTTCTCAACTTTGGACTTTATATTAGCTTTAGGCTCTGCTTACTTTGAGGGTATGTAGGGGCTTATTTTTGGCTGGATATTCTGTCTTTCTGCTAATTTTAAAGCTCAGCCTAGGTGCCTCAAAGTTTTTTAGTGCTTCTAAATGATGTGATCTGGGGGACAAGTTAATTCACTGTCCTTCTGGTTGGTGCTCTAAGTTCCTGACCCAAGTTTGCATCAGTTGGCTTATGTGGTTGGTTTTCACTACATTGCTACTGGACTTAGTGCTATTAGTCTCTTGGAAATTTCATTAGCTTTGAAGTGACTGAATTGTTCATTCTTCTTGGTGTTGGTTTCCAGTCCTGATTTATACCTACTACTGGTTTTGCATCTGGTAGGTTAAAATTAGGATTAAAGGTTAGAACTAAGCCCCTACTATGCTCTACAGCTCAGAGAAAAACAGCATATTTCTAGAACTTTGCTTCCTATACAGGTAGTACTCCTCTCAATACTATTTCTTTCTGCTGTGTAAACTCAGTTTGAGTCCCTAATGACAACTGTTTCTGCTTCTGGGAAGATGCCCCGGGACCTCTTTCTACCCTTGATTTTCAGTCTGCTTACATGGGTCCTGCCTTGATTTTCAATCTGCTTACAATCTCTGGGACCTGGATGTTTCCCATTGTCATTCACTGATGCCAATGTTGCTATGCTAGTTCTTAGCCAGACCTTAACCCAAAGTACTTAGACCTGGCTGTCTACTTTCTTCGGTTATTTTGGGCTAAAAAGTGACACTCTGTGACTTCTTTTCTTGACTTTCTCAATCAGAATTTAGTTTGCTGCATTTTTATAGGTTATTGTGAATGATAATGTTGGGGATCTAAAGTAAAAATGCACATCTCACTCTACTATCCTGACTATATCTATATTCTACACTGTGTAATTGAGAAAGACAAGTCCAAAAAATGTTATTTGCTAAGATTATGCAGAATAAAGAGCAGAGCTAAAATTCGAATTCAGGTCCTCTGACTTTAAATTTAGGGTTCTTTTCATAATTCTATGCTACATGAAACTTCCTTCTCCCCTTCCTCTTCCTTCATAGCAAATATGTAATTAATGTGTGCAATATATTAGGTGCTAGCCTTGAAGTATAATATAGATAAAGAAGCATAATATTTCATGCTGTCATCTTCTGTGCTCCATGGTGACAATACTGCAGAGAAATGGGACAAACAATTTAAATCGTTTAAATTGTAATAGAAGTCGCAAAATTTTGGACACAAATTTTTATATTTAAACAATTCTTAATAAATATCAATATTACTATTGCAATTTAAATGTGTTCTATTACTTTATTAATATGTTATAAATGTTTTGTACTAAATAAAACACATACAATAATCATGGAGAAAACCCAATTATTTAGAGTTTCCTGTTTTATAAACTTCTAAGTTGAGCACCTCAATCTGCTCTTAGCACTTATTCATTTCTTCATAAACATGTGGAAATTTGTATGGCATAAATGATCTATTGAAAATGAATATTAATAATAATGAGTCCCAGGCTAAAAGCAGCTATATTTACATATACATCTCACTTGAATTTTTTGATTGAATCTGTTTGATCAGATGGCTACTCTTAGAGATCTGTGGGACTCAGAGGCATGGTATAATCAAATTCCTTATGGCTCCTGTTTCACTAAAGATTTGGTGAGTTCCTTGTTCTGAGTTTATCAAAGGTGAAAGTAAAACATAGAAGTATGGCAACAATACCACACTTGTTGGTAAAAACGGGCACTCTTCTCTATCCCTCCAAAATTTGCCACAGTAACTGGTATTATGAACATTTTTCTGCTTTTTCCAGCTTTAGTTTGTCTCTGCCTTCATATTCAAACTCCTCAAACCTTGTGATTGTTATTCCTTTCATATGTATTTTCCCATTGTTGAACCTCATGGTGTTACTGCCTGCATTCACAACTTTATATTTCACTTTTCCTTCTCTTGATTAATCTAAGTGCCTTGGTAAGATGAATAATTGTGAAATACCCATTTCATTCTTATCAGACCAGGTGATCCCATTTGGAGAACACTACTTCATTAAACAAATTCCTGCTACCTTTGATCACTTGGTTCTTTACCAAGAACCAAAAATCAAGGAGGTTTGATGCCTCCTAAGGTATATAACCCATAGATACCAATCTTTATCTATGTCAATATTTTGCCTTGGAGCATGACACTTCTCCAACACACTACACCAGGATTAAATGTCACTTTTGGGAATACATTGCCTATATTGTAGCCATCTGTATCAAAGTTGTAATTCTGATAACATATTAGATGATATATTATTGCCAACTTAAAACTTAAATATCCAAAACAAGACACTTTCTCTTTCCCCTCTGTGTCCCAATGGCTAAATAGGCTAGTTTTTCATAGATAGGAAGCTGAGGACATTAATCTTTCATATTTTCTGTCATTATGTTAGTACCCTGGTAGAACTATGACTTTTTATGTCATGGATGAAATTTTGTTTCATATCTACTAGAGGCAAATGGGGACTGTGTTCCCATTTCAGCAATGGGAAAATCTAGCAAAAAGAGAAAAAAGGAGTAGTATTTTTTCCATACCCAGGAGGATAGGTTGCTAGTACTGTCTAAGGAATAAAGGAATCAGATAGAAATTTTGAAGGCATATAAAACTCATACAAATAAAATGTGATAGTCCTTAGTAGTGGAAGGCACCTTTGAGGTTACCTATTTAACTAAGTCTAAGGAAAATAAATATATAGACCAGGAAGGGGCCTCAGAAGCCATTTGTTACAATTCCAATTTGTGAATAAGAGAAATGGGGTAGAAAAGGTTTAAATGTTTGCTCAACATCACACAGCCACTGAATAATAACAGCCAGGATTTGAATGCAAATCCTTTGATTAATTTAGTTTCCATTCCACCACACTGTCCTTGTGGAATATGCCAACACATTATATTGTATAATAAAAGTAATCATTATTCTTGTATCATACTAGACTCTTTTATCTCAGCATATGCTTGAAACCAACTAGTGACATTTAAATTATTTCAAATTTTCAGAAGAATTCAAATTTTTAGGATGACAATACAAGGTTATCCTATTTCTACAGATATATATTTCAAATACTATTTCATAATATAGTCTATTTTAAATTATTTCAAAATTTATATGCTACCACTGGACTTGTATGTGTCTCATATGCTTTGCCCCAATATAGATGGAAATTACGATTCAATTTTTCCATATTTACTAATAATTTTAATAGACAAAAACACATTATAATTTAGTAGAAATAAAAATAATAGGATATATTAATATATATCAATTGTGCATTAATTGTTGTACTGTTTAAAGGGACATAGGTTTTCTCATGACAACAATGTGAGCTGTTTCCCAGCTTTCATAATTTTTAGCATTTTCTTGAAACTTATCAGATATTCAAAGTGAATTGCATGCCCAAATGCTGGTTACCTGGAAATAAGAAGGATGTCAAAAAAATCTTTGGAAGATAAAGTAAATATGTATCTCAAGTCTCAGATGGATTCAGAGAAATATGGTGACAGTGCACATGCAGTATCCTGAAACAGGGAAAGGTGAATTAAATTGTCCTAATGTGGAGTATTGCTTTAAAACTTCAACAAAATAAAATATGGGAAAGGATATTAGTAGTGAGAAATTTCCAGAAATTGTAAGAATCTTCAAGAAACAGCAGTTAAGAAACAGAGAGGAACAACCATTTTCTGGGATATGAAAGAAGAAAGATGTAGGCAAGAGATGTCTTTTGAGCAAAAATCAGTGACTATGTCCTTCCTTATATTAAGCCTGTCTTACATTAAACTGTCTCGAGATTTTCTTAGGAAGGATCCTCTCGATTCTTCTACAAACTATTTAATGGTAGTTTGTACTCATTTGCATATGGAGAATAGAGTTTGATTTTATTAGGTAACTTTTCTTTGCTTATTATTTTATTATACCTCAGTTAAATACTACTTTTTATTTGATTTATGTTATATTTAATATATTAGTAGAGCAGTAACTGGGTAAGATGTTCAACAATATATTTTCCCTACTTTTAACCTGTTGGTAATAATAATGGTAATTAATAATATCTAGCATTTATATAGTCTATTGAAGTTTGCAAAGTACTTTCCAAATATTGTCTAATTTTGTCTTTATAACATAATATTCATAAAAGCTAGAGCTAGTATTATACCTATTTTACAGATAAGGAAACTGAAGAAGGTTAAGTTACTTGTCCAGTATCAGATAGTAAGTTTCTGAGTCCAAATATGAATTCTGTTCTTTCTGATTCCAAGTCTAGCATTCTGTTCACTGAACCATCTAGCTGTCTATTAACATATGGAATCTTATTCAATAGAATATACATTTTATAGTTCATATTTTAAATTTTTCACTCTTTAGATGAAAAGTTAAAAGAAAGTATAGTGACAGAATAGGTTTATTTCCACAGGCAACAGAGTTTTTTCATGTAATTTTTATTATTATAAATAATGTCTTATGTGATACTATAGAATTGTAGTATTTATGACCTCAGTCACTTTTTTAATGCAAGTCATTGTTGTAGGGGAATATGAGGGAAATTTAAGCTTTTCTGACACATTTCTATTAAGGGTGTGAATGGCTCATGTAGTTTTACTTTTTGCATTTCTTTAGATTGTTTTAAAATAAAATACTTTGAATATTATTAATAATTGACCACCAATCAATTGTCTATCTTCTTTTGGCTGAATAGCCTGGGGGCCTCATCAACAAAATATTGAATTAATTACATACCATATCTTTAAAGTGAATGCTCTGTGTAATATTGCTATTATTATTAATGTGATAGTCAAACAAGTGATATAAAAACATTATGCCTTTTTTCTTTCTTTACCAGAATCACATGCATTGCTTTAAATGATACAGAATAGTGTTCATTATCAAACATTGATCAACTTAAATTTTAATTCAATATTCTTTCTTAAACATTTTTTAGAGAATGAAAGAAATAACATACAAATTAGCTTGATTTGTGATGGTACTTATTTTTACTTTTTTAAATCCAGCCTTCAGGTAATACCCCATTATCATTGTCCATTTAGCTGACAATCAGGTAAGGAGCAATCCTTTAGCAGGTAACTAGAACAAGAATCCCTTAACCAACAAAGCATTTCAACAAAGGTCTAAGCTGGAAGTTTTCTATTTAACCTTAAATTAACGTGAAATGTGACACATGACCTGTCTCTGTCATAGAAGATATAAGGGTCAAATAAAATAAATTTTCCTATTGGGTTACAGTCTTCCAAATGCTCTGTAATACCTAAAATTTAGAACTGAAAAATACATTGGCAATTATTCAGTTCAAGCCCCTAATTTTGCAGATGCTGCAACAGATCTAGAGTGGTTACATAATTTGCCCAAGGTCATATTAATTGTAAGTGACAGAATCTGTATTCACCAATGCTACCACAGTAATTTAATTGAACTTAGAAAAATACTAGAAAGGAATTTTTCTTTTAACATTGCTTGAATAACATGAAAAAAAAATATTGGCCTAACTGTCCTACTTTGAAAAGAGAAATGGATGAAAAACAATTTCCAAGATATGAACTGATATATTCAGCCAGTTAAATTAGTTTATCGAAAAATCCATATTGAACAGATGGATTCAAATACCAACCATACTACATAGATGCTACCATATATTATTTGGGGTAAGCCATTTAACTTCCCTTGGACCTCAGTTTCCTCATGTGATAAAATGAAGGAATTATGATGTATAGTTGGTAATGTCCAGCTTATTTGGAGAGAGGGAGAGAAAGATATATTCATATATTGGGTGAGAGAGAGAAAGAGAGAAAGAGACGGACAGACACTGAAAGCGAGAGAGGTATTGATAAGTTCAGAAGATGGCAGATTTTGGGAATAAAGATAATGAATTTTATTTTGAATAAGATTATTTTTAGATGTCTATACAATATCCAATTCAAAATATTCAAATGACAATTGATGATGGTAAGTTAAGAACTCAGGAAAGCAACTAAGGATGAATACATAGATATATGACCCAAATGCATAATAATTGCACCATGGAAAGTAATGAGCTCATCAACTTAGATATCTTAGAATCTTTTAAAGGTGACTCTCCCACTGTCATAAAGATAAGACATAAGCATTTACCTTTCTTAGACTGATTTGCTAATCATTATCCCAGGTTGCATTTCATATATTTATGGTACAAATGAAAGCTATATTACTGCAAGATTTGATAAGAACTAAAAATATGAACATGTTCAAGAACACGTAATAGTATTACACTATTTCATGGTAGAACAGTCCCTTAGTGGCTATCTAGAACAACCCAAGGCGCTCCCTTCTTCAAATATTCCTCTCAGCAAAAAAACTCAACAAGGAGCCATACAGATTTTGCTTGAAAACCTTTCCCTTAACAAGGGAGAATCAAGCTAATCCATTTGTTCCACTGACCATAAATCAGAGATGATGATTTTTACATAATGAACAACTGAGAAATTAAAGATATTTGGGGGACTTCTATAACATTTGAAATTGACATCATGAAAGTTTAGTTGCTATACCTTTAAAAATATTCTTTAATGCCACTGTCAAATGCCAGATCTAGAGCAACCTTTGGACTGATTTTATTTGACCTTTTCTCATAATCCTTCATTTGAGGTGCTTAGCAATTAGTTGATAAGTGGAAAGTAAATTAGTCAATCTATTTAGCTGGTATTATATTGAAAAATGGAATGAATTCAAGTGGCATTTTTACAGCAGTCAGTCAGATCTTTACGTGTGTATTTATAGGCAGAGGATATAGCCGACATCTTCCCCAGACAGTCTTGAGAAGCCTTGTTTCCAAAAGCTACCTGAAATTTTTCTTGCAGGTCAGATAAGGACACTGACCTTTTGTGAGATAGGATAATTCTTTATTGTTTTTTTTTTTTTCTTTCATGGGTGTCAGAGAAAAAAAAAGGGAGAAACAGACGATAGCATCATTTGATTGGGGGATTTGTCTGACAGTATTTTAATGAAACCCAAACGAGTGTTTGCCTTCCTGAAACTCTCTCCTGCATCTCCAGAATCCGTGACAGTTTTTTTTCTGTCCTTCCCACCATGAAGTAACTGGGTGGAATCAAATGTAGTAAGAGAGTTAGTGCCATCTGTTTGTATGAGTTAGAACACGGTTACTTCTGTATTTGTTAGAATATGCAGTGGCGATGGAGGGGTGTCACTTTTAATAGCCCTAAAAATCAAACCAAGTTGTTTCTATTTTTAAAGTGTGTCCTTCCACTGTCTACAGTTTATTTATGTGAGTGTCTATGTGATGGTTTCCTTGGCAACCAAAATGGGCATGCATGCATCTGAGTGGTTCTGCTTCAGGCTTACAGTGTTAGGTATTGATTGCTTGCAAAAAAATAACTTTTCTTAAGGTACATACAGTAAGGATTTATTGAAAGCAAAGAATATATTCACAGTTGTATTAGATTCCTTTAAGTGGTATTTTCCTTGTTATCAGGATTGCCATATTAGCATCTGTAAAATCATTAACAATACAGAAGGTATTCAAATTTGTTGTCTATGACATTTTTGATTATTCTATTGTGCTTGTTCTCCCTCCCATACTCCAAATGATGATAACATGTTATATTTATCATTTAGCATCTGAATATCAGACTAAAAAGAGAGTGGGGAAAAAAACAAACAAACAAAAGAAACATTTGTTGATATACTCAGAAAAAGGAAAGAATTTGGCAGGCCTTCAAGTGTTATCCTGCTGCAAGCAAGGATAAAATGAGTGTCAGAGGCAATGATAAACTGATTGACATTGATGAGGGCAAATAAAGTTAGGGAAAAAATGGTATAAACAGCAGCTGGTTATCACTATTGAACATAAAATAGCAGCAAAATCTCTTAATTCCACTTTTGACTTAATCTGTGTTGTCCTATTTTGTATTAAAATTCAGAACAATGCTTTCTGTCCAATTCCTTCTTATTCAACTGTCACATTTCTCTCTTATTTGTCCAGCTGGTCCCTTGGCTGTCCAAACTACTATTAATCAACCATTTTTGTTGTCTGAAAGACTTTGTATTAATGAAGTTGAATTGCTCAGTGAAATAACCTCAGATTATCTGTCTCATTTATATATGCAGTCTTAAAAAAAAAAAAAAGCTATTGAAATCCAGGTCTACTTTGAGGGGAAATGTATAGAGGAACAGAGTTGAACTGAGGGTAACTCACCAGCACAATGGTTATCCCTTGTAAAGCCTAAGTCACTAAACTATGAGTATTTCCTTCAGATTTTAGGTTTGTTTGTTGCCCTGAAAACTGATTTTTCTAATAATTTAAGAAATAGATATAGATGTAAATATAGATATGATGATAAATATAGATATAGAGGCAGTTACATATATGAACAAAAAATACATACATACATATGTTAATATATTAGAGTTTTACACATTTTTTCACTAAAATAGTATAATGAAACAAATGACATGCTAGTTTTCTTTTCAGGCTTTATAGAAAGATTTTTTTTCCTGAGATTGCTGTACAAATATTAGGTTTTCTTTTTTGCTGCTGCAGCTGTTGTTGCTTTTTCTTACCCATCTTTAAATGCAAATATATATATATATATATATATATATATATATATTACTTCAGTGCTTCATTATGTCATGAAAGTGAACTTGAAGATGCCATCAGAGTATAAACTCTGACAAGTATTGTCATTGATAGAAAATATTTCAATATAGTCATTGTAAGAGTCTGAATCTACTTTTAAGAACCATACTAGACAAGTATGAAAGACTCATTACCAGGCTAGCTACTTTTAGTGGGGTTTTTTTGGCCATTGTAGCCCATGCAACTAGGGAAAAATCAAAATTTCTCAGTCCTGTTTGATCTCTTTACAATTCTGCAATGACAGTGTCAAAGTAGTTTAAAAAAAAGGCAGAGGATATTATGGATCAGTTTTCAGACCAACTTTATCTTGACTGTTGATATTCTAATCATGAAATCCCTCTCCAACCAGTTTGTTAAGCACCCACAATTCCATGTACTGTTCTAAGTAATATGGCTAAAAAGAAAGGAAAATGATGACCTGAGTCTCTGAGGAACTTATGGTGAAATTGAGGAGGTAAAAATACAACAGCTATGTACAAATATGCTATAGACAGGGCAAACAGGAAATAATCAGTAATAGGAAGGCACTAGAATTAAGAAGGATTGAGAAATCCTTCCTATACAAAATGACATTTTTTATCTGGAGTTTTAAGGAAGCCATGGAGACAGAGATTAGGGGGGATAGCATTCTAGGCATGAAGGATAGCCAGAAAAATTACCTGAAGCCAATAGATGAAGTATCTTTATCACAGAAAATAAGATGCCAGTGTCACTAGACAATTAGTAAATGTTAAAATACTTAGAGTAGTTTATAATCTGGATTCTAAGTGCATGCTCTAGAGTATTTTGAACATGGGGATAACTTTTCTGGGAGTATTTGTGAAATGGGGATCTCTGTATTACACAAATGCCAATATAGGCCTTTATTACTTCTTTTTTATATGAGGAAATTGAGAATCAGATGAAAGAAAAGATTCATCCAAAGTCACATGGCATAAAGAGTCTAGAGCAAAATTCAAACTCAAATCTTAAATCTCAGGTCCAAAACTTATTCTACTATACTACAATACACTTTCATGTCAGAATAAATACACAAATAAATAAAGAAATGAATGAAAATAAAACTTGAAAAACAAACAAAATTCCCAAAATATGATTATTCAAATGTAAGAGAAGAAGAAAAAAAAAAACGCTCACTAAACCTGGAATCAGGAATCATATATTAAACAACCAATTATACTACTAATTGGCTTTCTGGTCTTTGGCAAGTCAATTGACATCTATATTCTTCTGTTTAACTTAGCTAGATTAGATGATTTCTAATATACCTTCTAGTCTCCAAATTTCAGTCTTTGAGGTCAGATATTGGGTTGACTGAGTAGAGGAAGGGAAGATCTGACCAATGAACCCCAACATTATGAGCATGTTCTGCTGATAAAT
The DNA here is from genome assembly GCF_902635505.1 of Sarcophilus harrisii. Classification (NCBI taxonomy): domain Eukaryota; kingdom Metazoa; phylum Chordata; class Mammalia; order Dasyuromorphia; family Dasyuridae; genus Sarcophilus; species Sarcophilus harrisii. Next base: position 407,508,249 of record NC_045426.1, read on the forward strand.
CTCCATGTAGACTTCAGAGCATACACAAATATTATTTCCAGGTAGTTATTACATAAAGAGTGGTCTTTTTATTGACTGATGGGCCAGAACTGAGTTTGCTTTTAAAGCACTACATGAATATTGTATTTTTTCATTTCTCTTTGTTAAAATTAATTTTTCCATTTTGCTGTCAATATGCATTTTGAATGTAACTTTGCCATGTTCTCCCAAACAGTATGGGAACTGGGTAGCATAAATATTAACGTTTATTAATCTCTCATTTTGTACAACATTTTAAGCTTTAGGATGCGTGCAGTTAAATTAATTTTTTATATTATAGATAAGGAAACACCATCAGAGAAATGAAATGGTTTTTTCTATGTTGAATCAGATTCAGGACTTTTTGAATTGAATTAAAGAAAAAAAAATACTGTTGTCTATTAAATTTTAATACTTTAGAAAATATAAGCTTTTGGGGGGGTATTTTAGGATGAAAGATAACATAATTATTAAAATGTTTCTGATCATTATGGTTACTTTTAACACCAATATTTTCCTGGTGACATTGTATATCTATAAATCATAAAACTTTTCAGTTTTGAAAGAATCAAAATTGTCTATAAGGCAATGGAAGACTTCTAGGTGGGTATAAGTATGCTATGGTGGTTTACTGGATATGAGAATCCAGAAGTGTCATGGAAAACATTGAGGGAAGCATGTGACTAAAAAAGAAAATGGGCTGATATTGTAGCAGGAATGAGTGAAAGCAGATGGGCAGCCTGGGTGTTACACTGATCCTCAAGAGATATTAAAAGAACCAAAGCTTGTGTTTCAGCTTGTCAGAATGGGTCTCTTCTGGGATGATTTTTGATACATCACTGACAAGAATTATCTAAGAGAAAATATGTGGAGAGGTTGTGATTAAAGCTAGTGGAAGAAAAACATATTCAAGTATTAAAATATAAGAAATTATTCTATTCATGTGTAATGTAGCTTGACATGTGATATAGCAAACCATGAAGAACTGAGAGATGTAGTGGTTCCTATCTCACTGACACAGTTCTATAGAATCCTGAATTTGGTACCATATGACTTGGGCTATGTAAATATGTTAGAATATCTTTACTAGATGAATATGGTTCTGTCTGTAATTCAACCTCTGTGTCAAGTGTGTCAATATGTGTCAATATGTGTCAATATGCATTATATGCATAGCAGGTGGGAGAGGTAGTGCTATATGTAAAAATCATAAAAGCAACCTGATTAGGAAGATAATACATAGAACTACTAATATGACATGATATGATTAAGGGTACCTTAATATACTGTGCAGAAAATCTGGGCCATTGGGAATTAGATAAATAGAAGAGAGATTGATATGATCAAGTGTAGTTGGTGAAGTCTTCATGAAAGAAGTGAACATTAAGCTACATCTTAGCAAAATAAGGATAGACATGTGAAATAACAAGTAGAATGAAAAGAACTTGTATACAGTAAAAGCAATGTTATTTTAAATATAACTTGGAGCAAATACATTGTTTTAACTATTACACTAATTATCCAAATTAACTACAAAGGGCATATGAAGGAAGACATTATCTATCTAATAGTAGCCATTTTGGGGATAAGGGAAGGAAAAGGGAAGAAAAAAGAAAAAAAAAGGAATTTACATGTTATCTTTATTATATACCTAAAAGGAATAACACCTTTTATATAATATATTGGTAGTTTCATGTGCAATCAACTTCTTTTTATAATACAGTTATTGAAATGCTTGTTTTATTCCACAAATTTTTAAAAAATGAGTTCTAGAAATCATGAATGAAAACAACATAAGACAAAATAATTAAATGCTTCAATTTTTTTCAACAACAAAAAAAGATAGAATAAATAAATAAATAGGGAAGAAAAAAATCTAGCCTTTAAATCTCAACTTGTACTTATAGGATGATCACAAAAGGAACAACACTAACATAATTAGTATGATTTTTGCTAGTTCCTGATTCATACAGTTTTGTAATCATTATTCTTTTTTTATTATTTAATAGCGTTTTATTTACAGGTTATATGGTTTATTTACAGGATGACTTTATAGCATTGACAATTGCCAAACCTCTTGTTCCAATTTTTCCCCTCCTTCCCCCCACCCCCACCCCCACCCCCAGATGGCAGGATGACCAGTAGATGTTAAATATATTAAAATATAAATTAGATACACAATAAGTACACATGACCAAACCATTATTTTGCTGTACAAAAAGAATCGGACTCTGAAATGTTGTACAATTAGCCTGTGAAGGAAATCCAAAATGCAGGTGGGCAAAAATATAGGGATTGGGAATTCAAAGTAATGGTTTTTAGTCATCTCTCAGAGTTCTTTTGCTGGGCGTAGCTGGTTCAGTTCATTACTGCTCCATTGGAACTGATTTGGTTGATCTCATTGCTGAGAATGGCCAGGTCCATCAGAATTGGTCATCATATAGTATTGTTTTTTAAGTATATAATGATCTCTTGGCCCTGCTCGTTTCACTCAGCATCAGTTCGTGTAAGTCTCTCCAGGCCTTTCTGAAATTATCCTGTTGGTCATTTCTTACAGAACAATAATATTCCCTAATATTCATATACCACAATTTATTCAGCCATTCTCCAACTGATGGGCATCCACTCAGTTTCCAATTTCTAGCCACTACAAAGAGGGCTGCCACAAACATTCTTGCACATACAGGTCCCTTTCCCTTTTTTATGATCTCTTTGGGATATAAGCCCAGTAGTAACACTGCTGGATAACAGGGTATGCACAGTTTGATAACTTTTTGAGCATAGTTCCAAATTGCTCTCCAGAATTGTTGGATGTATTCACAGTTCCACCAACAATGTATTAGTGTCCCTGTTTTCCCACATCCCTTCCAACATTCTGCATTATCTTTCCCTGTCATTCTAGCCAGTCTGACAGGTATATAATGGTATCTCAGAGTTGTCTTAATTTGCATTTCTCTGATGTAATCATTATTCTTGAAGAGCCCAATTTCCCACCAAACTCAGAATTGGTTGCCTTGCCCTTTAGCGTTTCATAGGTTATATTGGCTTGAGGGAGGACAATATGAAAGCAGTTGAATTGCCTAATTTCTCAAATAGTCATAGGATCACATCTTTCACCTAAATGTCCTAGATGGATTTACATATTAAAATGTAAATGTGTACATATGTAGCCTTGGTGTATGTGTAATGGCAGGGGGAGAGAAGGAGGAAAAGACCATGGTTTCTTCTACACATGCTCTAGCATTTCTATGGTGGTATCTGCAAAGGAATATAGGGATGATAGTGCTTCATTCTGAGAAGTTCTTTCAAACTTAAACAAAGACATGGAGATAGGGATGAAATTCTGGAATTAGAAAATTTGTGAAGGATCATAAATAATGAGATGTCTTAAAGATTAACAAGTCAGATGCCCATATTTTCCAGTTGATAAAACTTGGGTTGAGAAAGGTTAAGTGATTTCTCTGTGGTCAATTGCCTATTAGTATCTGAGGCAAAATTTGAATTCAGGTTTTTCTGACTATCTAAATCTTGGAATTCTGTCCCTCATGAGATCTAATTTAAAGTTTCTAAGTCCCAATATGTTCAGTTGAATAGATGGATAGTCTATGAAAAAAAATCACTATGAATTTTAATAATTATGTTTATGCATCAGGAGGTGGTAGCCACAAATAGGAACATCACTAAGACATTCTCTTTTAATAGATTTAGTTTGCTATAGGAAATGTTTCTAAAAATTTGTCTATAATAGATTAGATGTCTTGTTTGTCTGTCTATCTAGCTAGCTAGCTACATAGGCAGTAAGGTGATGCAATTGCTAGAATATCCTGTGCCATTCCTAAGATCAAAAAGATTTGTCTTCCTGAGTTCAAATCTAGCTTCAGACATTTACTAGCTCTGTGATCTAGGATCTTAAGAAAGACTTTGAGAGTGTCCTTGTATAGTCTTTTCTGACCACCTTGTGAGTGCTTTACTTCTATGCCCTTTTCCATAAAATAATTTTTTTTTTTTTAGCAAGCATACATTTGGCATTTGAACCTTACACTCTTAAGATCTCTTTTGATTGTATGACATGGAGATACTGGCACAGGACTACCCAGCATAGTATGCTGTGCTGTGTTGGCAAACAGAATTGAAATAGCCCAGAAGAAATGTGCAAAGTTAGAGAATCCACCTCAAATGTTCATTGGGACTATTTGTGCTGACCTATGGCAGAGCATTCCAAGCTCACATTATGCTGATCAGTCATAGTCAGACACACTGTAACTACACTTTAAGATTGTGATGTCATTTTGATCTTCTTAGAGAATGAAGAACAAAAAACAACTGACCTGGGATAAGTTACTTAACACTTTTTGCCTCAGTTTCCTCATCTGTAATAATGAGCTGGAGAATGAAATGGCAACCATTCCAGTATATTTGCCATGAAAATCCCAAATGAAGTCATTGAGTTACATATATGTCATATATATGTAGGTACATATATACTTATATATATATATATTTGTGTATGTGTGTATGTGTGTATTCCTCTGAAATCTCTTTAGAGTCAACTGAACTCCCTTGGCACCACTACATCAGAGCCAGGACTGAGTACCTCAATATCAATTTTGAATCATTCTTGACCAATGTAGCATTCCCTTCTGGACACTAGACTGCCGGAGATTAATTTAATGCCTTTATAAAATGATCCATCAACCTGTTATATGAGATATTGTAACTGGCCTTAAGGAATACAAAAGGACAAAATGTTTATTAATAATAATAACGTAAAATGTAAAGGATAACCTAAAATACAACCTAAAACAATATGAAGTATTGCTTAGATCCAATAAGTATTTTAGAATTCTAAAATGGATCACTGCAGGCTATGAGAATTTGAAAGATTTAACAGAATAAGCATTATTTGAGCAAGGTCTTGAGCATCTTAGGATCTTGATCTTTAAGAAACATAATAGGGTAGAGAATTCTTGGAGACAGAATGAAAATAAAAGAAATATACATTCAAGATAATGAATAAGGAAGATTCATTTGGCTAGAGAACTCAAGTAAAAAGTCAGAGGAGATACTATATAAGTATTGTGCCCCACCTTCCCTCAATTTATACTTACTCCCTAAAATGGGCTTATGAAATTAAACACACACATACTTGTAAAGATATATGTAATATGTGAAGGCATTTAAAATGATCATCAATTAGAGGCTGTCCTCAGGTTTAATTTGATGTTGATTTATGGGGCAAAGTATCAACTATGCTTAGAAAAATATGTCACATCTGGAAATGGAGTTTGGGGTCAGAATTCAAAGGTATCCTGGAGCTGTCTCCTACCAGCTTCTGAGAATAGATTTGTTAAAATTTCTATCTTAGCCTTTATTAACCAGAAATTGACCTACATTATAAATTAGGGCTCAATTTAGCTATTTTTAAAAAATCTTATCTACACTTAAGAAAGTGATGGAGAAATAATAATTGAGCTTACATTAATAAGTGTCTTATGAATATATACACACATGTAATATATACATATACAATATGTATATAATATATATATATATAACATATATATATATAATAAAATATATATATATGTACACTACAAGCATACATACACACACAACCGTGTATGTGTGTGTGTATGTGTGTGTATATATGTATGTATGTATGTCTGGGTGGGAAGATGAATTATAGTCAAGACATTCCATAAATCTCTTCAATTTGAGGAATGTTTGGTTTTTTAAAATTTGTTTATTATATAATTCACAGTGAAGATAAAGTTTTTAAAAAATGTATGTGAAACTGTTACTACTCGTTATAGTTTTTAAGTTTTTCCTTAGTCTTTGCTGACATTTTACTTTTAAAATGAACATCTATGGTTTAATTTGCTGTGGCAGAGGCCTTCATCTCAGTTACATACAAAGTTACTGTGATTTAAATAATACAGAGTATTTAGAAAAAGACAATATCTACCAGATTATTAAACTAATAGAATATGAGAGAGAGAGAGAGAAGAAAGAGAGAGAGAGAGGAGAGAAGCATTTTAGATTCTGTGGACCTGAGATCCAATTCTCCATGTATTTATTATCTTTGAGTTTAGGTAAAACATTTGCTTGCTCTGAGCCTCAGTGTTCTCATAGGAGAGTTGAATGGTTTAGAATAGCCTCCAAAGTTCCTTCCATCTGTAGATGTGTTTCCAAAACATTTATAAAGTATTTCATGAATGAACATTCTTATCATGTAATGAATATTTCTTCCTCTATTCAATTTTTATGGTACATAAAGCATAATTTTTAATATAAATCAACATTCCTATTATGCTTTTTTTAGTCTAAAATTAAATAATAAAAAAAGTCAATTACTTAAGAAAAAAACATTGAAAGAAAACCTCATACAAGAAGTATTGATCCACAGAAGATATAACCCTCTGCACCCCTGACCCAAAATGAAAGAAAAAAGGGGAGCTGTGAATTAATCAGGCAGTAAATTGAATTTGATTGGCTGTCTTAGCAGACCAAATATCACCTGATTCAAGTGAAAATTTCATATAATTTGTACTGGCTGAAACCTTTTGGAAAGGATAGAAAGGACAAAAGTCTAGCAATTCTGGATGTCAATTATGATATGCTACAACCTTCAACAACTTGACAATTTCACTATTTACTCAGTCATCTCTATCAGCAAAAGACTCTATTGTAGAGATATAAAAACCAAAAGATACTTCCCCCTTTCATAACCAGATTCAATATTTACTGAGAACCAATATTTCCTAAGACTTTAAAGGTAGATGTATTTTCTACAAGTAGACAAATGTACACTGTATATAAGATGATGAGACACAAGATTAGACAAAGAATCAATACTGAAAGTGATTAAGGAAAATATAGGTTAGAAAGAGCCAAAGAATTTAAAAAGTGTAAAATAATCAATAATATTTTGGATAAAATAGCCTATTTATAAAGCTTAAACTAGTAATTTTTAGAATGATAAGAAAGAAAAAAGGAAGGAATGTGATTATATTATTATCGAGGGAATGTTTTGGCATATTTTCAAAAAACACAAAAGAATATAGATTTTGATAAGGTAGAAACACAGGACTCAGATTAGTGAAATATAGTGAAATTAAAAATAATTTAGCAATTGTCTCAAATAAAAATATGCATGGGTACTATATTTTTAAAAATTCATGGGTACTATATTTTTAAAAATTCCCTCCTCTATGGTTAGTTTTCTGGAGGTCTCTGGACCTCCAGCCTTCGTTTCAGCAGAGTAATCACCACGAGAATAGCCAGGGATAAAGTCCAAATTCTTTATTATCTCATTCACAGTCTGTTTCCTTGCCTGGGGCCCGGGGGCTAGTTATCTTGAGGTCCTCCAGAATGTGTGGTTTCTGGTTTCTGTGGGGGAGGCAGGAGGACTACCACGGAGGGTTTCAGTCTTGAAGTCTCCCTGAGCCAGGGAGCTTGTGCCCCAGCCTCCAGCCCTCTGTCTTCTCCCAGTCTGTATCCGAGCTCCCTCTGATTCTGACCCTGGTGCTTCTGAGTCTCTGACTCAGACGGGCCTTGTTGTCAGTGGAGAAATGAAGGAGGGCAGGCCTGCCTCCATGGTGGTGTGAAATGGAATGAATGAATCTGGCTGAGTTTGTCCCACCTTATATACTCTTAATATATAATTATGGAGGGTGGGTGGGAAGACTGAATATCTGTCCTGTACCACCCAACCATTGGCTAGAAAATAAGAGAAGACAATCTAGGCTTGAAAAGAGTAACTTCATGAGGATTCAAAAAAAAGGATTTCTATCCAATAAGAAACTGTTACCTCTTTGCTACATGTGCTCTCTAAGCTTGAATCCACTTTGTTCTGGACTCTGTAAATACTTGTGGGATATTGTATCTCAAACTCTAGGTGGGAAATATTGAATGTATTATAATAATTATAATTAATTAGATCATTTACAGTATACTGAGTATAAACCAATCATTATATTACTAATAACCATTATTTGTTGTAAGAGTAAATCAATCATACTGAACTAGAGAACTATTAAGCATCATGCTAAACTAGATAACCATTGTCTTATCAATTCCACTGACTTAACCCTTATAAGAATCCTTGTTTCAAGTATAGAGTTATGGCCCATAACACCTATAGATGTTTGTATCATCTCCTTCAAATAGGTTGTAAACTCTCAAAGGAAAGGATTTTTCATTTTGCAAAGACAAAACAAGTAGCTCTTTGGGCACAGAAAGCATAGAAAGCTGACTTGAAGTCTAGAAGACCTGAGTTCAAACACTTATTAATGGTGTGATCCCAGGCAAGTCACTATTTGTCTCAATTTCCTCTATTACAAAATGGAATAGCACCAGCCTACTGGCATTATTGTGAGGTAATGAAATAATATTTGTAACACGACCAGCACAGTTTCTGTATGTTTAATAAAAAAACCTGCTTCTTAGTAATAATAATTAATATGATGGCATAATATAATAATATCACTGCATCTGAGATTCTCAACTTACTGCCAATATGGAAAATGTGAAATCTCAGACAAATACTGGGATATATATGCACCTGTAGGTTATTGCAATGTCTTATAATCTCAGATTTATTAAATACATGAAACTGAACACCAGTCAATGAGAATTGACTAAATAGCCACAACATACAGGGGAAAAATAGAGAAAAATATATGACTCCTTTGGTCATTTTCTCAACAGTCCTTAAGAAGAATCACAGATTCAGAGATATCTTCTGTATATCCTGAAAATATACTCACACTCATCCTCAAAACCTAGAGTTTTACCTGTATTTCAAATGTCTTTTGAAGGCAAATAAAAGTTTCAAAATAGTGGTCCATCTATAAGTCCAAGCACTAAAATCTACTCTACCTCATTAAATGGCTCACTAGAAATAACTCTCATTGAAAAGTGTAAATTGGAGTTGGGAAGAAACCTTCTGAAGCTTTCCCAAATTCTACTCCAAACAACTAGAAAACTACCTCAGAATTGGTCTAAGAGCAGGAAAGTAGTTTACCAGCCTAGCAAAAAATATCTGTCTCACTGGGATGGGAGAGGAGCTACATCCAAGAGCAACATCAGCAGCAGCAGCCAGACAGATTCACAGTAGGGGGCTTGCTGCAAGACTCTAAATAGGGCAATTCACCAGGAAGGCCCCGGCCCCTTGCAAACCAGCAAGTGACCAACCTTTATAGAACACTTAAAGCCCCACCCCCTAATGCAAGTCACCAATGAGGCTCTGACTCCATTGCTGCCCAGTATTGAAGCCCTGCCCAGTATTGAAGCTGGCCAACAGTGAGACCGACTGGGTTGGGGGTGGTTTCTCTGTTTTCATAGCAACTTAGCAGCACCCTGAATCCTGCAGCAGTTCAACAGCTAAATCCCATATTCATTAGAATTGAAACTAATGACTCTAAAAGACATTTTAGATGTCTAATCTATATCTGATAAACCAAAATCAAAGAGTGAAAAAAAAAAAGTTGAAGAAAATTTTTTTCACTGGAAAAACAACTAGTCTAGAAAATAGACCCCAGAGAGGTAATATAAGAATTACTGGACTATCTGAAGTCCATGATCTGCCCCTCTTTCTCCCTCCCCCCCCACAAAAAATATGGCTAACGTATTTCAAAAAAAAAAAAATAGTAGAAATTGTCCTGACATTAGAACCATAAGGGAAAAAATTGAAATTGAAAAAAATCTACCAATCACTCCTGAATGAGATCCTAAAATGAAAACTCTCAGGTGCATCATGGACAAATTCCAGAGCTCACAGATCAAGAAGCATTTCAAGCATTCCAAAAGAAACAATTCAAATATCATGGAGTTCAAGTTAGGACCACACTGGATTCGGCAATTTCTACTTTAAAGAATTGGAGGACTTAGAATAAGATATATCAGAAGGCAAAAGAGTCATAGGTAACCAAGAATCACCCATACAGCAAAATAAAATAATTTAGGGGAGAAAATTAAAATTTAAATTTCCCCAAACTATTTATATTCTCATTCTCCCCCCATCAGAAAAAAAATTACATCTGCCTTGAATTAAATTCTGCCCAATACAGTGCACAAAGGTCACAAGGAATGCAAGTTTAGAAGGGATTTCGTTCTTCAGTATACATTCACCAATATATTCATAGATTCATGAAAAATTTAATGTTGATGATAATATAGTCATAAAAGTATTATATTAGATAAAAAGTGTGGCACAAGATAGTTAGTTTCATAGGAACAAACTATTTGTAGACAACATATTGCTAGACATAATTTGAATTATAAAAGTTTTAATATATTTAAAAATCTATGGTAATAGGGATAAATCTTGCTGATTTGGAGGGGCTACTTGAATATACCAGTTGTGCTTGGGTATGAAGAGCAATTATGTTAAGCCATCTGAATGACCTGTTAGACACCCACTGGAAAAAGTGAAATAGAGTAAAAGAAAGAAAAAAAAAACCACTGCAAATCCCAGGAAGGAGAATGGGGCTAATGTTACCCTCATTCCAGATTGTCTAACTTTTTTTCTACTTGAAGATTATGTGTTGGAGGGATGGGGACTTTGTTTCTAAGAAAAGAAAAGAACAAAATTATTGTCTACATTAGGATGAGATACATCCCAGTACCCTAGAGAAAACAAAATGAAAAATATTGAGCCATAGAACAATGCACTGATGGCTAGAATAAATTTAGTAGAGACAAAGAATGATAATACAGAGACTAATTCTTCAAGAAACTAAAAACGGACAATGGGATAGTGACTTTGAACTACTAGAATTTGAGATTCATTTTTCAATTTTTCTTTACTCTTTTCTTGTGTTTGATAGCACAAACTATGTGTAAAAATTTCAGAAAATTGTGACATTTCAATACCCATGTGAAAAACAAGAACAGTCTGGACAGAAGTATGATTTAGTTAAAGCATGGTAGAAGGGGAAAATCTAATCATCTGGTAGTATTTTATTATAATATGATTTCCAGGTTGTAAAATGTCATTTGCTGATTGATATAACACTCTGTACAACATGCCTGTGTATGTCATAGGTATACATATCATATTACATTAAAACAAATGAGAAAATAATCTATGCCTACATATTTGTGTGTATATGTACATATGCAAATCTGTCTATATGTGTGGGAATAGATGAGCACTTGTTGAATAGAAAATCATAAATGACTATTTTTATTCATTAAACTAAAGAAAATAAATTAAATTTAATAATAATATCTATGCATAATACAACAATCCAAGACTCTGAACTCTGATTGTTGAATATTCACCCTATACTACCTGGATTCAGGCCTTTTATCCCACTTCCAGATTATCTCCATGCTTTGTTCCTGCCAAATCAAGTCAAGTCAACAAGCTTTTGTTAAGCATCTACTGTATGCTAGGCATTGTGTTATATCCTGAGGATACAAAAAAATACAAAACCCATTCCTGTTCTTAAGAAGTTCACCATTTCTTCTGATTTCTTCATGACCACAATTCATTCTTTGTAATATTACTAAATGTTGATTGATTAATCAGTCAGTATAATGATTGGCATAGTGAATAGAATGCTGGATTAGGAGTAAGGAAGACCTGAAGTCAATCTTTCAAACATTTATCAGATTTGTTACTATGTAAAATCATTTTACCTTTCTCATTTTCAAGTTCCCAATCTGAAAGCAGGAAAAATACTCTTACTTCTCAGGGTTGTTGTGAATCTCAGATGATGTAATGTGGATTGTTTTGTGTATTCTAAACCTTAGAGAATAATATAAATGTAGCCTATTACCTATCATTACATTATTAGATGATAAACTTCTTGAGAGCAGGGACTGTGTTTCTTCTTTGTATTTTCATCCTTAAAGAATAGCACAATGCCTAGGAGGTGGCCTAATAAATTCATTTTCATTCAGTCCTGTGGGAATCATGTGACTAAATTAAAATGCAAAAGCTTTTTTTAAAGATTTTAATCTAGCTTTACTGTGTCTTCATGCCTATGATATGAATATTAGCTTCTTAGTCATTTTTAATATCAGCTGTTGAAATTACCTGTTCCCTTTCCCTACACTTAATCATTAGTACTGGTGCCAGAAAACAAATCTTTCCTCAGTGCAAAGGAAATTTCAATTTCCTATATCTTAGGGATGGCTCAATGGAATTCAATTAAACAAACATTTATTAAATACCTACTGTGTGCAAGGTGTGTAGTGCATCAGCTGCTGCCTCTCACTAAAATACTGTGCTTGTAGGCATTTAACAACTATTCATTATGAAGATGAATTCTAATTTATGTTCTTGTCACACTAGTACAGATACTGCTAGAACAGAGAATACCCAGCAGTCTCAGCAAGAGCAGTAGGATCAGTTCTCTGTGTTTTAAATATATGTACACTCACAGGGAAAGCTGAAGCACATTTGAAGGCCTATTAAGAAAAAAAAATGGAATCTATGAGATTCTAAAGGCTTGCCTTGTGAAGGAGTAGTGCCACCAAGTGTTGAGCTCAGAGTGCTCTGATATTTGAAAACAATGAGGATATGTCTGAATTTAAGAAGCAACAGCACCTAGAACTTGATATTAAACTTAATATATAAAAATTATATTTCAATCTTTTAGGTCATTTCTATACATCTTAAGGAACTTATGGCGTACCAAGAATCATATGGAGGTCCATTAAATATTGCATTTACTTGGTATTTCTTTGATTACAGATAACAAAAACAAAATTATATTATTTTTATATTATTTTTTTTAAAAAGAAGACTTCCTCTCCCTCTCCCATCATTTTCCTTTCCCCACATCCTGTTTTAGAATGTTCATCATGTAACAAGAAGCACACTTAATTCTATATCATTGAAATGTAGTTACATTTTGTATGTTCTTCACAGAAGAGGCATTTTAATAAATTTCAGTGGTTCCTTTCATTTTCTATGTCATTATTTCTCTTCAGTTTTACTTCATGCTTTAGTTTCTGAAGTTTTCCTCCCAAACTTAGTACATATTTAAAAATTGGGTAAATCCAAGGCCAAACAATAGTAGTTTTCATTTCTCTCAGTGTTTACTTCAACCAGGTTGAGGGAGGATAAAACCCTGTTTCCTTCATGGTACTTTATTTTATAACTGCAGCAAAAACCTATATTACTTGTCTTCTGTTGCCATGGTAACAAGTTTCCTCATTTCAACAGGTCACTGTGAGCTATCAGTTTACATAAGGTCTCTGGTAAATCATTGAAGCACTCCACAAATACATTTTTTAAAAGTCCTTTATTTATTTATTTTAGTTATCTGTCATATCCATGAAAGGACAATTCATTTTTATTTTAATAATTTCTTGTTCTCATTCTTAACCCTTGCTTGTGGATTTATTGTAATTTTAAATCATTCTACATCCGCAGAAGCATATTTCAATAATTTAACAGTCATGAACAGTACTGCAAAACAGAAATGTATCAGTCTGGCCAGTTTCCTTGTAATTGTGCCTGTGTTTCATAATCATAAACTGATACCACCATTCAGAAAAGTAAATGTCATTGCATCCAGATTATGAGCATGGTCATCATCTACTTTATAGAACAGAAAACAGAATTTTAGCTAAGTATTTGGATATGTCCAGGCTTATAATTATGGGTAGCAAGATTCTGCAATAGATATAGAGTCAGGCTTGGAGTCAGGAAGGTCTCATTTTCAATACAGCTGCAGACACTTCTTAATTGCGTGATCCTGGGCAATTCATTGAATTTCTGTTTGCCTCAGTTTGCTCATCCTGTAAAATGTGTATAATAATAGCATTAAGGGACTTAAGGAAGTTGTATGGATCAAATAAAATGATTATTGTTAAGAATTTAGCATTTTATAAATGTTGGGCATTTGTTAAAGATTATGCTAGATATATGAAAAAATATGTTGAGGGAATTGGAGCCAAGATGGTGGAGAAAAGATAGTGATTCACCTGAACTTTCCCCTAAACTCCTTAGAGCACCTTTAAATAATTCCATAAAACAATTCCTGGAGCAAAATCCTGACTAAATGATGGGATGAAATAAATTTCTAACCAAAGACAATTTAGGTCAGCAGAAAAACTATGTTGTATCTGATGGAGATTGGATCACAGTCTAATACAGGCTAATTAGCACAGATTGGGCATTCATAAACCCAGATCACCCTTATGAGTTATTGAATTAGCAGCTATTGCTGCCTCTACTGCTTCCAGCCCTAGAGGGGCTGGGGTAAGGGGATCAAACAACTGGTTATAAGGAGATTACAGTGGTCTCTTTACTGGTGCTAGGTACAGGACTCTGTTGTTTTGCCCATACTCAGATCTGGGTCACAGATAGAGGAGGAGCATTAGCTCATCAAATCTTTTAGCTGAAGTAGAGAGAGGATCTTCCTTATATTTCCAAGGCAAAAAAAGAGTGCATGTGTTCACTCTGAGACCAGAGCAAAGACCTGAAAAGCAGGAACCATCTCTTCTTAGATCATATCACCTTGGAAGAACTGAAAAGTTACAGGTCCCTAGAAGCATCTCTGAAAACAGATGCACAAATGCCCTGAAGCTTGGGAAAGTGCACCTTCTACCCTGGAAACAGAGCCATATTTTAACAAAGTTAAAAGTTAAAAAAAATAGGCAGGAAAAATGAACAAAGAACAAGAAAAAAAATCTGACCACAGTTACTATGGTATCAAAAAAGATAAAAACACACACTCAGAAGAAGATAAAGTCAAAACTCCTACATTCAAAACCTTTATTTTTTCTAAAATTCTAAAAATTATTGGACTTCCTGAAAACCATGATCAAAAAAAGAGCCTAGAAATCATCTTTCAAGAAATCATCAAGGAAAACTGTCCTGATAATTCTAGAAATGGAGAGTAAAATAGAAGTGGAAAGAATCCACTGATTACCTCTCAAAAGAGATTCCAAAATGTAAACTCCCAGCAATATTATAGCCAAATCCCAGAACTCCTGGGAGAAGAAGAAAATATTGCAAGCTGCAAGAAAGAAATAATTAAAGTATCATGGGCCCACAGTCAGTATAGCACAAGATATAGCAGATTCTACACTTAAGGACAGGAGACTTTGAAATATGATATTTTAGAAGGCAAAGGAGCTAGTATTACAATCAAGAATCACATACCTAGGAAAACTTAATACAATTCTTTAGGGGAAAATTGGATATCCAGTGAAATATGATTTTCAAGCATTTTTAAGGAAAAAGAAGAGTAAAATAGGAAATTTGATTTTCAAATATAAACCACAAGCATAAAAGGAAATGGGAATATGATACTTGTAATTTCTAAGAACTTTATTATTATTAATATAGAAGTATATATAGACAGAGGACACAGATGAATATAAAGAGATGATATCTTAAAAATATAAAATAAAATTAAGAGGTGAGAAAGGAATAAACTTAGATGAAAGGAAAGGGAGAAGTATAATAGGGTAAATTATCTCACATTTAAAAAAGACAAGAACAAACTTTAACAGTAAAGGGGAAGAGTGTAAAGTAAAGGATATTGAGTTGACCTTATTCTGGTCAAAATTGACTCGAGGGAATAACATACACACTCAATTATGTATATAACTCTACCTTACTCTAAAGGAAAGTAGGAGGGGAAGGGGATAAGACAAATGTGGAAGGGAGTGATAGAAGGGAGGGCAGATTGAGAGAAGGGATAATCTGAAGCAAACCATTTTTGAAGAGAAACAAGATAAAAGGAGAGTGAGAATGGAATAAAGAGGGAAGGAGAATAGCAATTGTAGCTGTGGAAAAAAAATTGAAGCAAGTTTCTCTGTTAAAGACCTCACTTCTCAAACATATAGAGAACTGAGTCAAGTTTTCAGATATGAGACATTTTCCAGTTGATAAATGGTCAAAAGATATCAACAGTTTTCAAATGAAGTAATCAATACTATCTATATCCATATGAAAAAATACTGTCACTATTGATTAGAGAAAAGCAAATTAAACTAATGTTTAGGTACTACCTCATATCTATTATATTGGCTATTAGGACAGAGAAGAAAAATTGCAAATAGTGCAGGAGGTATGGGAAATGTGTGATATGAATGTACCTGCTGGACTTGTGAACTGATTCAACCATTTGGTAGAGCAATGTCAAAAGGGCTATAAAACCATTGATACTCTTAGACTTAGCAACACCACTGCCTTGTCTTTATCCCAAAGACATACATAAAAAAGACCTATATGTACAAAAATATTTACAAGAGCTCTTTTCTGATTGTGCTATAAGATGAACAAAAAAACTTGCAAAGACTTCCATAAGCTGATACAAAGTGAAATGTACTGTGTACAAAGTAACAGCAATATTGTAAGATGATCAATTTTGAATAATTTAATTATACTCAGCAATAAAATGATTCAAGATAACTCTGATTGACTTATGAAAATAGGAATGGATACATTCCCAAGGAAAGAAGCATACATTTTTCAACTTTTTTAATTTATGTTTTCTTTCACAGCATATCTATTATATGAATGTTTTGTATGCCTACACATATATAAGCTGTATCAAATTGCTTCTTTCTCAATATGGTGAGGTGAGGAGGGAGGAAGGGATAGAATTTGGAACTTAAAGTTTTAAAAATTAATGTTAAACATTGTTTTTGAATGTAATTTGGGGAAAATAAGCTACTTAATAAATTTTTAAAAACTACTGGGGAAAAATCGAAAACTATCTTGAGGATTTCATGAAAAAATTCAGATTTTATTCATCATTCTATGCTACCCTGCGATTTTACATATAGAATTTAAAAAACAACAATAATAAAATCTTCCATTTAGAAGCAAAGGGGAGATTGCTTAATAAAAGGGAGAAATAATATTGCCAAAATTTCAAAGTAAAGCCAATTTTTCCATTCCTTATTAAGAAGTGCAAGATATATACGCACAGAGAGAGAGAGAGACAGAGATAGAGACAGAGAAAAATTCTTTGCTGCATAAACAAAAGTTAACCAGTATTTTTGTTGCTGACAGATCTTTAAAATAAAGAAATGAACACAATTTACATTATTCATTTAGCATTTTTTCTCCCCTACTCCATTTAACTGATTCAGAATATGAGGGGAATAAGATGGACTTCACTGACTAGGCTTTCAAACAGATCCCATGCTTTGGGGTATGAAGTAAAATGGAATAATTGGGTTTAGAAATAAAGACTCATAATAAAGGATAAAATGGAAGCTAAAAAGCATCTCCTAATTTTAAATCAGATTGTTTCATGAGACTCTAGATTTCAAATCAATATCAGGCAAAGTTATAAAAATAAAGATTAGATATAATCTTGCCGAGACATCCTGCTAAAGTTGTTGTTTACCTGGTTGGGTATTGTGAGTTTACTTCATGAATATAGCTAGGCATTAAAAAGCTATAATTGCCTCTCAGGGAGTCTTTCTAGTCATTACATTCTGCCTGATAGTAACAGAGAACAGTAACTGCCCCTCCCTATAAAGGGTATGAAGCTAAATCCCAGTTAATGATAGCAGAGAGCATCTCACTGATTTTATGACTAATAGAGAGTGTACCAAAAGTAGTAAGACAGAGAAAAAAGACCAGAATTAACCATTAATATGTATTAGTAGAAAAATACCAGTACCTTTGATGCAACCAAAGTATGAATTATTCTGACCAATTCCAACTTGGCTATTTTCTACATTAAATATATCAAACCTTTTTAATCCTCACCACCACCACCACCAAAACAAAAACAAAAAAACCTGCCCAAGTTTGGTCAGAACCAGATTAAAATGTAAATGCAAACTATTTATCAAAATAAAAATTTAACACAATATGTTAAATCGTGATATTCTAAATGAGTATGAAGCCCACAGTGATTTATTTCTATTGGAATTTGACACTATTGTTCTACACATTTTCCTTGGTCACCTTCCTTGTTATGTCATTATATTTAACTTTTTTTTTTGTTTTTAATTAATATGTTGCCTCTTAGTGGCTGACAAAAACAAAATCATAAATGGGGGTTCTAATCCATGATTTTGAGGGAGTAACAATCAACAATATGGAGAGGGTATCAATATCAAATTTGGAGTAGATTTCTTGGAGGCCCTTATGTGAGGAGGTTATGCTTAATACAACATCCAAGTCAAAAAGAACTGAAGCAAATGTAATTTATTTGAGCCTAACAAACTTAACTATTCTTAGTATTACTCATTAGTTCATTTGTTAGCCATTTTAAATTACCCATGACCAATGAATACTTGACAAAGTTTCTCTTCTGCCTTTTTGTGAGACTATAATGTCCTGATTATTCTCCATTTACTTTTGTTGTTATGTCTCTCCTTTTTTCAGTGATTCCTTTTTTTATTCATCTACCCCAGAAATATAAACACTCTTCAATATTCCTTGGTCCTTTCTTCTGTTGTTTCTCTACTATCTCATTCTCTGTCATCACTATAACCTTTATCTTTATAAATTCCAATTTAAAAAAATTTTTTCCTCTGACCTCTCTCTCTCATGGTGTAGTCTTATATCTCCAGCTGCAACTAGATATTTCATGTGGATATGCTATTATTGTTTATATTCTTATCTTACCCAAAATCATGTACCTCTAAACTAACTCGATCATCTTACTTCCCTACTTCTGAAATTAATTTTTTGAGCTTATTTTTGTTACATTTTTCTTCCACTCCATAGTACCTCAAATACTCAGTCACATAGCTTTTTCTAATTTTAAATTTTAATTATTTTTATATTCTGATCACTGATTTTTAATTCAAGATCTTATCACATTACATATATAATAACCTAATTGGTCTCCCAGTTCTCAATCTTATCCCATTTGATTTTATCCTGTCAAAATTACTTTTTGAAAATGGTATTGATTGGGACAGTTTTCTGCTCAAAACATTCTAAAAGCTTCCCATAGCCTAAAGAAAAAGTTCAAATGCCTTTTCTGGGCTTATAAGACTCTCTGCAACATGACTTGACAATTTCAAGAACATATTCCCTCAATATTTGATTGCATAAATTCTCTACTTCTGCCAAACTGATTTGCCTTTATTCCTTTGAACATATATCTTTTCACAACTATATATATAGTAGTATTATTTTCTCAGGTAAAATACTTTAGCCATCTTTTAATACCCGAAGCAAATATCATTTCTGCAAATTTTCATTCCTTGATAACAGCTATGTCTCATTTATCTTTACATCTCACTTTAACACAGAATTTTGCACATTCTCTAGTTATTATAGATACTAAGCAGTAAATGTATTGAAATAGAACTGGCTAGGAAATGTAGATTGCTAGACTCAATTGAAATCACATTTTTCCTTCTGATTTTAAGTGTTTAAATATTTGAAAGTTCAGGGTAGAATATATACTAATGGAATTTTTTAAAATGCCTATATGGGAAAAGCTAGGGGCAATTAGGTAGCAAAGTGATTGAAGTGCTGGATGTTAAGTAAGGAAGAAGCCTCTTTCTGAGTTTATATCCAATCTCAGATACTTAAGTGTTAGCCTCACTTTGCTCATTTGCAAAATGAGCTGGAGAGGGACACAGCATCTTTGCTAAGAAAACCTCAAAAGGGGCTAATAAGAGTAGGACACAGCTGAAAAATGACTAAACAATAAAGGGGGAAAAGAAATGTTAGTAATTGAAATATAAATGTTATGACCCATTATTTGTCTAAAGTGGAACATTTTTGGTAATTTCCTTTGGTATTTTCATGGAACTATAAGTACCTCTCTTCATTATGCCATTCACCTTGTTGTCAATATAAGGATGAAAGAAATTCCATGTTCCTTTTTTATAGATAATGCTTTTAATATTTTCATCTCTTTTCTAATAGGTATAGCTTTTGTTCTCTTGCCCTTAGAAGGCAATCACATAAAAATTTTGCTTGTGTTCATAGGATCAGAGACTCCAAAAATGGAAATGACCTTAAAGCTAATGTCTTCCAATCTTCTCATTTTACAAATGAATACACTGAAGCCCAAACAATTAAATGGCATACAAATAGTAAGCGACATAATAAGAATTTGAATCTAGGATCTCAAAATACTAATCCATAACTCCTTCCACTGTATTGAAGTGTTCTCAAATTGGCCATGTCTAATTGAAACACACTTTTCAGCAATTTAAAAAGATATGAATATATAGAAGTGGATATTGTTTCTGATTCGGGGGTGATGATTTAAACATTTTTCTTTATTATCTGAGTATTTTATTTCTATTGGGGGACTTTATTGGTCATATCAAGAAATCATCTTCAGAAATAAAGGCAGAATATTTCTCTTGTAATTATTCCTTAATGGCCTCAATACAAAATTGTGGATATAAACAATTATCTAAATGCATATTGTTCAAATATGTGGGCAGCATTTTGGATTCTTGTGGCAAGAAATCATTTGAAGGTATTTAGTGATGATGTAGGAAATAATATTAAAAATGTGATCATTAGATATGTGGATGTGTGCATTGTTTAAATATATAAAGACACATGGCTCAAGTTCAGCATTGATGAATATCTGATTTTGGATCCAGCCTCTCTCTTTCTAAGGGCAAATTTTATTTTTGCTCTTGAGAGGAGCAGCAGGAGACTCATAACTAGGTACCTGCCATTCTTCATTTATATTTAATCTTTATTTTATCTTTAATTTAATTTTAATTTATTTAGATATTTATTTTTATAAATAAATATCTATTTATTATTAAATTATTAAAATATTATTAAATAAAGAAATATTTCAATTTAATTTAATCATTATATTTATCTGCTATATCTCACACATTTATAAGTCTAGGAGTATAATACTTTTTGGGGTGGGGCAATGAGAATGCATGCCACTGTATTTTATTGCTTTCAAGACATGAGTAATAGGTAGCCTGATTTCACTAGTTAAACTTCACCCCACCAAGTGTTAGCTATACAAAGGACCATCACAGTATTTACCAAAACAAAAAAACAAAAAAAAAGTAAACAGAAATCAAGGAAATTATATAGATTAGAATAGAACTAGATTATACAATCACAAAGGATTTATTTGCAAAGAACAAGGATAAAAATAAGAATCAGAATTAATCAAGAAAAGAGGGAACAATGTTCACAAAAGCAGTATGCTTTCAGCAGTCTCTAGACTTGCAAGGATTGGAACTCAAGATATATAAAATCAATCTTAACATACAATAGTTGTTTGAGGTTCAAAGGTGCCTTAAAGCCATTTAAAAGTTTACACTTGTCAACTGTAATCAAGTCTCTTGAATTTCTTTAACGAAATGGCCTTCAACAATTTTCCTTCCATAATATACAGTATATTCTTACAGTAAGTTAGTACTTCTGTCTTCTTATATGCATACAGTACTCAGAAAAAAAAAAAAAAAACTGTCTTACTCTGGAAAAACCATCCAATGTCCTTGGTATGCTAGTATACATTTTTAGTATGGGTTAGAAGAGCAATAGAAAATTGCCTAAGGGACTGAAAGAAAACATTGCTTACTTACTATACACCATTTAAAGGTTCATAAAGTGGAGTGAAAGTACTGTGGATCTGACTTAGAAACACACATAAATACTCCCTTTGGAGCTATCAAAAAGTACAAATGAGAAAACGAAATTTCTGAATTGAATTTCAATAGTATTCTTGTGGAATTTGTTATTAGTCAAAAATGTAAGCATGTGTTCTTTAATAGTTATAGTGCATCTATAGAATAGTCTCTGCTTCCTTGAAGAAAGTATTATATAATGGAAAGAACATATTTTGAGGATTCAAGAAATTAAAATTCTCTTGACAATTCTGTCATTACCTCATTATATGACTTTAATAATTTCATTTTTTTTTGCATCTTTGTTTTCTTAACTACAAAATGGTGATGAGAATAACAGCCCAATATATTATCAGGGAGTTTTTAAACATGCTTCATAAATATAGCAGTATTATGAAAATACCCATAATTCATGGACAATGTCTTAGCTTAAATTTATACATAGTCATCTCTTTAATTAAGCTTGTACCTCTGGGCATTTTAGCACTTATTTTGTTCAAATATATGTTGCATTTTGCAAAAAAATTGATAAAAAAAGTTAAAGGGGTCCCTTTCTGTAGGTGAGACTATATAATCTAGTTGACAAAGGGTTGAATAATTAATTATAAGTGCATCTGTATTGTAGTTTAAAATATAGTAGTATATTGGCTATACCAATCATTCATGCATAATCATCTCTGGAACCTTAATTGTACTTAGCAATGAGAAAAATGTGGAATGTTTAAAAGATCCATTCAAAGAAAAAAAAAATCATTAAATGCTGCCAAATATTTTTTGACATCTCTTTTTTACTTTCATGTGCTAAATTACTGTGAGAATGGCAAACTTCCTGTTGGTATTTCAGTTCTTCCATTTTTATCTCAAACCATAAAGTTCCTAGAGCCAATTTAAAAATATTAAGAAAAAAATTGGAAAGAGAAGACATCTATATTTTGAAAGATTTTGGAAGCTATCATTTAAAATATGGCTTTTTACCCTGAATCAAAAAGAAAATAAATTATTATTTTGCATTTCCTAAAGAAAGAATATTGGCTATACCTAACTTTTCTGGAAAAAAATTCTTTAAAAAAAAATGGGTACTCTTTCTCTTCAGCCTTGAACTTCAAAGGAAAAAGTGCCCTCCCTCTTCACCAATCTCAACGCAGAGCAGAAGTATCATTATTATTGCATATTTTCTATGTCATTATGTGAGAAGGGAAATGGGCATTATATGGGAGAAGAATTCCAGGGAAGGATATATGTATAATAGAGAAAAAGATTTTTCTTTTGTCAAAAGTTTGATTCTATAATTAATAAGAAATGAAAAGGGCCATTGTTTTATTTTCAGTTAGAATTCCAGAATTTATATGTAACTGGGGTATGTCTACACTTGCCACCTCTGTTCCATCCAATCAAGAGAAAAATAAAAATCTTTGGAAAGGGAAAAAAAGGTGATTTGGAGGCTAATATAGAAAGGTGCCTAATGTATGCTTGGCCTTTGGTCACTGTGAATGTTAGATTTGTAGCAGGCAGACTGTGCCATTATGTGGATAATCCCTGTACTATTTCTCTTTATTTGTATGCTAAAGGAAACAGGGAGAAGACAATTAAAATTTCTGAACCTGAAAGAGTAAAATAGAATCCAGAGAGTTATAACTCTTTAAGATGGGATAATGTACTTATAAGTTCCTAATTTGAAACCTAACAAGTCCAGCATCCAATCAATTTTGTATAAGCGTGAACTGCAGTTTTTCCTTTTATCAGTGGCAAATGGGAGGTCTTGCTCTGAGTAAGAACAACCAAGAACTGAATCTAGGATAGCACACGTCCTCAGACTAGGTGAGCAGATTCATATAGACTTCAGTTTATGTATCAAATGGAATATATAATCTTTGTTTTTGTTCAATCATTCAGTTCTATACAACTCTATGCGACTCCATGGACTTTTCTTGGAAAAGATATTGATTTTCCATTTCTTTTTCCAGTTCATTTTATAAATGAGGAACTGAGGCAAATAGGGTTAAGTGACGGGTTCAGTCACATAGCTAGTAAATGTCTGAGAATGGATTTGAACTCAGATCTTTATGATTCCAAGCCCAGCACTTAACCATGTAACTGCCCCAATATATAGTCAAGGCTTCAGTAAAATGAATTTATAAGTCATTTCCCTCTTGTTAGATTTTGCCTAATCTGATTAAATGTTTTATTGATAACTTGGAAGAGGTATATCAATGAAGCACATGGTTAATGACATCATAAGAGCAATATCTTGAGAATGAATTGGATTTAAGTGAGGTAGAGCTGGAGGAAATCATCAATCTCACTCTCTCTTCTAGAGTAAAAAAAGTCTATGGAAAAACCAAGATCAAGGACACTGGAAATGGCCCCAGATGCAGTTGGAGACCTTGGCCTTTTGTTTCCCTGTAATTCTTTAATAGTATAAGTATTTTTAAAAGAATCATCTTGCTTGACTTTGTTCATACCTACCTAGCCACTCCCATTCATTACATGTGTGACAATTTTATCACACCTTAGAATAAGCTCAAATGTTATAGAACTTGAAATGGTACATATGGGGCAGTGCCAAATTGTGATTGTGCAAAAGGTTGTGTCAGAGAGTTTCAGGAAGGTTAGCTGATACCCACAATGACTTCTGGTTTTGAATGCACCACTTCATGAAACTTAGAACATTATTTCAGATCAGTATCTATTTCAAACTTTTGAGGTGCTCCTTTAAGAAATTTTGTATCCTTGAAGTCATGAAACAGGATGTCCCCAAATGATCTCTTATTTTTCCTTCTGCTTCATATAGAATTAGTCTGGACTCTTAGAAATCACAAAATCCTATGCAGTTTTTTTTTTACCTTTTCACAATTTCTTTAATTTAGATTAAAGAAGATGAAAATAAAATAGAAATCTATGATTTAATTCAGATGATCATTATATATACTACTATGGACAAGAATCCTTTAGAAGAAATTAAATAGTCTTCATATTCAATAAAAGGGTGAGAAAATCAGTATTGCAGTATAATCTAAAAAATAACTTTAAAAAGCCTTTGACCTTATGCATCACAACAAAATGTGATAAGTCTTCAAGTAGATGGGAGTACCAGATCATCTTACTTATCTCTTGAGGAAATAATATTCAGGTCAAGAAGTAATAGTTTGAAGCATATATTGAACAATTGATCAGTTTAAGATTGGTAAAGGAGTGTAAAAAGGCTGCATATTGTTACCTTATTTATTTAATTTATAGGTAGAGCACATCATGCAAAATGATAGGCTGGATTAATAAGGTTGCTCGAGAAATATGGAATCTCAAATTGCAGATGGTACTACTCTGATTGCAGAAAGTAGAGAAGAATTAAGACCCCTTTTTATAAGTGTGAAAGAGGAGAGTATAAAATGTAGCTTGAAGCTTAACTTAAAAAAAAAAAACACACCTTAGATTATTACAACTGGTCCCATCACTTCCTGGCAAATAGAGGGACAAGAGATGGAAGCAGTGGACTCAAAAATTACTGCAGATGATGACTGCAGCCATGAAGTTAAATCTGGCACTTCTAGGTAGCATACTAAAAAACAAACATCAGTTTATTGACAAAGATTTGTTTAGCCAAGGCTATGGTTTTTCAAATAGGAAAAATGTGGCTGTGAGAGTCGGACTAGAAGAAAACCTGAGACATAGAATCAATATTTTCAAGTTGTGCTATTAAAAAATAATTTTGAGAGTCCCTTGGACAACGCGGAGATCAAATCAATCAATAATTAAATTCATTCACACTGTTCATTGGAAAGAATGAAGCTTAGCTACTTTGGCCACATAATGAGAAAACAGGATTCCTTCAGAAAGACCCTAATGTTGGAAAATATTGAGAACACAAAGAGCAAAGGATGTCAGAGGATGAGATAGTATCATGGAAGCAAAGATCATTAGCTTGAATGGACTTCAGGAAATAATGAGGGATAATAGGTTCTATGGTTCATGTGGTCACATAGTGTTGGACATTAGTGAATGAATAAACAACAGCAACATGCTGTTATACCTGTAGACTTGTAGTCAGGAAGGCTTGAATTCAAATCCTGCTTCACTGTTTCCTGACTATATGTTCTTTGGAAGATCATTTATCCTCACTTATCCAGATTCTTGATCTGTAAATTGATGATGATTGATATAATAGCATCTACATTACAGGATTATGAGTATATATGTAAAAATCTTTGCAAAGACAAAAACTTAATGTAAAGGTTGACTATTAAATTATCCTTATTGACTGCACATTAAATTAACAGTTAAAGATTTTAACCTGAATACAGTTAGCCATTTCTCCCTACATTCACTAACAAAGGAAATAGGTTGGAAAACATCAACAAGAGATTTGAAATTACAAGAAAGTTTATTCAACACCATTTCATGTATAAGTCTTGCTAAGAAGTACTTTCATTGTATATAAACTTCTCTCCCATCCTGCATTTGTATCTAGAGCTTTCAGGGAAAGGTAATATATCCATTCCACTCACTTACCTCCAACAATAATTTAAAAAGTTTTTAATCTCCCATTCCAGCAGATGAAGAGGGAAGACCACAAAAAGATACTCTTGCTAATACCACATTAAGAAAGAAACAGGATTTTCTTTTTAAAAATCTAGATTGAAATGCAATGCAGAATTTTCAAAACAAAGGTCTTATAGAAATTGTGGAAACAACAAAGTGCACAAGTACATGTACTTTTGTTAGTAGGGTCACTGTAACAAAATGGTATTTTAATAAAAAAAAAAAAAGGAAATTGATATCTATCTTAAATATGTCCATAGTTATGAATCCATATTTTGAAAGAACCAAGTTAGGCTTGCTAGAAAAAAAGTGGTGGGTATGGCTCACTAACACTGAATATGAGTGTAATATAATAATATAAATATAACATAATTGTATATTTGTGTATACATATATATTCATTTAAACCTCTTAGACTTTTAAGATGAAAGATTTCTATAGACATTTTAGGATTTAAGGCTTAGATGTTTTTGTATCCCACTGTGCCTCATTCCTTTTAATTTCATTTCCTCAAATTAATCATACTATTTAAATGTAGATGTTTTGACCATATTTTATTTTTATAATCACTGTAAAAACAAGTACATTTTTGTGGATATTAAATGCTATGATTTTATAAAAATATCCAGAAAATATTAAGATCAAAAGATTAAGGCTTTTCAATTCTAGTATTTTTTTATATATTCAAGTATCAATCCCATACAAAATAGATAATGCAAAATGTGCAAATTAAAGTTTGATGTTAAAAAAAATATTTGATTCAGTGGGGACTTAATTAACATATTGTAATGATAGATAGTCTGGCAGTCCAAATTTCACTTCTTAATTTCAATCAGACATTCTGGCTTTGAGCAAAGATTCCTAGGGCAATGTAAGTACAAATCACAGCCCACAGTGACATAGCCAAGAATGTGTTACCTGCTGAGATAAAAGTGACATCTTCTATTTTCTCCTGAACAGAAGGACATAATGCACAAATGAAATGTAGCCATAAAACTAAATTGATCAGTTGTCAGGAAAACACCAATGTTTTCTGTTAAGTGGGGAAAGAAACCTGAAAATAGATACAATAAACCATCTGCCGCTGGAAGTCACCATTAATACTTCTGTCAGCACTAAGAATTGTATTGGTTAACAGTTTCAGAACTGCCATATGTACAACAATGCTAACTTCACAGAGCAGACAATTGTAATGTTTCTTTAGAGACTGGATACGTAATAATTTGCATTAATAATTTCTTCATGAAGTTTGTTTCAATTTCCATTTTAAATTATTTTTAAAGATAACCATCATGTGCATGGTTACATGCTTAAACAATTTAATAAGAAGTAGAAAATAAGTAGCATTGTTTAAAATGGAGGAGAATGATAAGATCAGAACCATCTTTGAAAACAAATTGGAATTGGACTATTATTTCAAGTGATTTAAGATGGTCAAATCTCAATTTTAAAGATTCACAAGAAGAAAGTTTTTAGAAATAAGGAGAAAGTATATAAAGAAGATGAATTTAAAATGTTAATTGTCTAGGATGATTTTCAATTAAACAAAAATATACTTTATCTTAGATTTCATTATCAGTATTATTTTATATCCAAGAAGACTGTCCAAATACAGAAGCCTATTTGAGGTAAGAAAAAAACTGATGTTGAATTTTCTTAAAACAGCTAAAAATTGGTAATACTAATTTAACCCTTTCTTATATGCAAAGACCTTGGTCATGTAGTTATGCCTAATGTCATGTCTTTTTTTCCAATCATGCTTTTTAAATGATTAAGTTACCATTTCTACCATATTTATTTATTCAAAGATGCCAGTACATATGTATGACATGGAAACAGGTGAGAATGATTTTTTTTAGTAATACAGAATTTAGCTAGACTAAAAGTACTACACTCTAGAAATGACTCCATTTCCTTTACCCTTTCTTTAAAAGTGTTTTAATAATATTTTCATTTTTAAAACATTATGCTCAATTTCCATTGACATTCCTATATCCATCTTCCAATAGAACTCATAATAGCATTATATATATATATATATATATATATATATATACATACACACATATATGTGTATATATGTATATACACACATATATATGTACACACACACACACACATATATATATACACACACACATATACACACACACACATATATAAAACCAAGCACACCAAATTCACACTTTAGCTTGAAAATCCTTGAAAATTTTATATCTCAATTGAGCCCTCTAATCCACCATATTTTTTTTCTGAGAATATGAAGGCATGTTTTATCATCACTAGCCTTCTGAAGCCATGATTAAGATTATTTATTAAAGTTCTGTAATCTTTCTTTTTGTTTCCTTTACATTTTTGTGATTTTTATTCAAATTGTTCTCTCAGGTTCTGCTTATTTCATTGAGTCTCATGCTTTTCTTCTTATGCTTTTCTGAATTCTTCTTATTTGTTTCTTACATTACATGACATTATTATATCACAATTTGTTCAATCATTCCCATTTAATGAGTATCCATACCATTTTATTTCTAATTCTGTACTACTAAAAAAATATGTGTGTATATATATATATGTATATATATAATATGTGTTTATAAATACATAGACATATATAATATGAAAGTACATATGTACTTATATAGTATCTATATACACACATAATATAATACACAAACATGTTTATATATAAATGTATTTGTATATACAGGTGGTCTGTGTGTTTGTATGTGCTGGTATGTATGTGTGTATACATGAATGTGTGTATTAGTATATGTCTTTGCATATGATATATAAATAGTAGTGTTATTTTGCAATTTAAATGTGGAAGATTTGGATCAATTTATAGGTCCACCAACCATACATTAGTTTCTTGTTTTCAAATAAGTGCTACAACATTTGCAATTTTCATCCTTTGCACATATGCTAATCTGTTCTTTCCATACCTTTGTTTAAGTGTCCCCTCTTTTCTTCATTCTGACCTTAAATCTAAAACAATTCCTGAAAATATTTTCATCTAGAGTAGGAAAATATGTTTCTGGCTTAGGCAGCTTTTTGTTTTGTATCAAGATCCTTTTTCATACATCTGTTTCTCTTACCTTTGTCAATTTCTACATATATATAAAATGGATAATAATAATACTTAACTTTTCAGAGTTGTTTTGAGCACCAAAAGAGATGGCATATGTAAAGTGATTTACAAAGCTCTATATAAATGTAAACTCTTTCTGATGTCCTTTTGACCAATCTGGATTTATGTTTCCTTTTTTTCTGCTGAGCTTTTCTACTTTTTTTTTTTTTTTTCTATTTTATCTCATCTTTATCCCTGTTGCTCTCTTGGCATTCCCTGAATAGACTGTGAATTCTGTTATCTACTGTATGCTTCTAAGACCCCATATTTCAAATCAGTTTACTTTGATTTTGACCTGTGCAGTAGGAGTATAAACATTTGCTTTGTAAGTTTTGAGGAAAAATTGTCTCCCCAGAAAAAAACAGAAAAACAAACAAACAAAAAAAAAGAGTCGTGGGATTGTTTCAATATAAAACTTGGGGCTAACCTTTATTCTTCTCCTTTCTAGTCATACATGTATATTAACATTTTAAATACACAGTACTTTATGAATCATGTTGGGAGAGAAAAATTATACAAAAGGGAAAAATCATGAGAGAAAAAAATGCAGAAAAATGAACACAGCATGTGTGGATTTATATTCAATCTCCATAGTTTTCTTTCTGGATGAAGATGGTATTTTCTATCCAGAGTTTATTGGGATTGCCTTGGATCACTGAGCCACTGAGAAAACCAAGTCTTTCATAGTTTATCATCACACATTGTGCCGCCATTGTGTACAATGTATTCCTTGTTCTGCTTGGTTTTTCAGCATCAGTTCATGTAAATCTTTCTAAGCCTTTCTAAAATCAACTTGTTCATTTTTTGTAGAACAATAATATTTCATTAACTTCCTATAACACAACTCGTTCAGCCATTCCCCAATTAATGGGCATCTACTCATTTTCCAATTCTTTGCCACCACAAAAGAGCTATTACAACATTTTTGCACATGTAGGGCTTTTTCTTTCCTTTTTGATTTACTTGGAATATAGATCCAGTGGTGGCTTTTTTGGGTTAAACTCCAGAAAAGTATGCTTGAATCAGACAACTAGCACTTAAGGCTAATTACCTATTTGATGTGAGATAATGACTCTATTAGTATATGTTTGGATAAATGGCTCTTTTCACTGTTGGTGCTTGCTGAATGTTTGGTGTTAAGTCATAGGCAAGTATTGGAAGGTAGGGGGAGACAGGTCAGAGTCACTTGGTGGTAGAATGAGGAGAAAAGAAGTTGGTGACTCCAGATTCTCGAATACAGGATTCTGTTTGCCTGCCTCTTTCACTTCTCCCCTAAAGACCAAAGACTTTGATTTGTCCTGAGTCTGGCTGACTCTGAAGCCCTCCAAAGAGCTAGCCCGTACTTTACATTGATTATTGTGTCATGTGTAGCTAACGTATTCCTAGAATCTATCTTATATCTTATAACCTATTAAAAAGACTTCTGCTATCTCAGAGATTATAAACCACAGATAAATATCTCTTCCCAAACCCACAGGAACAAGTCTGATTTTTTTTTTTTTATCAACATCCATGGCTCTGAGACCTTGACACTCCTTTTCCACTACCATTTCCTTTCCACAGTGAAAATGTTGCTAATTCACTGTATACTCTAAGGAATTCTTAAAAGCTATTGAAACTTAATTTTTATTATAAGAAACTGAAACTGCTATCAGCAGAATGATTTTCCTGAGTACAATAAAAGTTTTCCTTTTTTCATTTTGATTACTCTATTTGACCTCAAGTCTTTTAGACATGACAATTGATGAGATTTTCCTTAATCCTCTTAAGGAATCCAGACTGATAAAACCCTCACAAATGTCTTGTGGATAAAATTATGATTCTTACATATATGTTTATTATGTCAAATCAGTCTGTTTTTGACCCTTAGCCTAATTCAAATTGTTGTCATCCCTTGAGAATTGAGAATTTGCCATTACTTCCCCAAGCTTAGACACCAGCCACTCCAACCCCTGCCATACTCTTTCATTTCTATGAAATCTATAAGACAAAAATATATTTTTTTTAAATTTTAAAAATATTTAAAAAATTTTAAAAAATTTAAAAATATTTTAAAAATATTTCCATTTTAAAAATATGTCCTTCAAATTTTCTCATGATTTCTCCCCATTCAATAGTTTGGTGTGATCTTTATTCTAAAAGTCCATAACCTACATTCAATAAGCAGCATTGTAAAGAATATTTACATATTGTATAAAAATATTTGCAAATATTGCAGAAAGGAGCATCTTTAACAATTCACAAAGATTCTGGCAGCATTGCTGGAGAAAAATAAGAAAATCCTAAATTACGCTACAAAATATATTAGCATATATTATACTGCTTTATTTTTGCATGCTTTATACAGATTCAATGCTAAGAAATAAAAATTTATTTAAAAATTCATTACAGCATCAGATATAGGGATTGAACCATTGACTTCAGGGGTTTAGGGAAATTCCTAAAATTGTAAGTTGACATATTCTCTTCAATTTATTGTCCAGAGAACTGGCTAAAGTTCTGAGAGGTTCATTCATTCTTGAATGAAAGGATACAAAAAAAACATTTATTTATTCAGCAAGGTTCATTTGCAAAATATTGTGCTAAGTTCTAAGGATACAAATAGAAAAGAAAGATAGGAGATAGAATTCTAATGAAGGAGACAAGACAGAATGATTCAACTATAAATCAGATGGAAAAGTCCCATAGAATAAAACCTTTTCATGAATGCCTGATAAATTAATTCAACTTCATAGACAAAATAATATCACTTTCTGATTTTTCACCTTGATAGTGCCAAGGAAGTTAGGTACTTTGCTTTATCTTTAGCAACTGTAGTTATTACACTTTCAGGGACAGCTTCCAGGTTACAGGTTCAGTAGGGCTCCTTTTCAGGTTGATGTCTCCAGATAAATTCTTGCCTAAGGTCAGTCATTCAGTGAGTATATGTCAGGAGTAAAGCTTCAACAGAGGCTTTCCTTCTTTCTAGCAGGATCATCTTCAATCATCTGTCTTGCAACTGGACTTTGATGACTCTGGAGGAAAAGTGAAGTTGTTGATTTTAAATAACTTTACTCTGTCCTACATTTGTAAGTCAAGACATCACCTTCCTGATATCATTGGTCTTCTTCAAGAAAGGACAAATGACAGTTTGAGGAGTAGTAGCTGCTCCTCACTGGAGACTCAAATAGCTAGTTCTAGTAGGGCAATGCTGCTATTTCCTTTCTCTTCCTTTTCTTTGTCTTTCTCCTTTCCCTCTTCCTGTTCCTATATCTTGAGGTTTAGGGATTAGATTATTTCCTCCCCTGTTTATTTATGTGTTTTATCATTTAAAAAACAAACAAACACACACACATTTCTATCTCAAATAGTTTTCATTCATGATTTCTTGAAATTTAACTTTGATAAATCAGGCTTTGATAAAGCTCACTGGGATTCAAATGAAGCTACTTGACTAAGTCTTTACATCCAAATCACTCAGGATCTCAATGACAGCTCAATGATTAGCCTCACCAACTCATTTTTGGGGATTTGATGGCTCTGAGTGAGTATAAATGGCAATTGTTTCTGTTTTTGCAAGAAATCCTAAGGATCTTCCCCTCTCATGTTGATTCTTTGTGGAAGTCAAACTAAGCCAATTTCTTTTTTTTTTTAATCTCAATTCTTCCTTACCCTTTAATCACCAAATGGATGAAATTTGGAGAAATTGAGACCTACGAAAGAACTCAACTTAAAAAAGCCAGGTTCTCCCCAGATTCTCTCTCTCTGAGTTATCTTCAGTCATCCTGGCCTGGACTCAGATAACTCTGAAGGAGAAAGGGAGGTTGATGACTTTGTACAGCTTTGCTTCACTTAAATCCAACTCAAAAGTCAAGACCACCCCCCCAATGTCATTGGTCCTCTTTGAAAATGAAGAACATAGTTATTCCCCAATTGATAAATGGTAAAAGGATATGAAAATTTTCAGATGATGAAATTAAGGCCATTTATATGTAAATGAAAAATGCTCTAAATCACTATTGATTAAAGAAATGCAAATCAAAACAATTCTGATGAGGTACTATCTCTTACCTTTCAGACTGGCTAAGATGGCAGGAAAAGATACTGATAAATGTTGGAGGGCATATGGGAAAATTGGTACACTAATGCATTGTTGGTGGAGTTTTGAAATGATCCAACTATTCTGGAGAGTAATCTGGAACTATACTGAAAAGGCTATAAAACTGTGCATACTCTTTGACCCAGCAGTTCCATTACTGGGTCTGTATCCCAAGGAAATCATAAAGGAGAGAAAATTATCTCCATATGCAAAAATATTTATAGCAGCTCTTTTTATGATAGCAAAGACTTGGAAAAGGAGTGGATACCCATGATTTGGGGAATGGCTGAACAAGTTGTGGTACATGAAGGTAATGAAATATTATTATTCCATAAAAAACAATAAGCAAGTTGATTATAGGAAGACCTGGAAAGATTTACATGAATTGATGCTGAGGAAAACAAGAAGAACCAGAAATAGATTGTATACAATATTAGCAAGAATGTGCGATGATCAAGTATGAAAATCTTGGTTCTTCTCAGTAGTTCAGTGATCTGAAGCAATCCCAATAGACACTGGACAATAAATACCATGTGCATATATATATATATAAAATCTTTTCCATGGTTTTTCCCTTTTGCTCTGATTTTTCTCTCCCAATATGATTCATAAAGTAATGTGTATTAAAAATAAATAAACTTACTACAAATAAAAAAGAGAGAATGAAGGACAGAGGTTGTTATTTTGTTGTACCATGGTTCCCTTTTATTATCCTGCTTCACTTTTCTTGAATTGTTCTGCCTCAATCCCCCTGGTTGCAACCCTCCTTTTCTGCTCATTAGAACTGAAATTAATTAGGGCTATGGAGATCTGGCATTCCAAAAGATAAGACTCTAGATGTCCTATCTCAGATACCTAATTGGCACTGTCTATATTGCTTAAGTTTCAGACTTCCTGGCTCTAATTGAACACCTCCTAAATCCTCCCAATTTGTAAGAATTTATGGTCCTACCCCCAACCTGTCAGAACCAGATTGATGGTTTCCTTCTTGGAGATTCCCTCTTACCAGAATTTGGACTCTACCTCCCCCCGCCCCCCTTTGTCTACCTGAACTTAGAGCCATATATATGTCATTGAGAACTCACATTTGCTGCTGTATGCTTTGAGACATCAGCCCTAGGGTCAACATGCCCCCAGCACAATTTCTCTCTCTCACATAAAATATTAAAAACTCTCTAATCTTTATCTTACCTCAGTTACTCTGGCATTACAGTTTATCCTTCATTTTCAAATTGGATCTTAACATTAGAGAGAGGATGCTATGACATGCTAAAAAAATATCAGTATGGGACTTCTTACGCAGGTCTAATGACACTTCAGATAATGGTGAAAGTGAATTTGATTCTGAAGAAAGACTCACAAATTTGTAACTCTTTGGAAGATCTACAGTATTTTGGGTAGATGTCCAGTGGGTTCAGGGGTATGATAGATATGGTATGATGATATTTTAGATGGCCTAATCTTTCTTTCTTGAGATTTAACAGAAATTTAAGAATCAATCAATTTTTTCCTCAAAATGTCAAAGAAGATTAATCTGACTAAAAAAAATAAGTTTTAAGGTTATATATAAAGGCAAAATAACCCCTTAATCTTCACCTTAGGCTTTACCCTCTCTTTGAAAAAAAAAAAAACCCAAGAGGGAAGGAAGATAAAAATCACCAGATTGTGAGTATTCATATTGATGTAAACTGTGATCTTTGGGTGAAGGGTGGCCTTGGATTAGAAAACTCAAACCCCTCTGGGAGGGGCCCCACCCTCTTGTTCATAGGGGAAACTCCTAGATAGCCTAGATAGGAATCTCTTCATTCAATTCAATTGGAGATCTTGGCCTAGAGTATAATCACCACCCTCTATTGGATTGAAAATAAGTCCCTCAAATTGCTCCTTAGCTAGAAGCAACAAAAATCCAATATAACCAAAATCCTGTAAACCCACCTTTGCAAAAAGTCCTAACGGGATTTTGTCTGCAGAATTATTTTCTCAGTGTAATAAATCCATTTTTTTTTTTTTTTTTTTTGCTACAAACCTTCCCTCATTCATTTGGGTTTGTGAATTTTTCCCCAAAGCCTGAAACACCAGTTAGGGAACCCCATTGCTGTCAGGGGATCTCTTGACCCTCATTTCTTATAACTCAATAGTATCACAATTCCCTTTAGAAAATTGGTAGAAGTGGGGTTTATTTTAGATAATTCCAACTTTAGCATATGCAAAATTCATCACGATAATAATTTAAACTTGGAAAATATAATTTCTTATGAGATATTGAAATTGAGACCATGAAAGGCAAATTGTTTTGTTTGTTTTAGTTTTAGAAAGCAATACTTTTTTTCTCTTTTCTGTTGTGTTTTTACAGAACTAAATGTGATATAAACAATGATACAATTTATGTATTTGGATTTGATTCAATGATAGGTATTCAGATTTTCTTTTTTGAAAAATAATCTCCATTGGAAATTAATAAGAAAGCAAGGGAACAGAACAGAATTGGAGATTATTCTTGGTTTAAAAATCATGCAGCCTATAATTTTGAAGTTCAAACTATATGTATTGTGAGAGAAGTATAGAGAAAAACAGTCTCTAACTTAAAGGGTTGTGCCTTTATGGTGATCTGCATCCCAGGGTCAAATAAAATGCAATTTTTCTTAAAAATGCCCAATGGTTCTGTTTTATTTCCTGTTATCTATTTAATTAAACTATATGTGAAGATAATGACATTTTTTGTTGGATTATTTTGAATGGCAGTTATACAGGGAGAGAATGGAATAGTTGTTAGGTTGGGATGTGAGTCATGAGATTTGACTGATGGATGAATATCTATATCTGGAATGAAATCAGAACCAAATATAATCTGTTAAATGGGATGGAGATAGTGATTAAGAATCAAACGCCCAGAATACCAACTGAAGGAAACAAGAAATTTGGCTAATATCTGCAATACTTTTAATGGTGTTTTTCAGGTTTTTGATAACTTTAAAGTCACGTTGGGGCAATCAGAAGTTTCAATTTAATTTAACATTCAGTTTAATAAAATGAAAACTCAATCATCTGTACTACAATAGACACTGTCCAAGTTTCATAAACATGCAACAGTGTAGTCATCATTATAGCTCATATGGTTATCAAAAAAAAAGTAGTATAAGGAAATTCTCAAGTTATCTCTGAAGAATTTTGATATTGACTTTAAGACATGAAAAACCAGCACAAGACTGGGTTCCAGTATGGCATCCTTAAATCAAAGAAGGTGCTGGTACTCCATGAGCAAAGCAGAATCTCAGAAGCACAAAGGGAATGTGAACTGCATAAATCCAGAGCCATTTACACTCTCAATGTTCTAATATACCATTTATACATGATCCATATTAATATCTTCTGTACTTATAGTGAACTGATCAGCCACAGATGAATACATAGCAATCTTAGTATAGAAGACTGTCATGTTATTGGTCTTCTTCAAAATCAAAAGATGAATAATAATAAATATTAAAGGAGATAACCATGATTAATGTAACATAACCCCCATCCTGATGGAACTTCTACCAATTGTAGAATCTATCCAAAATGCATAGACATACTTTCAGATAATGATGACTCGAGACACTTGATAACAAAATCCAAACTATGTGATGTCACAAGTCAATAGTCTATTTGAGACTTTAAAATAATTGATTTACAATAATTGATTATTATAATTAGGGATTTTAAATCAATCAATAAGTAATTATTTAGTGCTATATAAGGAGCCAGGCAGTCATTATACAATTTAATAACTTCTGAGGAAACAAAGACAAAGTTGAAGTTATCCTTGCCCTCAAGAAACTTGTATTCTGAGTGAGAATTATATCAATTTGTAATGATATATATGTATATATATGTGTGTGTGTGTGTGTGTGTATCAATACTGATCTATAAAGATATATAGATATATACAGCATATATCCACATTTTTTTCACAGATTTATCATCTATCAATACACTCATGCACACATTCATATATATAGCACATACACAAATACATATATACCTATAGTAAATATACAAATTGATATTTATAGTTTATATATATATGTGTGTGTGTGTATATAGATATACACATAGATATACATACATATATGTGTGTAGATACACATATATATCAACGTAACATATATATGTATATACACAAAATAAATATAAAGTATAGACAAAGGCACTAGTAGCTATACAACTATGGGAATAAGCAAAGAACTTCTCAAGGAAGTATAATTCAAGTGATGGAGTATTAATAAGAAAATTGAGCATGAATCCTCACTTTGTTACTATATGTGTGCAAGTAAATTTGTTTACATGTTTGAAGCTTAGTTCTATCATCTATAAAATAAGGATTTAAATTGGATGCTATCTACAATCCATTCCAGCTCTCTAACATTTTTTAACGCATGTACAATAGCCACATTGCTGTTTTGTCTAGTTTATTCCCATCGTGACAATTTCTTCAAAATTGTATATAATCCTTTTACTTGCATTTAAAAATCAGAGACCTCCTTGATGCCATTAAACCATAAAAGAAGTAATATTATTTACATCCCAGAAGATTTCAGGATATGGTCAAGGAATATATTTAACAAATTGTAAAGAAAGGAGATATAAAAAGGCTCAGAATAGAAGCCTATTAGTTAATGAGGGCATTTATAAAAGCTATAGACAAGAAGGTAACTATGTTTTGTCCTTTTAAAAAGATATAAATGGGCTTTATAGATAAGACAGTTTGATCTTCCATGATAAAGTTAATATATGTGAAAAGGCATTAGAAAAACCTTACTATCTCATTTAACTGTCAACCAAAATATTTAGATAGTCTAAACCATAATTGATGTATTATCAATAGAAAATACATTTCTATTGATTAGAAAATGCAAATTAAAATAACTCTGACTTAACAACCTCACACCTCTCAAATTGGCTAAGATGATAGGAAAAGATAATGGTAAATACTGGAGAGGATGTGGGAAAACTGGTACACTAATGCATTGTTGGTGGAGTTGTGAAATGATGCAGTCATTCTATAGAACAATTTAGAACTATCCTCAAAGGGCTATAAGACTGTGCAGACCCTTTGATCCAGCAGTGCCATTACTCTGTATCTCAAGGAAATCATAAAGAAGGGAAAAGGACCCACATGGGCAATAATGTTTGTAGCAACTCTTTTTGTGGTAGGAAAGAATTTGAAAATAAATTGATACCAATCAATTGGGGAATGGTTGAATAAATTGTGATATGTGAATTGAATATTATTGTTCTCTATAAATGATGAACAAGCTGATTTTAGAAAGACCTAGAAAGATTTACACAAACTGATGGTGACCAAAACAAGCAGGATCAGCAATACATTGTACACAATAATAATAATAAGAATGGGCAGTGATCAATTGTGAAAGACTTGATTCTTTTCAGTGGTTCAGTAATCCAAGGCAATCCCAATAGATTTTGGATGGAAAATTCCATTTGCATCCAGAAAAAAGAATTATAGAGATTAAATGTAAATCAACACATGCTATGTTCCCTTTCTTCTATTCCCCCTTCCCCCCCCTTCTCTGTTTTTTTCCTTCTGTTTTGGTTTTTCTCTCCCAATATGATTCATAAAACAATGTGTATTTAAAAATTAATTAATTAATTAAAAGAATCAAAGAAGAAGTTCATCAAAGAGGAAACTTTTCACCTGCTTTTTCACTTAGATGTGGAAAATAGATGTCTGTCATATAAATCCAGATGGAATAATAAAAAAATGCATATGAGCCACACTAGGTTGACTTTGGTTCTTGAGACACATAGAAGATGATATGAATACTACTCATCATCTTCTCAACATTTCTAGCTACATGTTTCTTCAATAGCTCAAATTCAACATATCCAGATCTGAACTTTTTTTTCTTATCTAAATCTCCCACTCATTGTAATTTCTCTGTTTCTGTACCTGGCTTTACTATTTTCCCAATTATACAAACTTAAAACCTCCATCTTACCCTTTATTGTGAACTCATATTTGATTGGAATAGTACATCTTATCCATTTCTGTCAATATCCTTTGCATTCATTCTCTCATAAGGAAGTGGGTAATGCAATAGAGAGAGTGTGGGGCCTGAAATTCAGAACACCTGAATTCAAATATAGACTCAAACATTTATTAGTTGTGTGACTCTAGGTAAGCCACTTAACATCTCCTGGTCTCAATTTTCTCAATTGTAAACTGGAGATAATAATATCTATTCTATATATTGTGAAGACCAAATGAGATAATATTTGTAAAGTGCTTAATACAATGCCTGGCACATGATAGAAACATTAATAAATGGTTATCTCCCTACCCACTTCCTTTCTACTCACTCTATTGTTAACTCGCTTCAAATTCACATTACCTCTTACCTTAACTAATTTAATAACTTTTAAATGATTTCCTCTGACTTTCATATCTTTCTTCACTGTACACATTGCTCCCCTGTGAACACCCTTTAATGGCTGCTCATTGCCTACAGAGCCTAATGTTCAAGCTCTTTCACTCCAAATTACCTTTAGAGCTTTATTTCATACTACATCTCTTTCATGTGGTCTCTCTCTTGGCAGAATTGACAACTCATTTTCACCGGTCTCATTCAGATCTCTCTTGATTTCTCACATTGATTTTCACACATTGCAACTTAGGAGTGTAAAGTGTCAGATTTGAAGTCAGGCAGACATGAGGTCGAATCCTAATTTAGACATTTAGGTAAGCCATTTAACTTCTTTTAATCTCATTTGTCTTACTTTCACAAGGGAAATGAAAATAATACTTACTTCACATTAAAAAAATAAGTATCAAATGAGATATACATGCATATGTAAGTCTTAAAACTATGTAAATGCTAACTATTATTTTATAATGGACTCCTACTAGATGACTATTGAATTCCTTCTCTTTCTTACATGGGAATCACCTCTTAACTGAAGTATTTTCTAATTTTTTCAATTGTGATAAAGGAAAAAAGAAAAGAAGGAAGGAAGCAGGGAGAGAAATGATGAAAAAAGTATTTAGTAAGTACCTACAGTGTGAGAGGTACTATGCTAGGAATTTTACAAATATTATCTCTTTTGATGCTTCCACCAACCCTGAGATGTAAGTGCTATCTCTATTTTATAGCAACATATTCCTATTGTTTCCTCATAAATGAAACAATTAATTTTTTATAGTGAAATGTAACCTACAATGTCTCTTTAAGCAAGATCTCTCATGTACATTTGTTAAAATTATTTAAGATTGCTTGAAATATATAGCAACAAATATGAACATTTTTAGTGACCCAGCTCTGATCATTACTATCAATCAAAGCATACAAAAGGGAGCTATTTATAAAAAAAATATTCATCACTGGGGTGGAATAGATCCAGCAAAGGCCAAGTCAAAGAGCAATTCCATTTACATGCCAAATACACAAGATCAATATTCTATTTGAAGAAGTCATTAGGCAGACTATATCCACTCCTAGATCACTGCAAAGCTCATAAATGAGATACAATAATCACTCAAACACATTTGGTTTATTTGTACATACGAAAAAAAATGGATGAAGATGATCATTATCCAGACTATGGTATGCAATTCAGTAGACATCTGTGTTCATTTCTATTTGTATGCATGTGCATATACACATGTGTGCATGTATATGTGCACGTGTATGTGTGTGTGCACATATGGACATGAATGCAAGTGTGGGAGCCAATCTGATGCAGTACATCTGACACTGAAGTCTTAGTGAGGAAAATCTGACTGCAAGTTCTGCCTTTGGCATATGCAAGGTGCATGAAGATGATAAGTCATCCAACATCAGAGAATCTTAGGCAAATTGCTAAGATTATCATTGAAGAAACAGGGCTAATATGCATTGGTGGAGTTTTCTCCCTGAAAATTCTCTACTCTGGTGGAATCACAGTTGAGTTAGAAGGGAAACAAAAATAAATGTGTATATATATATATATATATATATATATATATATATGCTTGGACATGTATATATGCACACATGCATATGTATAATTGTAATATTTCATATTTTTAACCTATAAAACTAACAAAAGAAAAAACCTGATATTAAAAAGAAAGACATTTTTTATAGGGAGCAGCCTAGATAGATCACTGAACAGAATTTGTTTTATACATTTCTATAACTACATATACATATATATCTAAATGTATATTTTGATGATTCAGTCAATAGAGAACTTGAGCTCAAATGTAATCTCAGATATTTGAAAATGGTATGACTATGTATAAGTAATAGTTACATATCAAGATATATGTATGTTTGTGCTATATAGTTTGCTTGAAAAAATATACATAAAAATTAACAAGCAAATAAAATTATCTTCATTATCTTGTCCACTTCTAAGATTTTGTTTAATTCAATTGTAAAAAAATCATAAACAATATTGTCTTACAAAACAAAAAATGATGGTTGGTGAAATGGGCACCTCAAAATTTTATCATGAAATTAAATTATACCTTATTATTCCTAGATTATTATAGATGAAGCAAGTGTCATCCTCTCTAAATGTTATGAATCTTACTCTTCAGAATAGCCTTTCATATTGATTCAGTTGTCCTCTTACAAACCATATGACTATAAATTTTATTTTGAATAAGTGATGCGCAATATATACCATTAGCAGATGTTCAACAGACTTTGTCATGATATAATTCATAAAGTAGAAATGAGTTGATTCAAATTATGTATATATTTTATGATTCAGTTCCAATGTGATTTATCTTTTTTTTTTTTTTGGTTAACCTTTCAGTTAGACTTACCCAAAATTGAGAGAGAAATGTTGAAATCTTCTATCATCATTGTGTTATTGTCTCTATCTTCTTGAACCTCATATGATGTTTCCTTTATCATTTGGATATTAAGTTATTTGGAACATATAGGTTCGTTACTAATATTGCTTTGTTCAAAACTAATGCAGACAAGATTAGAAGGGAAGCAATAAATTGGGAAAACATTTTTTACATTTAAGTGTTCTGATAAAGGCCTCATTTCTAAAATATATAAAGAATTGACTCAAATTTATAAGAATTCAAGCCATTCTTCAGTTGAGAAATGGTCAGAAGATATGAACAGACAATTTTCAGTGGATAAATTAAAACCATTTCTAATCATATGAAAATGTGCTCTACATCAC
The DNA here is from genome assembly GCF_902635505.1 of Sarcophilus harrisii. NCBI lineage: Eukaryota > Metazoa > Chordata > Mammalia > Dasyuromorphia > Dasyuridae > Sarcophilus > Sarcophilus harrisii. Next base: position 407,550,713 of record NC_045426.1, read on the forward strand.
TATTGATCAGAGAAATGCAAAATTAAGACAACTCTGAGACACTTATGTGATTGGCTAAGAGGAGAGAAAAAGATGATGACAAATGTTGTAAGGAATGTGGGAAAACTGGGACACTAATAAATTGTTGGTGAACTATGAACAGATCCAGCCATTCTTAAGAGCAATTTGTAGCTACGCTCAAAAAAGTTATCAAACTGTGCATACCTTTTGAACCAGCAGTTTTTCTATTGGGTTTATATCCCAAAGAGATCTTTGGAGGGAAAGAGACCCACATGTGCAAAAATGTTTGTGGCAGCCCTTTTTGTAGTGGCCAGAAACTGGAAACTCAGTGGATGCCCCTCAGTTGGAGAATGGCTGAATAAGTTATGGTATGTGAATGCTATGGAATATAATTGTTCAGCAAGAAATTATCAGGAGGATGGTTTTGGAGAGGCTTGGAAATGAACTGATGCCAAGTGAAATGAGCAGAATTAGGAGATCATTGTACCAGCAACATCAATATTATATAATGATCAATTCTGATAAACATGACTCTTTCCAACAATGAGATGATTGATGGCAGTTCCAATGATCTTGAATAGAAGAGAGCCATCTACACTCAGAGAGAGTACTCTGGTACTCTCTCTGTAGATCACAATATTACATTCTCACTCTTTTTGTTGTTGTTCACTTGCATTTTATTTTTTTTATTCATTTTCTTTCCTTTTAGATATGATTTTCGTTATGCAACAAGAAAATTGTACAAATATATTTATACATATTGAAATTAAGATATATTTTAACATGTTTAACATATATTGGATTGCTTGCCAAGTAGGGGAGAGGGTGGGGGTAAGGAGGGGAAAATCTGAAACATGAGGCTATGGAAGGGTCAATGCTGAAAATATCCATGCATATGTTTTGAAAATAAAAAGCTTTAAAAAATTAATAAACATTTTAAAAATTAAAAAAAAACTAATATTTCTTTGTTTTCTCCTTTACTCATGCAAGACATCCAGCATATAGACTGACTTTCCCTCAAATACCCTAACCATTCACTTTTCCTGAACTACTCTTCTACCCCACCTTTGCCATGCATAAAAATGGTCTAGACCTTAATCTTGCTTGCTTCATTAGCCATAGATGGACCGTGTTCTTGTAAGCATTATATAATTTGTGTATCCTTTTTTTGTGAATGTTTTTGCTTTGTCTGATAGTTTTTGTGACTCAATATATAACTTCAAAGAGGGGGAAAGTAATGATGGTGATAGAAAATAATGGTAAAGGGACATTGGCATAACAGACTGGGTCTACTTTTCCACTGAATGAAAGATTTTCATATAAGAAGATAATGAGAGACATATTACTGACATCTGATAAGCACTTAATAAATGCTTGTTGACTAACTTGAAGAAAACCAATTTTAGGTAAAAGTGAGAAAAAGACTAAGAATAATGGATATTTGATGAGAAATATCAGCTTCATCAGATGCATGGGAAGGATCTAGTACAGGGTCCCATTTGGGAAAATAAAGGGAAAACTCAAAATAAAATTAGATAATCCAGAAAATGGTAATAGGGAAGAAATATATTTTTAGTGATGGTAACAATAGAATGGTGACCAGCAGTGCTACCATTATCATTATCATCATTTCCATCAAAATGTATGCTACCTGCAACTAGAATTGTCCCAATGATGCTATTAATGAGTTTACAGAAGATGAGTTTGTTATCTAAATACTTTCTTTCAATTACCAAAAAAAGCTTTTAAAAATGTTTATTTTTTTATTATAAAAGAAAGAATTTATAGCAAGATAATAAAAAGCCCCACTATCATTTAGCTTATAAGAAGAGCTAGATAATAAATTGCTGAAATTTACACAAAGCTTTAAGGTTTGTGCTTCATTTAGCATAAATCATCTAAATTGAGCCTAATAATAGACCTTTGGCATAGGTGCTATCATTATCTTCATTTTACAGATGAAAAAAATTGAAATAAAAAAAATTAAGTGATTTACTGAAGTATATACAGCTTCTTAGTTTTTGAGACAGGATTGAAAGTTGTTTTCCTCATTCCAAGGCCACCAATATTTTCCCCTTTCCTTGTGATCTCAAGAAGGAAAATTTGGAAAGCAGCAAGTTGATAAGTAGGATAGGTGGGTAAATTAGAGGCAGAGTAACAATGAAGCTGCAGAATTTACTTTCAGATGACAGATCAGGCAAAGGGACAAAGTTATAATCAAACTCTGAAATATAGGTCCATAACCTCTTTTTGGTCAAAGGTGGAATATTTCTTCTTTTCCTTAACACCTTGTTCCATCACTAAGTAACCTTTCTTCCTTTGAAATTCATACTATTTATATCTACCACCCAATTAAAAACCTAGTAGCTATTGTTTACAGACTTCCAGGTTACTAACTTACCTCCCATATTGAGTTTGGAACATGACCCACATTTTTTTTTCTCCTTTACATCCAGCATGTATAGACTGATTTCCCTCAAATACCCACGAGACTGCTTGCCCTAAGAAATGCCCCTCCCAATATCTCTTGGGTATCCCTCTTATTTCTCAAACTATTAGATATTGCTAAGAATACTAAGGTAGTAGCTATAGCTATAAGCAGAGTTCTTTTTTTTTTTTTAGAGGTTAAAATTATTTTTCACTGCTTGGTTCTGTGGATGAGGAAATACACATGTACATCTAATGATGGAGTGGACAGCTTGAAAGAGCAGCACAGCTTGAATGGGGGAGGCCTTGATTTCAAAGCCAGGCTGCTCAAGTGAGGAAAATGACAAAGAAGGAGGAGGGAATCAAATTGTGAAATCTAAATTCAAGGGACAGATTTTTTAAAACTTTTTTTAATAAAAGAGAGAGAATTTATTTAAAGCAAGTGAATAAAATTTACAATATGAAATTATAATATGAAAAATTTAAGAAACATAAATGAATGAAATTGGATAAATGATGAGCAAGTATTCAGAAGTTAAGGGATTTAGTTATATTGTCTGACTCAGAATATTATTAGCATTGTTAAAATCTATTCCCTAGAAAGAGGTAAAAGGATGTGTTTTAGGCAATTTTGGAAGGTTCAGAAACTATAGAATTTATCATTTTATCAAATAAGATTATTTCTGATCATTTCCATGGAAGTTTGAATTTCCTATTAAAATATAACTACTTAGCTTGGGATATGACTATGTGTGACTATACAGCTTAAGTGGCCCCTAGGTAGCATAGTGAATAGAATGCTTTGCCTGGATTTACAAAACCCAAAATTCAAATTTTACCTCAGATATATACTAACTGTGTGATTCTGAACAAATCAATTACTACCTTTTCTTCCTCAGTATGTTCAACTGTAAAATGAAGATTAAAAATAGAACTTACTTGCCATGGTTCTTATAAGAATAAATAATATATTTTCTCAGAAAGTGCTATATAAATGCTAGATGTTATACTGAGTGCAGTTATTTGTATTTCTTATTTTAAATGTGATTGTTTAGTCTATCTGATCCGTGTTCAGTCATGTCTGATCCGTTGTGCTCCTTGTGGAGTTTTTAGGGCAAAGAGTATCTTTGCCATTTCTTTCTCCAGTTGTTCCATTTTACAGTTGAACAAACTGAGGCCAACAGAAGTTAAGTAACTTGTCCAGGATCACAAAACTAGCTAGTGTCTAAGGCCAATTTTGAATTCAGGGTTTTCTAACTTCATATCTTGTGCCACCTAGCTTCCCTTTTAAATATCATAGAATCTCATGAGCAAATAGGAGGAAAAAGAAATATAAAATGTGTGTATGTATATATTCCATTTTCTTTAATCACTGGAAATAGTCCAGTCTTTAATCACAGTCACAGCAACATTTTATATTTTATAGTCATATTTTTTCTTTTCTCATTCTTAATTTGCTATAAAAGAGGACATTTATCTTCACATATTTTATGTAAAGACATTTTATAATACTTGTATTTTATCCATGTTTTTGCAATTTAAAATGTAAACTCTTTGAGGTCAGGAACCAAGTTTTTCTCACATAAATATAATGTGAAGAATTTATATTACTTAGCAGTTTTTTTTCTCTTGAAAGAGGAAAAGCACATGTATTTTTATGACTATTATTTATATAGTCAATATGCTCTAAATCTTGGGCTCCTTATATATTAAATAAAGACACTATAAGATAATATGCTAAAAAAAAACTGGATTTGGATACAGGATCTGGATTCAAATCCTTTTTCTATGACTTTCTTCATGGGTCACTTCATAAATAATTTAATGTTTTCAGGTCTCATTTTGCTCAATTAAAATCTTAGGGGCTGTACTAAATGATCTCCAAGGTGTCTTCTTGTTTTTGTTCTAAATACTATGAGCCTATGAATCTTATTTGAACCATACCTTTCCTTCTGCCACATACTATTAGCTATTTAGTCTTAACAACATTTTCTTTGAAGAGTTGTTTATTTTTCCTTCATAGACTGGCATTGAAGTTAATAAAAAGCAGGGATATCATGGAAAGTATCTAATTAACAAGGATGTAAATAAGTTAATTAGCCCGCATTCCATGAAGACCAATAAAGAAAAAACAATGGCAGACTATGTCTGATTATGGCTAGAAGGAATTAGGGAAATAAGATTGATCATCATTCAATTAGACTTAAAATTGACCTTCATCCTTTGAGAGTGATCAACTACATCTGTGTTCTTTGTTTAGGTATTCCTTTCATCTGTCTCCAAAGCTCATTATGTAGCTTTGGGATATGAATTTTACTTCTCTTTTCAAACGTTTTCTTTAGACTTGAAAAGTCTGTTAAAGAATGACTAATCTCTGGTCCATTGGTTTCTGACACTACTTCTCACCTCCACTCATTTCATTGTTCTTAACTCTAACATTTTATTCTGGAAATCTCCTGTTCCTATTTGCTTCTCAATTCAGTTTAACAAACATTTATTATTATTAAACATTTGTAGATATATGTTCATCCATTATGTACAAGGCACTGTGCTAGATGCAAGATACACAAAAAACAAAAACTGTCTTCAGGGAGCTTATATTGTAGTGGGGAAAATTGTATAGATAGCATATAAACAAATTATCATGTACAAAGACAAGTTAAACAAGAAGAGCACATCAAGAGCTGGTGGGACTAGCAGGGGCAGCATGGAGGTAGTTGCCTAAGCCAAACTTGAAGGAAGACAACAGTTTCTTAGAGGTGGAAATGGGGGGCGGAGCCAAGATGGCGGAGAAGACACACGCGACTTTCTAAGCTCTTCTCTTACCCTCTTTATCAATATTATATCGAGCCCAAAATAGTCTTGACTCACAATTGTAAAGATAAGAAGTAGAACAACCCCGGCCAAGAAAATCTCCCCCAAAAAAGGGGTTCGGGGCCAGGGGGATTCGACAGGGAGAGAAATTAGGCCGAGGAGGTCTCAAACCGAGGGTGAGGCAGATTCAGCACAAGGCCAAGGCCCCAACCCGCAGTACGGGGCTTCTCCTTGGGAGTTGTGATCCTGCAAACAGGAGGAAGCCCGGTTAGCCTAATCTGGGGGGGAGCTCGGCTTGGGGCCATAGAGCTTTTCCAGGGCCGATTTGCATCAGGCAGAGACGCGGGGGAGTTTGCAGCGGCGCGGTCTGCGGTCTGTGGTCTCGGCCCGCAGTCTGCCCGGGTCTTTGGTGCCCAGCGCTAAAACCATAGTCCCACAAGAGGCCGCCTGGGGCAGGAACTTTCACCCCTTGTCTTGCCGGGCAATCCTTAATCCCTCAGCCCTACTAAACGTTTGATAGCTCGCGGCTGAATCCCTTCCGTTGGGGAAGGGAAACCTCACCAGAACCCCTACCCGGAGCCAGAAATCGGTTTAAATCTTTCCCGCTCGCAGAGGGCTGGTAAACCCTGCCCTGGAACCACCAAAGGCTTTAAAAATGAATAAAAAGATGAAAAAAGACTGACACTTCTATGCAGAAAAAGAGCAGGTCAGCAAACCTGAAGAGACCTCAAAAGCAAAAATCGACTTCCCCCCTTTAATTGCTCCAAGAAGAGACCATTAAAAGTCTCAAAAGAGAGTTAGAAGATAAATGGGGAAAGGAAAGAAAGCCTTACAAGAGAGAAAACAACTTCCTGAAATACAATTGGAAAAAATAAAGAATTCACTAGAAAGATGATTTGTGAATTGAAAAAGACAAAGAAAACGCAAGAAAGTAGGGATCTGTGAATTGAAAGAAAATAATTCACTAAAAAAAAAATTAGTGAAATGGAAAAAACCAAAAGACCAAAAAATACATTCAAAACTAATTACATAACAGAAAGAAGTAAAAAGCTAATGAAAAAAAATTTTTTAAAAATTAGAACTAAAAATTTGAAACTAATGATTCATTGAGACAGCAAGAATCAGTAACAAAAACAAAAAAAAAATGACAAACTGAAAAAGACCAAATTATCTATTGAAAAACGACAACTTGGAAAAAGATCTAGGAGATAATCTGAGATTATTGGACTTTCCAAAACTAGATGAAAAAAAGCCTAGAACTATTTTATAAGAAATCACAAAAAATCCCAATTTGTAAAGAATATAAAATAGGATTGGAAGGGAATTTAACAACACCTTCAAAGAACCCAAAATAAAACCCCGGTTTGTAAAAATTTCAGAACTATCAGATTAAGGAAAAATTTTACAAGCAGCCAAAAAAACCAAAATCCAATTTAAATAAGGATTTTCCCAAGCTTTCTAAAAAAAGGGGTTGATATTCCAACGAACTTGGATGCAGCCGAAAAACCTTAGCTGGGCATTTTTTCCAGGGAAGAAATGGAATTTAATAAAAAATAATTCCATTTGTTTCTGAAAAACCAGTTAAACAAAAATTTGATCCAAGAATAGAACTAAGAGATGCAAAAGGTAAAAATAAAACTCTTGAGAACGTATTTTTGTGGATAAGAAAAGAATACATGTAAAAGATTGCACTGATATAACATAAAAAGGGAATAGATATGGAAAAGGGATGATAAATAATGGGAAGGAGGGATAAAAAGAAAACCAATCCCCAAAGAGGCTAAGGAAACTTATCAATCTGAGGGGAATTTAGAGGGGGAAAAAGAACTTACCCTAACCAAAGAAAAATAATTGAATTTTTTGAAAAATTTCTCTCGCCTCATTAAAAACGGGGGAGGAAAAGGGAAAAGAAAAAGATAAAAAAAGGAAGGGGGGAAAGACTCAAAGGGGGGGAGGGAGGATTAAAGAGGTGATCTGATACAAGAGGGAAAAGTTTAAAAGGGGAAAGAGGGTTGGGGAGGCAAGAATGAAAGCAAATCATTGGGATGGGGCACAGATTTATAATTCTAACCTTTAAATGTGTGGGATGAACTCCAAAAGAGGAGGCAGATACAGACTGGAAAAAGTCGAACCCTCAACATGTTGTTTAAAAACAATTTAAACAGGGGAAATATGAGAAAGGTAAAAATGGAGCAAAAATCTATTATTTTTGGTGAAGTAAAAAGGGGTAGCATCCATCTCAGATCGCAAAAAAAAAAATTGATCTAATTAAAAAGGAAAAAACCATCCTAAAAAAATAAAAAGAAAATATCAATAAAAATATATGACCCAAGTGGGGCACTAAAGCCCTAAAGGAGGAAGAGAGTTGGAAGAAATGACAAAAAATTAAAGTAGGAATCCTAACCTTACTCTAGAATTAACAAACAAACCACAAAACAAATAAGAAAGAAATTAAATAAATAGAAATTAGAAAAATTAGGTATTTGGATCTTTGGAGAAAAGAATGGAAGAAGGAATATACTTTTTTCCCAAGGTTGTGGAACCTATTCAAAAATTGACCATATTGGACATAAAGACCCTCAAATTAAATGCAAGAAAGCAGAAATAGTAAATGCTTTCTTTTCGATCATGATGCAATAAAAACCACATTCAAAAAAATTGGGGGAAATGACAAAAAATTGAAACTAAACAATCCATCTTAAAGAAGATTGGGTGAAGAAAAATTTAGATAAATTAATTTTATCAAGATAATGAAATGAAGAATCAAAATTTGTGGGATGCAGCCAAATAATAAGAGGGAATTTTATATCCTTAGAGGTTATTGAATAAAAGAGAAAGAAAATTAATGAATTCAACAAAAAAAAAAAAACCTTAAAAAATAAAAAATAAAATAAAATAGAAATAAAAATTGAAAGAAAACCATTAAACAATTAAAAAACAAGAGGGTTCAAAAAGCCAAAAAAAAGATGCCTTTTAAATCATTGAAAAAAGGAGGGAGGAAAAGAAATTAATCAAAAAGAAAAAGGAGAACTTTCCACCAATGAAAGAAATAAGAAAAATAAGGAGATTTTTCAACTTTATGCCAATAATTTGATAACCCATGAAATGGATGAATCCAAAAAAATAGACTCCCGACAACAGAGGAGGAAAAAATTTTGAAATCCCATTTCAGAAAAAGAAAAGGGCAATTAAACAACCCAAGAAAACCCCGGGACCAGATGGATTTTTGAATTTTACCAAAAAAAGAACAATTCCCCAAATGATATAAATATTTGATAAAATAGGGAATGAAGGAGTCCCCACCAAATCTTCATGCCGACATGGAAACATTTAAAAACCAGGTAGGCTGAAACAAGAAAGAAAATTATAGACCAACTCCCAATAAATTGATGCAAAATCTTAAAAAATAAGCAAAAAGACCAAGAAAATACCCAAGATAATACACTATGTCAAGGAGATTTAAGGAATGAGGGCTGGTTCTTAAAAAATCAATATAATTCCATGTTAATAACAAATTAACAAAAACATAATCATCCAATAATAGAAAAAGCATTTGATAAATCCAACATCCATTCCTATTAAAACACTTGAGAAGGAAAAAGGACTTTCCCAAAAAAATAGCAACCCATTTAAAAACCATCATAACATCATATTAATGGGAACAAACGCAAACCATCCAATAAGATCGAGGAAAAAGGTTTACATCACCCGTTACTATTTTATTTATTAGAAACACTAGTATAGCAAAAGAGCTGAGAAAAAAGATTGGAATAAATAGGCAATGAGGAAGCCAAATTTCTCCGATGACATGATGGTATATTAAGAACCCCGAGATTCGCAAAAAAGTTATTAGAAAAATCCACAACTTTAGCAAAGTTCTTTATAAATAAACCCAAAGTCATCACTTCTTATATATAAAAAAATCCAACAGTCAGAAAAAAGAAATTCCCATTTAAAGTAACACTTAAAAAAATATTGAAACCAAGGGAAAACAAACTTTATAAAAAACGAACTTTTCACAAATTAAGTCGATCAACCAATTGGAAAAAATTAAATGCTCTTGGATAGGGGACAAAATAATAAATGACAATTTACCTGAACTAATTCCATTTATTTAGCTATACCAACGACTCCCAAAAAACTATTTTTAAACCTGAAAAATAAAAAAAGTTTAATGGAAAACAAAAGGTCAAGAATTTCAGGGAATTAATGAAAAAATCAAATGATGGTGGCAGCTGTACCAGATCTAAAATTAATTTAGAGCGCAGTTCCAAAACTATTTGGTACTAGAATAGATTATTGATCGTGGAAAAAGGTCAAGGGACAAAAATAACAAAATAGCAACCTAGTCTTTGACAAAACCAAAGATCCCCTTTGGGATAAGAACACTGTTTGATAAAAATTTGGGGAAAATTGGAAAAAATGGCAGAAACTAGGATTGATCCAACTTAAGCGCACCAAGATAATAAAAATGGGTTCATGACCTAGGGAAAGAATGAAATTATAAATTAGGAAAGGATGTTTACCTCTGACCTGGGAAGGGGAATCTTTATGACAAAGAAACAAGATCATTTGATCAAAAAAGAAAAATTCGATTATACCAAAGTGAAAATTTTTGACAAACAAAACTAAGAGACAAATTAGAAGGGAAGCAATAAACGGGAAAATATTTTTACAGTCAAAGGTTCTGATAAAGGCCCCATTTCCAAAAATATAGAGAATTAATTAATTTATAAAAAATCAAGCCATTCTCCAATTGAAAATGGTCAAAGGTAGAAAGAAATTCTCAGAGAAGAAATTGAAACTATTTTGTCATATGAAAAGATGCCCAAGTCATTATTAATCAGAAAATCAAATTAAGACAACTTAAATACCCTACAAACCGTCGATTGGCTGATGACACGAAAAATAATATGATTTTGGAGGGGATGCGGAAAACTGGGACATTAGCATTGTTGGGGAGTTGTGGGAATCCAACCATTTTGAGAAAATTTGAATATGTTTCCTGTATCCCGGATCCAGAGTGTTACTACTGGGATTAATCCCAAAGGAATAAAGAAGGAAAGGGACCATTGCACGAATGTTTGGGCGCCCTTTTGTAGTGGCTAGAAACTGGAAACTGAATGGATGTCCCAGTTGGAGAATGGCTGAATAAATTGTGGTATATGAAAATGGAATATTTTTTGTGAAATGACCAAAGGATGATTTCAAAAGGCCTGAGAGACTTAAGAACTGATGCTGAGGAAATAGGGGACCAGGAGATCTTATACTTAACAAAATACTGATGATGACCAGTTCTGATGGATCAGGGCCATCCTCAGCAACGGATCAACCAAACATTTCTAATGGACATAATGAATGAACTACTATCCCGAAAAATAACTTGGGAGGATAAAAAACCATTACATTAAATTCAATCCCTATATTTATGCACACATGCATTTTTGATTTTCACAAGCAATTTACAAAATTTCAAGTCTGATTTCTTTTTGTCACAAAAATGTTTTGTCATGTATCTTATTGTGTATCTGTTATATTTAATATTTAAATCTACTGGTCATTCCATCTAGGGGGGGTGGGGGGTAAGAGGTGAAAATTAAAAGAGTTTGGAAATTTTAATGCAAAGTTACCCATGTATATATCCTGTAAATAAAAGGCTATTAAATAAAAAAAAAAAAAGAGGTGGAAATGAAAAGAGATAAGCTTAGATAATGGATTACATAGGTGTACAGAACTAAGGGACGAAGGGGGGCATTAAATACTAATAAACCATTTCACCAAACAAATACTAGAACTAGTTTGGAATAAATATTACAAGATATATGGAAACAAGATTGTAGAAGTTTTCTTCACATGCTAGGCTAAAACATTTGTACTGAATCCTAGATGCAATGAGGAGTCCCAGACTTGTTCATTCTTCCATTCTGCTCTTGAGTATGCTTTAATTTCAATATTCCAGAAGCAGACAAACTATATCCCATCATCAGGATTCTAAAAGTCCTCTGAAGTGTTTGAAGAATTGGTCTTTCTTAAATGCTATGGGATTTAATCCTCAGGGACTAGTTACAACATGCCTATATATGTATTAAAGAGGCTGATTACTTTCTGGGGAAGTCATGATGATATGCATTAATATATTCTTTTACTTCCATTTTACAGACAAAAAATTTGAGGCAGAAATAAGTTAAGTGACATGCCAGAGTTATATAGATCCGATGTAGATTTTTACTGAGATCTTACTTATTCCAGATCTAGCACTCAATCCATTGTATTATTTAGACGCCTTTACATATAGATCTAGGCTGTTTTGGCAGGTGTATGGAAGATGCGCTAAAAAGGGGAGAGAGATAGGGAAAGCAGGAGTAAAATTAAGAAGCTATTGCAACATACCAGGAATCTGTTAATAAAACCTGAACTAGGATGATGATAGTGTAAAATGTTAGGAAATTCTTCCTAGAATAGATTTCTTTATCTAACTCCAGCTCTTTTGGGGAACAAGGACCAGCCATATAGGTCCTTTTTGAGTTCTTTTTTCCTTAACCCTACTGTTGCCACATTTGATTAAGTCATAAACTTCCCAGCTCTGGATCATTTCATCTTCTCTGACTGGTTTCTATTCTATTCTACTCTTCATGTTATTGCCAGAACTTTCTCATTAAACACTGTCTTTCTCATATCACTTGTTTATTCAAAAATGTCTATTACTTCCACATAGCATTCAGAGTAGAGCCTCACAGGCTTAGTCAGCTTTCAAAGTCCTCCCCTGCCATTCCCCTAAACACTATTGCTTCTTTACTTGAGCCTCTTGGCCTATATAGTAAACTGAGCACTAATGGCTTTCACACACATCAATGAGCAGTCATCCCTCAGGATTAATTCTTGCTTATGTAATTTATTTTGCTCCAGAGAAATAATAGAAGTGTCACTTTTTGAAAAAATCTCTGGTGGAGACTAAAAATATCTATAATTACAAAATATAATAGGGAAAAGGAATCAATATTTGAATAATGCAAATCAAATCAATGCACATTTATTTTCTGGGCATTTTGTTAGGTCTCAGAAAACACAGTCTAAGATTATCATTCATTGAATAAATGGAAAAATATAGAATGTTTTGCCCCAATATTTTATTAGAGTACATTTATATGATATTAACAAATAGAAACATACAATATAAGTTTGGAACATTTAGTGTCTTTGGTTTTGTGTTTTTCCATCTGTAAAATGAAATAAAACTAATTTTTCCACCTAGCTCATCATATTAATATGAAGGAATACATTTGATGTGCCCTGCAAAGTTTAGATTGTACAGTATACAATATATATATCAAGTAAACACAATTTTTGCACATTTTGGTGATTTCATGAAAAACATACCAAGATAATTTTCAATCTTTAGGGCACTTAAATAGGAATAACATCAACTATTAATCCATTTTTTAAAAAAGAGTTTAGTGGCAAGATGCAGTTAAAATTAAAATTAACCTAAAATAATAAATAACTTAAACTGATGATAGTTACTGAGATACAGAAATTAAAACCTTTTGATGGATGAAATGACATATAACCACAACAGTCTTTATATAGTTTCAAGTTTTATAAAATTTTCATAAGTATCCACTCCTTTGAGATTTATTATAACATTTTAAGGTCAATACTGTATTTATTCATATCATCTTCATATCTTAAAGAGAAAGAAAATAAAATTTAAAGAGTATAAGAGATTTTCTCCTGATTACAAATTTAATAAGTATTGGAATCAAGATCTGAACTCAGATCTATCTGACTCCCAAGTCCAAAATGTTAACTTCTATACCATGCTACACATTTAACATTTTTAGAAATTTTTCTTTTTGTTTTTAGTGAGATTCATATAACAAAGCATATATGGAAAAAATCATAAAAGCATCAAAATTAATAATTGCTGATAAAGCCTTCCATTAGAAGATGGGATTTTAGATGGGGCTTAAAGAAACCTAGTGAAGCCAGGCAGCAAAGATGAGGAGGGAGAACATTTCAGACATGAAGGATAACCAGAGAAAATGTGTGGAGCCAAGAGACAGCATTTCTTGTTTGTGGAATAACAAGGAAGTCAATGTTACTGGATCAAAGAGTACATGATAGAGAATTAGATATAAGAATGAAAAAAATAGTGTGGAGGATTAGGTTTTGAAAAGCTTTGACTGTGAAATAGATTTTGTACTTAATTCTACAGGTAATAGGAAACTATGAACTTTATTGAGTAAAAAGGAAGGTATGGTTAGACCTGTACTTTTGGGAAATCTGTCTGGTGACTGAATGGAGAACATATTAGGATAATAATATTGCTTATGCTGTAGAGAAATACCCTAAAACCCTGCCAAATGTATAAATAGTTCATTTTCTGGGTTCATTTTTCTTTTCTTTTTTTTATGAGATGAAGATTTAATATGCACATAGTATGATTCTATTGAACATCGATGATTAGTGATGGAGTTCCAAGAGTCACATAAAGAGAATAAGGGAGTGCTCAACAGCACTTGCAAGAATATGACTGTAATTAACTTTACCTCAATCACCATCACCATCATTACTCAGATCTTTTGATTTTACTTGTCTATTTGTTTTGTATCAAAGATCACAGATAACTTGCAGCACAGGTTGGCACACACATCCAGTCCCACACTACCTTCCCACATACACACCACATACAATTTTATTGAGATTCAGAAAATGTAGAATTAATCAAATACAAGCAAGAAAGGTCACACCAATATGCTAGGAATTCCAAGACAGTCAGTGGACACTAAAATAAATTTTGATCAGGACATCTATGACCATTTATCTCCACTAGATAGGAAAATGACCAATATTTCATTGCCTAAAGGAGGAAGGACTTGGGAGATGATTCCAAAGATGTTTTTTTTTTTTTTTTTCTCTCTCTTTCTACCCTATCCTCAGTCTTAGGTTTGTTTGTTTGTTTTTTTACCTACTCCACCCGCTCCCTTATCTCCTATGCTCTCTGCCTTCTTCTCTTAGTAATGTTTTAACCCATTCTATCCACTACCTTAGTTTTTTCACCCCTCCTCACTTCTTTTACCTTTTTCTCTAGTGTTTCTTCCCTCTCTTCTATCCCATTCTTCCATTTTCTTTTCCTCTTTCTCCTCCTACTTCTTTATAGGGTTAGATAAATTTCTATACCTGAGTGATTAAGTTATTCCCTCTCAGAGTAAAAATTGATGCTTTCCCCATTGTGAATTAATGTGAATTAATTTTCCCATTATACCTCCCTTTTCTTCTTTTTCAAGTACAGACTTTTTTCTACCCCTTAATGCCACATCAGAATCCATTAACAACCACATCCTCAATCCATGTGATGCTCCCCTTTGTCTGCCCCAGTGACAGATACAGTTCTCAAGAGTTACAGATATTGTTTTCCAATCTAGGGATGTAAACAGTTTAAACTTCTAAATACACACACACACACACACACACACACACACACACACACATATATATATATATTTTTTTTTTTCCCCCTTTGTGTTTGCAGGGGGTTGCTTTGCCTGTTCTGTTCAGCCTGGTTTTCCAGAGTTTGTCTTTTGATCTGGAGAAGGGACTGGAAGCTGCTCTACTCTACTGAGCCAGGACAGGCTCTCAGTTGCTGATCTGTTGTGATTAAAACTCTCTCACTGGCTTTTCCTGATTCTGCCTGAGCTGGCTGAACACCATTTTCACCCCAGTAAAACTGATCTTTCTTGAAATGTTTCCCTTCTGTCTTAAGCTAGAGAGAGGTTTCATTAAATCAGACGGTGTGCAGAGACTTGGTTTCATGTGGTTTTTGAGGAAAACTTGGGTTCATTTTTTAAACTCACAGTAGAATAGCAAGTTTGTTACCCAGAGGGTAGACTAATGACTATTTGTCCTCTTGACAATCTAGGGGTAATTGTGGGGAAGTAGTTTTCTAGCGCTCTTTCTCTAAAAGCCCTTCCATCATGTACCCGAATATCACTCAGAGAGTTGACATTATTTACTCTTTACAAAAGGGTTATTTGCTGAGAAGTTTTACCTAGACAGAAATTTCAAAATGTGATGCAACTTTGGGGTATGTTCTCCCTTCTACACACTTGGTCCCTGAGGACTCACAAAGATAGTGGTCATCTGTATAGACAACTCATGGAGTCACATAGTTGTAGGAGTCATTTTCTTCCTTCTTTGAGACCCAAACAAGTTTCCATCAGACAAGCCATCTTTAATAAAAGAAATGTATTCTTTCTCAACTAGTCTGACTCTGAAGGGCACATTCTCTTTTCTGTTAAGTTGACCTTCTGTTGAGCTTGACCAAACAGGTCACTCACTTGCTATGGTAGCTCTTTACAGTACTCAGCTACTTCTTCTGTGGGCTCCAGTTCACAGTGGGACATCTGCAAATTTGGACTGAACTTCAAATCTCAATAAATGCCAGGACTTGCCTCTTGCAATACTCAATACAAGTAAATCCAGGAAAGACATAAAAACACAAAGATTATAGAGGTACCATGCATTTGCAGACAGGAAGCCAGGGCAACTGCTGCCCCTTTCCTTTCCAAAATCTAATGACAGGTTCTGCAAGCCATCAGTAAAGAAAAGTGAGAATTTTGAAGGAGGGGTTTCTTAATCTTTTGTTCAATTTAGTTCTAGCTGGACCTCTCCTGAGCAAGAAATCCTCAGCTTGAGCAAGGCCACTTTCATTGAAACAGAGAAGACTTGGCCATCACTACTAAGTCTTCTGTTCTACAGAAGAATCCCTGGACAGGCATTATGGTGAAGTGTGTGTTTCTTTAAGGGTTTATATGAGGAATAGTTGCTATAGTTTGAATATTTAATGAAATTGATGTTAGTCTTGATGGCACAACTTTTTTGACTCCTGTCTTAAGGGAAGGAAATGCATCTATTTTGCCTGCTAACTCTGAGAGATCATTTAAAAGAATTTCTTAGATAATCACAAAAGTTCTCTCACTTTCTCTCTTCCTCTTTCCACATCTTGGTTTCCTCTCTCTCTCCCTCCCTCTTTTTTCTCTTCCTCCCTCCATATTCTTCCCTTTCTTCCTTTCTCTCTCTCTCTCTCTCTCTCTCTCTCTCTCTCTCTCTCTCTCTCTTTCTCTCTCTGTTTTTGTCTTTCTGTCTCTGTCTCTATCTCTCCTTCTCTCTCTTTTTCTCTCTCCCTGTTCCATGTTATAAACTGTTTCTGCACATTGTTCATTTTTCTTAAGCATTTTGTGTTGGTTAAAATCAAAAATTTAGTTAAAGTTAAAATGTATCAGCATGCTATTGAGAACACCTCATAGTTTTAGAATATGTCTGTTTATTAAGAAAGATTTATATTTCTTTTATTCAAATGTTTTAGTAAAGAGCTAATTGCATACAGAATATTATATATTTTTGAAAACAATTTTATTTTGAGCACAAGGATTCCTTTTTTCATAATTAAAATACATGAAGAAATTTTTATAATTTTTTAATTTATAATTTGAAGCAAAACAGAATCAATGCAAATGTCTATGTCATACAGATCTTTTTTTTCCAAATCAACCAACCAACCAACAAATAAATCCAAATAAAAAGATCTATGAATAATAAAAACCTATACACATAGTATTTAAATACAGAGTCCATATTTATCAAGTTGATAATTATCTTTCTTTTCTAAATTTATGTTTGTATTGGGGCCACCATTGCCTTTCCATTCAGTAAGCCCAAATATTATTCTCAACTATTCTTATTCTTTCACCTTCCTTATGCTATCAGTTACCAAGTCTTATATATCATACTTCCACAAAATATCTACTCATCTTTCTCATTGCTCACCTAAACACAAATTTAGTTTAGGTTCTCATTAATTTTTGCCCATATATTGAAATAGCCTTGAATTGTTCTTTCTGCTGTCCAGCCTTTCACTTTGCAATTCATTCTCCACATGGTTGAAAAATTCATATTCCTAAAACATGGGTGCAGACATTTCAATCTTTTCTTTTAAGAAGCTCTCACAGCTCTCTATTGCTAGCAAAATAAAATATATAAAGTTCTCTAGCTTTTAAAACCCTCCAAGCCTGATTTTAGTCTATCTTTTTAGATTTATTTTACATTCCTTTTACATATTCTGTTTTTCAAAAAAAAAAAATTGATCTCCTTGCCATTCTCCAAATGTGACCTTAACACTGCATCCTCAACTCTAAGCCTTTGTAAATGATATCCCACTTGGCTGGAATGCCTTCTACACTTATTACCACTTCTTAGAAGTTTTAGCTTCCCTCAAAGATTTGCTTACTTTACTTCTTCTAAGAAACTTTTCCTTATACCTCCAAATGTCATTTCCTTATACCTCCAAGTATCAGAACTTTCTCTGGAAATTATTTTAAAAATATTTCTTCCTCTTTTTTAATGTTCATTTCTTTTCTTACTAATTAAATATCACTTATTGTGGGAAGGGACTGTTTTATTTTTGTCTTTGTATTCTCAACAAATAGAATTGACACATAAATGACACCTTTAATATAATGAATTGAATTGAACCAGAAGATATTTTCAATGGAAAGCATAGAAAAAAGAAAATTTTGGAAGAAGGGGAAAGAAACTGGTGCAAAAATAAAATAGAGCAAACAAGATTGATTATTATTGAGAAGGGGTTAATTGATATTGAACTTCTTACTTTTTATCAATTAAGGAGTCATTAATAATTTTGTGGATAGTAGTCAAGTTATTCTTTCCATAGCAAAAAGGTTAGAGATATGATACTCCCATAATCTCGAAAATACACATAAAACTTTCTGGTCCTTCCTTCCTGCCAGGTAAGACTGAATTTTTATTGTATTAAAAGATACATTATTTTGATATTGCACAATATTTCATGCTTTCTGAATTTCTAAACTTTTTCTATGTCATTTGCTAACCTTTGCATTTTGTTTGAGGCTTCTGCATCAAAACTTCCCAAAAGGTTAGTTGAAGGAACTGATATATTTATCTGGCAGAAGAAAAGAGTTAACAGGAAGTAGGGTTATGACTGCTCTTTTCAAACATGTGAAGACCTTCCTTGTACATAGCAGGTTGGACCTTTAATGATTAAATTCATAATTTAAAAAAGTCAGTACCTGAAGGAAAGATAAAAGTTATAGGAAAGCAGATAGCAGCTTAATGCAAATAATAATAATGATAATAAGAGTCAGTTTTCTAGAATGAAAAGAATATTAGATTAGAACCCAGGATATTTAGCATCAAATACTGGCACAGAAACCTAGTAAATTTTGTATCTGCAGCAAGTCATTTAACCACTAATAGCCTCCACTTTCTTAACTGTAAAATGAGAAAAAAATAATTGTATTACTTTTTATGAGTGCTTTTTACACCTTTTTAAATATCCTTACACACTTCTATAATCTTAAAAGTATTACAAAAAATGTGAATTTTTATTATGATGATTATTTAAAAACTATTTACAAATAGAACTATGCTAAAGTACATTAGACAACATCAGCCCTGATAGCCATTCTAAAAAGCAGTCTTTGATTAAAGTTTGTTATAGAAGAATTGTTGTTCTGACCTAGATAGCACTAAGGAACATAAGAATGAATAAAACATGAGCTTAATCTTCAAGTTGCTCAAAAGCTAATAGATATATTTATTCTCTGCCTTGGTTTAAATCATTTGTGACTTTCACTGAAAAAAAAATGTAAATTGGAGGATTCTGGGAAGGTGATGTAGGAGGTCAGAAAATTCTAAACTCTCCAGATTTCCCTTTTTTTCTTTGCCATTTCAAATGGCATTAATTTGCACCTCAGGGCAAACATAAACCAGTGAAAAACAACAACAACAACAACAACAAAAAATGCTTAGGGCAGAACAGAGGTCTTCCTGAGAACCCAAGAAGATCAGAAGAAAAACTTCAGGACTGGGGTTTAACCAGTATAAAAAGTAAATACCTCCAGGCTAGCTCCACAAAAATAACAAGTGCAGAGAGCCTTAGGGTTAGCTGGTTTTAGAAGGAGCCTCTGCTTGAACCACAGGAACTTTCACCTCCAAGACAACTTGGGGAATTGAAGATTTGAATTCAGGAAAATTGGAGGAATCTCTGCTGATGAAGTTGCCAGTCCCAACTGTGCTGCTGAGATGCTATCCTGGGTGAAGGTGAACCAGCATATCCCAGGAGTACAGAAGCAATGGGGCTGAAAAACGGCTGACTGCAGACACTTGCAGGATGCTGGAGCTTTTGGTATGGGTTTCCAGGTCAGAGAGG
Source organism: Sarcophilus harrisii (assembly GCF_902635505.1). Taxonomy (NCBI): domain Eukaryota; kingdom Metazoa; phylum Chordata; class Mammalia; order Dasyuromorphia; family Dasyuridae; genus Sarcophilus; species Sarcophilus harrisii. Next base: position 407,570,202 of record NC_045426.1, read on the forward strand.
AGAACTGAACTGAACTAGAGTCACAATCTTCCTCCACCCCCAAATAGAGGGGTTTACACTTACAATTCTTTTTTTTTTTTTTTTTAAATTAAACTGGAAAAGAAGAAAAAAATCAACCATAGAAACTTAATATGGTAATAGGGAAGACTGGAGTTCATCTTTGGAGGAAAAGAGTGAAGAGTGAAGTAAAAACAATAGTCTCTTCTATACCACAGAGTAATATTAAATGCCTAGCTGGCCAGACAGAATTTATAGAAGAACTCAAAAAAGACTTCAAAAATAAAATGACAAAGTTTGAGGAAAAACTAAAAAAAAAAATCCAAGCAAAACAAGATTATGAAAAAAAAGTTAACCAATAGAAAAGAACTTGAAGAAAATAATGTTTTTTGAAAATTAGAATAGGATAAGGGGAAGTTAGTTAAGCTATAAGAGACCAAGAAGTAAAATAAAATGCAAGGAATAAAAAAATAGAAGAGAATGTGAAATATAAAAAACAAACAAGCAAACAAAAACAGATCTGGAGAACAGATCAAGAAGATAAATCATAAGCATAATTGGACTACCTAAAAGCTATGATTAAAAACATAACCTTGACACAATAAGGCAAGAAATGATCAAAGAAAATTGTCCTAGAGTGATAGAATTTGAAGGAATAGTAGAAAGAGAAAAAATCCACTAATCACTCCCTTAAAGAAATCCTTTGTGGAAAACACATAGGAATATTATTGTCAAATTTCAGATCAAAGAGAAAAACCTTACAAAAAGAAAAACAAACAAAAACAATTAAAATATGCTAGAGCTACAATTTCAATTACACAGGAGAATTATTTGAAAAATATCCAACCAAAGGACCTACGTTTATGCAAAGAATTAAAAGTAATTTGAGGCCATAATTCAAAGAATTTTAAGCTGTGAGACCTTAAACTATAACAAGAGAAAATAGGGTTCATAAGATGTAATTAAAATGCCTAGTGTCTTCTATAAATAGTTGGTTAAGTCTTGTAGGCTAGGATCTGAACTTCCCCCCTGCCCTACAAAATTAAGTAGTCCTTGAGGATATGCACCATAAAAGCTGATAGATCCTTCCCCCCATAGAAGAGGCTGGATAACAGCTGAACAACCTCATAGAGCAGTTCAGTTGAAATGTCAATAGAAACGTCAAATATCAGAGAGATCAGAACAGCTCCAACTTATCAGAGCAATCATCTTTCTCTGATGACATTATTAGATAGTATCACAGCTCTACACAAAAAAAGTAGGCATTCTGGAGAGATCATAGTCCTGGCCATATATGTCTATAGATGATCCTGGACTGTTTCCCCTCTTCCAAAATTACTTTGGGGAAGTATGTCATATGTAGGGGAGATAATTTTGTCACTAATTTTGACATCCTGAGCTTTGGTGATTTCTGATTTTAAGTGGATGGTGAAATTCATCGATTTCATACCTTAAATCTGGATGTAGTGTTCGTGGAATATTCAAAGGGAAGAAAGTACAATTACTGTAGTCCTTATCATTGTTTCCTCTCATCTTTGTAAGTAGAATTCAAATAGAAATAATTCCAAATCATTCTTCTATTGTGATTATTTTGTATTTAATGTTCTTTAGATATTACATGGGTGAATCAATAATTAATTTTTGTAACTGAATGAAAGTATTTTTATAAGCTTATATATTCTGTAGATTTAGAGAAAACCTATTTGTGACTATACTTAGAATACACAGGATTATGAGGATTGTGGATATCTAATTCTGTTCTCACATGTATTTTCTTTTCTCTGTAAATCATTACATTTTAAAAATATTTCATTTCATGTAGTTTGATAAGTATGAATATTTAGGATAATGACATCCATTAAGAACATTGTTCTTAAATTTCTATGGATTGGTCTTGTGTCTGTATCTATAATAACATTCCAGTTTTAGTTCAATAGCTGAATTCTTAAGGAAATTATGGATACATACTTTTAGAATATGGATTTTTTTGTGTGTTTTTTGTAGGATGGTAGCTCTTCATCCTACAAGTATGATTTGCCACCCAATCTTAGATTTTTAGGTTTTCAGTAAGTACTATATTATTGCAACCCATTATTTCAACTGAACTCAACTGTTTTTTTTCCCTCCCACCTCTTTTTTTTAAATAGCTTTTTATTTACAAGTTATATGCATGGGCAATTTTTCAGCATTGAACCCTGCAAAACCTTCTGTTCAAACCTTTCCCCTCCTTCCTCCCCCTCCCCTAGATGGCAGGTAGACCAATACATGTTAAATATGTAAACTATATGTTAAACACAATATATGTATACATATCCATGCAGTTATTTTGCTGCACAAGAAAAATCAAACAGAAATAATGTAAAAATAACCTGAGAAGGAAAACAAAAATGCAAGCGAATAAAAACAGAAGCAGTGGAAGTGCTATGTTGTGGTTCACACTCATTTCTCATAGTTCTTTCACTGGGTATAGCTGGTTCTCTTCATTATTGAACAAATGGAACTAATTCAAGTCATCTCATTGTTGAAGATGGCCACATCCATCAGAATTGATCATCATATAGTACTGTTGTTGAAGGATATAATGATCTCCTGATCCTTTTCATTTCACTCATCATCACTTCATGTATGTCTCTCCAGGCCTTTCTGAAATCATCCTGCTGGTCATTTCTTACAAAACAATAATATTCTATTCCATAACATTTATATACCACAACTTGTGTGTGTGTGTGTGTGTGTGTGTGTGTGTGTGTATGTGTGTGCGCATCAATTGTGATTCTGCTCAAGGAATAAGATACCAAAAGCTTAGAGAGAACATGAATAATTCACCAAATAATACACATAAAGTAATGGCAAAACCATAACTAAGATCCAAGTATAATGACTAAGGTTGGGTTATATAAGATTTCTGATTCTCTTCTTTATCAGACTCCTTTTAATTTCATTGTTCCATAATACTTCCAAAATGGAAGCACAATGAAAGTGATAAAAGTCAACCAATTTTTAAACTTAAGGATTTGACCTGTGATTTCATTAGTATAAAAATTTGCCAGTACAGATATTAAGAATATTAAGAAATTTGTTGCCTAAAATGTGGAGAAATTAATTGACTTGCCCATAGTCACACATGTAAAATGTTTCAGAAGTTAGAAGTATTTTACTGAAAAATTGAGGCCATTCTTTAGGATCTCCTTTTTTATTCCTTTTCATCTACTTCATCCAGATGTCATATCATTATCTCCTCTTTTACCACTCTTCAGAGATCACACAGGTCTTCTCTTTGCTAAGGTAAGTACCTCTATCTGCAAAAGTGATTTCTTTGCATCCAATCTCCTCCAATACATTGCCCATCTATCACTTCTTTTTTTTAATCACTAATTTCTTCTTATTTACTGTCTTTATCTTTACTGCCTACGGACATGCTCATGTCTTCCCTATTCTCAAAAATCTCTCACTCTAAATATCATCCTATATTTCTCCTCCTTTTTATGGCTAAACTCCTCAAAAAGACCTTCTTAATAGGAGTCTACTTTTCCTTTCCTTATACTTTCTTCTTTACTCTGTCTAACCTGACTTTAGATTGAAGCCATTAAACTAAAACTGTTCTTCCTAAATTTACTGTTGCTCAGTTTTTTTCATTGTGTCTGATTCTTCATGATCCTATTTGAGTTTTTCTTGGGTACTGGAGTGTTTTGTATTTCCTTCTCCAACTTATTTTACAGATGAGGCAGTTGAGGTGAATAAGATGAAATTATTTGCCTTGGGAAACACAGGTAGTAAGTATTTATGGCTAAATTTGAACTCAAGAAGAAAAGTCTTTCTGCCTCCAAGCCGGGCACTCTATCCACTGTATCACTACTACCTTTCAAATGTAATGGTCTTTTCTCAATCTTTATTCTTCTTGACCTTGAACAGAACTGAAGTCTGTTGACTGCCATATTCTGGAATCTTTTCTCTAGGTTTTTGTGACACTATTGTCTCAGGGTTCTCTTCTTACCTACAAGATTACACCTTTAGAGTATCCTTTCCTTGATACTTATCCAGGTCATCCCTGCTAACTTTGAGTATCCTGAAGGGCTCTGTCCTTCTTTTCTCCTCCTCTACTATTTCATTGGTGAACTCATCATCTCTCATGAATTCTATTATCATTATTAATACAAAATAATCTCAAATCTACCCAACTTTGTTCTTACTGAAACATTCAGTTTTCCATCTCCAATAGTCTACTGGACGTCTCAAACTTCATGTCCTATTAATTTTAAACTCAGTTGGTTCAAAAGTGAACTGATTTTCTTTTTTCCAATCCTCTTCCTCTCTTCCTCACTTCCCTATTACTATTGAGAGTCATATATGTTAAATCAGTCAGTATATAATGAAATTACCATTTTCTTTGTAATTTTCAATATTTTATCTTTTACAAAGAGTGATGAAAATTTCTGCTTTAGGTGACAATGTTAGCACAACAGCTATGTTCAGAAGCTGGTATGGATTGTTTGTACCACCAAATCCAGTGGAATGATGGGTTGGAGTTTGAAGATGGAATAATGATGACTGTTGCTGGCATAACTATGTTGCTTTCAGGAGGATTTGGTTTTTTTGTTAAATGAACATGAGGTTGAAGTTCTGGGGCTGTGGAAATTTGCCTTTTTGGAGAAGTGTATTTGATGCCAATGTAACTTCTCTAAATATGTGCTAAGGTCCACTCCAACCAACAAGAATATTTTCCTCTTTGTTGCATCTTGTACCAGCACTTGCTACTTTCTTGATATAGTCAGTTTTCTTAGTGAGGATAATCTGTTAGGAGAAAGTCTTTCAGAGACAACCCCAACTGCACTTGTGATATGACAGAACTTTTCTGAGATTCTGCCTATCATACCAAAGACATATGGTGAACAAAACAACAAATACAATTATGTTTCTAAATATTTTAAGAAGTACTTCCTATATACCATCCATGAGATTATTTTAAAAAATGATTATAAATTGTGTTTTTACATGTGTCAAATCTAACAAGATAATATGTTTTGAAACTTAGGAAAGGAACAAATGGAAGAGTTGTAGAGCCAGAAAAAAGGCATCTTGTTATTTAGCTCTCTCTTTACACACTTCATTTCATCTCTTTGTAAGGGATCCTCTATTTTTCATAACCAACTTCAATATTATCTTTTACACATCTCCTAACTATACCCCAGCTTCTGTCCTGATTTCTTTTATTTTTTCTGTCTGTGTTCTCTCACTTGCTGAGATGATATTAGCTCCCAGTGATTCAATTTTCATTTGAATGATTATGATTCTTAGAAGTCTTAAACCCTTATTTCTTTTCTGACCTCCACCTACTGCTCACTGGATATTTCAAACTTCTGGTCCTATAGACATTTTACAGTCAAAATGTACAAAACAATTTTTAAACTAATTTTTTTTTGCAAAGTAGTCAGGGTTAAGTGACTTGCCCAGGGTCACATAATTAAAAATTGTCAAATGTGTGAGGTCAGATTTGAACTTAGTTTCTCTTGACTCCAGGACTGATGCTCTATCCAATGCACCATCTAGCTGCCTACTCTAATGATCTTCCCTATTTGTGTGTGTGTGTGTGTGAGACCTCCATTTCTTTTGCAGCTACCAAATTCCCAAACAAGTATTATATTCAACTTCTTACAGTCTTGATCCATATATCCAGTCCTTGACAAATTTTGTCCATTTTACTTCCTAAATATCTCTTTTTTCCCCACTCATGCTGCTACAACTCTTACTCAAATATTTACCCCCTCTTAAGAAAAACAACCCTTTACTTTTTAAATTGACATAAATCTATTCTTTTTTATTCACATATCATGAGGAAAAGAAAGAAAAAATGAATGCCTTATAACAAAGAGTCAAACAAGACAAATTTTGCCCCCCACACATGTACACACACACGTGTGTGTGCTCCATCGCTTTCCACTCAGTCAAGCAAGACAAATTTCCTCATTGCTCTTTTAAATAAATAAATGAATATATATATATATATATATATATATATAAATGCATACACACATAAATACATATATTTGTGCTTCATCTTTCTCCACTCAGTCTTCTTCACAGTCACCAAAATAATATTTCTAAGGCATAAGTCTGATCATGTCAACAAATTTCATATCAATAAGTGTGTCTAAGTTTAAATAGATATTTATGTTTGGCATTTGAAATTCTTTATGACCTCTTCAGCCTTACTATCCATTGTCTCTCCATACTCTTTGGTCAAGCTAAGACCTCTTGCTCTTATTAACATGACACTTCATCTTTTGTCTTTATGCATTTGCCCTGACTGTTCCCTATTCCTGGGATGTATCTTGCTTCATGTCTGTATTTAGAATCTCTAGATTTCATCAAGCTGTACTTCAACTACTACTTTCATCAAGAGATATTTCTTGTCAACTGCTAAGACCTCAAACCATTCAACCATGAAATTACCTTACTTTGTGTATAACGTTTCTGTGTATAGGTCTGCATGTAGATATGTATATATGTCATACACATATGTATGTCATATACACACACAAAGCGAGAGAGAAACAGATGTAGACATAGACACAGACATAGGGAGAAAGAGATGCATTACCTCACTCCTAGCTCAGTGTCTGGCACGTAATTGGTGCTTAGTAAATGCTCCCATAAATAGATCTTTGTGAGTTAGATAAGGAGAAATGTCTGAAAGATCCTCTTTGTTTTCCTTCAAAAAATGTATATTTCAACATCAATGGTAATATCTCTCCTTTTTTCATAAACCAAAGAGAAAATACTAATAGCAAGAATTTCCAAATAGGTTAAGTAGAAAATTGCAACCCTGACAGGCTGATGGAGGACTTATTTGAGATGTGTGTGGTCCTGGATGTATACACTGGAGACTTCACAAACATCAAGAAATTATAATAGAAATTACAGAACTAAAAGAAATGTTATAATTTTTAAGAAGTTAATTGAATAGAGCTTATAAGGTTATCAGGTTAGGGAAAGTATTTGCAGTGACCTTGTTAACTTCATCTTTCTTTTTAACAATGTTAAACCTAATTTTTCAGAAACATTCTATCTCAAAGAATACAAGGGGAAATAGGATGGAAGAAAACAGTAGTCATTGAAATGCAGGCAGAATGTGATTTTTTAGATGCCTAATCAAATATAAATGGGAAGGGGAATAACCCATCAGAAAACTAAAGAAATATTTAACTGGTAGAGATCAAATTGAAATAACTAGAGTAAAAACCAAATCACTGACATAAAATATGATGCTATAATATAGTACAGAACAATAGAAAACCCATTCCAATTCACTCCATGGACACGAACTAGAATTTGGAATGAGTATGACTGTGGTAGCATGTTATATTACAATTTTAAGGAAAGTAAACAGTGATAGAAGTGGGATATTTGTAAATGATTTAGTCACAACTGGAGCATGAGTGAACTAGAAATTGTTCTCACCAGTGTCATGGGGATGATAAAGGTGTAAGATATGTAACTATTAAGATTTAATAATTAAAGAAAAATATGACTAGACAAGATTATCCCTTATAGTTTTTTTTCCATTTGTTTATTTTAACACATATTGCTTTATGAATCATGTTGGGAGAGAAAAATCAAAGCAAAATGGAAAAACCATGGGAGAAATAAAAAAACAGAAAAAAGAAGTGAATGTAGCATGTGTTAATTTACATTGTCTTCTTCTTTTTCTGGATGCAGATCACATTTTCTTCCCAAAGAGTATTGGGTATGTTTTAGATCACTGAATCACTAAGAAGAACCAAATTTTTCATAGTTGATAATCACACATTCTTACTGATATTTTGTACACTGTATTCCTGGTTCTGCTTGTTTCACTCAGCATTAGTTCTTGTAAATCTTTCCAGGCCTTTCTAAAGTCAGTTTGTTCATCATTTTTTTTGATAGAACAATAATATTGCAATACCTTCATATATTACAACTTGTTCAGCCATTCCTCAAATGATGGGCATCTACTTATTTTCCAATTCTTTGCTACCACAGCAATGACACTGCTGTATCAAAGGATATACACAGTTTGATAATTTTTTGAGCATAGTTCCATATTGCTCTTCAGAATGGTTGAATTATTTCACAACTCCACCAACAATGTATTAGTGTCCCAGTTTTCTCACATTCCTTCCAACATTTATCATTATCATTTATCAGAAAAATTGCCTTCTATTGGTGAGGTGAGGAGAAGAAAGAAAGAGGGAGAGAAGCCTGAACAATACTGAATCAGTGGGGTGAGGGATAAAATTTCCCTGTAAATAATCTAGTAATTTCCATTCCAATACAGCATATATACATATAATTTTATCTATTATTATTGATGATGATGGTGATGATTTTATGTACCTGTTAGATAATTGAAACTGTGCTAGATTCTACTGATACAAAGAAAGACAGTTAATTTCAAGGAAATTGTCTTATTCATGGCTCTTTTCAACAATAAGGTGATTTGGGATAATTGCAAAAGATTTGTGATGGAAAGAGCCATCTGCATCCAGAAAGAGGACTGAATGTGGATCTCAGCATAGTATTTTCACTTCTTTATTGTTTTATTCTGTTTTCTTTCTCATTTTTTTTACTTTTTTAATTCTGATTTTTTTTTGTGTAGCAAGATAATTGTAGAAATATGAATAGAAGAATTGCACATGTTTTACTTACTATTTGGAGAGGGGGTGGAAAAAGGAGGGAGAAAAATTTTGGAGCGCAAGATTTGAATGTTGAAGACTATTTTTGCATATATTACAACATATAATATCCTAGGCAAGGATAAGCTAATTATTAATAATTGAAAAATGAGAGAATGCTAACAGCTGGGAAGATCGAGCCTAAAATGAATATAGTGATTCTGAGATATAAAGGTGACAAGAGTCTTATTCCAAGTATGCTAGATAAAGACATGGAGATGAGAAAAGCAATGATAGATTCATAGAACAACAAACATATCAGTTGACTTGGAACATCAAATGAGAAGAAGAGTATTATGAAATAAGTCTGGAAAAGTAGATCAAAGCTAAATTATGAGTGGCTTTAAATACTGAGTTTGTATCTTACCTAAGATACTATAGAAAGTCACTGAGGTTTTACTGATCAGAAGAATGGGTTGATTAGATTTGAATATAAGGAATATAATTTGGACAACTGGGCATGCCAAATTGGACAAGGAGAGCTTGGGGAAATGGGTGTTAAATTAGAATACTATTAAAATAGTCCAGGCAAGGGGTCATGAGGGATTGAACTATATGAGAATTGGCTACTATTCCCTAACTGACCAAGTTTGTCTATTGTTCTATTTCTCTTCCCATGCCTTTAAGCCAATTTGTTGCTTCTAAATTCAATTTGAAAATGGGCAAAGTCCCTTTTGCCTTTACCTGATTATGGCTCTAACTATAGCATGGATATCAAGCATTTCAGTAGAGTTCTCCATAGAAAGAAGAAAGGGGAAAAGTAAGACATACTGCTAAAACCCTGCAAGTGAGTAAGGAAATGAAAAATGCTCAGATCACCCTTTGTAACAGCATGTCAAAGAACATGTATAGCTGAACATAATTCCTGCTTTCTGTTCTAGTTTTTCTAAGTATCTTTAGTATGAGACTAAACAAACAGATGCTGCATAAGATTTCAATATTTTATCAAGTTATTTATAAAGAAGTGCAAAGAATGATTAATTCAATAGGGAAATGGTGCAATCATGTAATTCCCCAAGAAATATGGAAATAGAAGAGCCTAAGATCTTAGATCTTAGGACATTTTTTCTAGTTTGTACTGATAAGTTATTTAACATTCAGAAAAGTCATTTACTTCTGATGGATTCAAGTTATAGTCTTCTGATAGCCAACAAATTCTTAGGGAAGGAATTAATCATTTCATAGGAATGATATTTGTTTCTGAATATAAGAACTTTCTCAGATTCTACAACCTTTCTGTCTCCCTCCCACTCCCTTTATGATGTTTGAATACATTCAGAAGGGATTTCCAGATAACAGCTTAATGATTTGTTGTTTGGGCAATCTGATATTGAATTTGTACTATCTAATTTTTCACACTCTCTTCAAATCAACAAACAATAAGAAAGGAAAAAAAGCATTTGGTGAACAAATAATACAGTATTGTTTGGGAATAATTGTCTTCAGTACACAGGATTGAATCTCTATGGAAAGTCAAAGCATATTCTTTGTTATTGCTTTAAGAAAGTGAGCATCTCTCTCAGATAATACATTTACCAGAGAGCTAATCTGTCCTCCCAGATGCTATGGTCCCTTAATAGAACTTAAGATCTTCAAATTCAAATAATCTGCTGAGTGTCCCTTTCTACTCCTATCATTTTATAGCACTTTGGCTTTTATAGGCATGTCCTACACACAGTACACACAATACACATAGTATAATGAGTGGAGTATTGGATTTGGAGTCAAGAAAACTTGGTTCAAATCCCACTGTAGGCAGTTAAGCTATATGACACTGGATAATTCATTAACTCACTTTTATTTGTAAAATGAGAGTATTTTACACAATGTGATTCTATGATCCCTTATAACAGTGGCTTATGCTTTGAGATTTGAGAAACATTGAAAGGCCACATCATTTGTTCATGGTGCTATATTCCTTGCTTTCTTGAACAAAAGAAACTTTCCATTAGATTCAGTGATTGGTCAAATAATAAAGATGGTGAGCATTGCTTGTAAGGAAGTATTATCCAGTATTATTTCTTTAGTTTTAATAATAGCTTGTATCAGTTTGCCAAGGCAATAGAATCAGTCATTCAGGAGGAGAAAAAAACCAACAGAAAAAGAAGGGTTTAGGCCTAATGAACATTAGGCCGAGGGTGATTGAGAACTGAAGAAAAAAATTTTTCCAAGGACCAGCTGATGTATATATTCTAAACTTTCTACATAGGGAATATAAATCTTTTAAAAACCTTATAGTATAGGCAAATGAAATAAAAAGGAACTTCTTGGGCTGAGAAAAAAAAATACTAGGTTAGCCACAAACTTTACATAGACAGGAAGGTGGGAAAGGCCCATCCCTTTTTCCTCCTTGTTCTTATTCTTCCTCTCCTTGATCCTCCTTTTCTCTTTCTCTTTTTCAATTTCCTTCTTTTCTTCCTTTTCTTCCACATCTTTGTTTCTTATTCTCTCTACTTCTATAGTTTTTTCTTCTCTCTCCTTCCATCTCCATTTTTCTTTTGCCCATTGTCTTTCTTTTTATTTTTTCATTTCTATTTTCATCTCTCTTCTCCACAATACATGGAATATTATTCCTAAATACATAGCAGACTTGAAAAAAATAACAGTATTAGACAAAATATGGAATTGGACCTATCACTAATATAATACTAATTGTTAGATTTTTATATGAAATGTTTTTGAAGAAAATCTATTTTTGAGAAAGTCTTTGAGCAATTCCAAAGGAAGTTCTCATTAGTAAAATTTGAATAAGGACCACACTAGAATAAAATATAAGACTTTCTTTAGCACAAAGAATCATGACTTAGCTATTTTGAGTCATCTAGTAAAAAAATGCTTCCTTTTATAGATAAAAAATGGGACACAGAGATTGTGATTTGTCTCAAAGACACATAAAAAATATAGAATAAATATTCAAAGTGTTGTTTTCTGATAATAGGAATCTATTTCTATGTCTCATCAATAGGGCCTAAAAAAGAGAGCATAGATGAAGTCATGAAGTATAGTTTAAGCATATAGGCAAGACATAATAGTATCTTCAAACATTCATGTTTTTACCAAGACAGCAGTAACTTCAAATGTTCATCCAGACATCTAATAAAACTCTCTATAGAACATAATGCAGCTAATCTTTTTTTTTTTACTTGCCATAATAATAATTTCATCATTCAATTTGTGGGGGGACCAATGAAGAAATTTTCTATTCTATTGTGGATTCTGTTTTGTTCTTGCCTAGCTGTTTTATTATATTTTCCCCATTAAAGAAGAACCAGTTGATTAGACAGAGACACTAAGAACCTTGAGAGATGATGACTGTTTGGAGAAATTTTTCTATAGGTAGGTAAAGTTGCCCAGCATTAGAAATTACAAAGGTCTCATATCAATTTTTTTTTCAATTAGCAGGTATGGAGCAGAGCTTTGTGCTGAGACATAACCTATGACATAATGGTCAATTAGGCAAGAAATGGAACTCCACTCTAGCTAGAGGACATGAGCAACTCAAACTTTGCCTCATGTGATTGCTCAGGTAAGAGTGAAAATGAGACAGAAGTGACAGCTATAGATACCCTGTACTGGTCACCTCAAATACCATTTGAATGGCGGAGGAAATGCATGCCCTAGGTACAAAAATTCAGTATTGGCTCTCTGCAAAAGTATATCATAATCATTGTCACTGTCTTCCTTATCCTCTCTGTTAATCTGTCATAATAATCCTCGTTAACAATAATAAAATGTATATTTATACAGTGATTTGAGGTTTATACAGTTTTGAGAAAACAAATTTCAAATAACTTTTTAAAATGCCCTGTTGAGGAAATACTTATTTAAAAGATGAACAATGCTCAAACACTCTCGATTTTCAATTTCTCTAAAGCAAGAACACAGAATTTGCATCAATATTTTAAAAACTTTTATTTGCATGGCTATGTAAAAAGGGAAAAATTCAGAAATATAAAGTGGGAAAGGGTGTGGTCAGCTTTCAGTAAATTTTCTTTATTGTCTGGCTACTTTGTATGCTATAATCAGAAACTGTCAATTACTTAGTCTCAAATAATAGTTCCAGCCATTAAAACAGAATGGAAGGGATAATGGTGGGTATTGGGTAGTATATAAGTATATATACTTATATACCATAATCATCAGATCAAGAAGTAGTATATAAGGAGAAACATTTTACAGAATATAAAATTGAAAATAAATCATTTACATCTAATTATATAAATAAATCTCAAATAGCTTTTCCAATTCTTTAGAAATACTCTGATAAAAATATTCAGTTTTTTCCACATAATATAATATCTTAAAAGATATATTAGCATTAAATATTCAAATAGTTTTTTTTAAATAAAAAATCAGATTGATTCAAAATGATTGTCAATTTTCTCTCATTCATGAATTTTGGCATTGTTTTATGTGCATTAAATCTGTAAATTGTCATGGAAGAATCCTAGAATCCTCACCTAAATGTAATTTAAAAAAACCTATTAGCCAAACAAAACTAATAACCCAATATGGATACTTAATTTGATTACTTGCTTTTTATATTACAGCACAGGATTAGGGAATATGCCTTTGTTTTCTTTGGAATGCGTAACTTCTAGATAAGGAAATTCCTTTTACCAGTATAGATTGGCATCTTTTTTGCAATTTATAATCTTGGCTAACAGCCTAGAGTGCTATGAGACTAAGCGATTTTCCCAAGATCATACAGAAAGTCTGTTTTAGAGGCAAAACTGAAAGCCAGGTCTTTCAGGCTTTGAAGTCTGCTCTTTATCTACCACATGCATCTCAGACTTTGCTTAATTTTACTCAGGATATTTGGTAATCTAGTTTTACACTGACCTTCAAGGGATCATCAAACTGTAGACAACAGGACAAGACGGCTGAGATATCAGAAGCACATACAAATCATTAGTTGAAAGTAGAGAGCAAAAGCATTCTCAGGAGAGATTATGGATTAATATCTCTCCACTTTTTAGAGGAACACATTTTGCACACAGAATACAATGTGCATAATAACTAGAACAGTCTGAAAAAACATAATAATCTGGGTCCTTTACTGTAGCAGCAAAGAGCCCAATATACTCCAATTGGTCCCAAGGGCATCACTCTATCACAGAACAGCAACATAGCTAAGATCCATCATGGTGACCCTGAGTCATAAAAAAGCTCATGTTTAATTCATCATTCTCTATTTTTAATAACAATATATATAAAGTATGTATGTGTATATATATGTATAGAGATATTTTTATATGTCAGTCTTTACATACATTGTATCTTGTTTACAAAATAATCATTAGCTATTCAGTAATTGTTGTTGATCATAATAACTGAGAATTTCAATCAAAATAGTTTAAATAAAATTTCACTGCTGAAAAACTTAAATTTCATTTATTAATTAACATAAAAACAGATGAAAAACTATAATGAAATTCTTCATGGCTTTCCCTAAGACTCATTGCTCTGAAATCTAGTGACCTTTATGATGCATAAATATTGTAAAGACTTTAAAGTCTGCAACATTTAGGAGAATTTTATTTCTATCAATTTCCAGAGTTTCACCTCTGGAGTCAGAGTGTTGAGTCAGAAATTTTATTACAGCAATGTTTTAGAAATGAGTAAATTGTCATACAGTAATAAATCCCATTGTTTAAATTCTTCTTTCTATAGTCTTTTCGTTGACAATGCTTCTATTACTGTGACTTCAAGGAACACAGCCTATCTGAATTATAATATTTATGTGTTACACTTGCCCCAAATACTTCCTTGAGGCATAATCCTACAGATCCATCTTGATATTCTACTGCCACATCAATCCCAAAATACTATTCTTGAGGCCAAAACCATATCTCCCCATTGACCTTCCTCCTAGGCTCTGTTTCTATTAATGGTTTGACTATTCTCAGTTATATTGTAGCCTTATTAACTTTTTTGGAGGGATCACTCTCTTTGCATTGCCATATTCACAAAACACTATATGACTTTCTGACACATTTCCTCATTTTCTCTACCACTAATATCATGGTTGTTCAGACCTAGTCATAGATTTCCTGATTTATTTCTACCAAAATATGGGTATCATTTGTGCTATTATTGAGTTGTTTCAGACTCTGACTCCATTTGGGTTTTCTTGGCAAAAATACTGGAGCATTTTGCCATTCTCCAACTCATTTTACAGATGAGAAAATTGAGACAAGGTGGGATAAAGGAACTTTACTAGTGTGTACTACTACAACTAGTCAATGTCTGAGTCCAGATCTGAACTCTTGTGACTCCAGGTTCAGCCCTCAATATTTCCTTTTTCCTTATGTTATGTAATTGGGGTATACAGAATTGATGGCATTCCATAAAGCATGTTTCAGATTACACCTATGCCATGGCTCCACTGCAACACCTAGCTGCTCAAATAAGGGTTCCTTTTTCTAATTCTTCCCTATCTTCTTTTTGCCCAAGACTTTATATCCCTGGAGGACTTGTAAGAAATTGCTTAATCCATAAATAAATAAATACACATATAGACAAGAAAATCAACATATTTTCTCTAGACTGAATAAAAAATTTCACTTATGTACATACATACATATATATGTGTGTATATATATTATATATATATATATATATATATATATATTACATAGCATCTACTCACATTTGAAAACACACACAACTTATGTAAAACTTACATTTGAAAAATATATTTTCATATATATATAAAACCAATATTTAAAAATGTTTTCATATATGTGAAAACATATATATATATATATATAGTAAAATGTAGGTTTTGTATATGTGTCTTCACATATGAATAAATATTTCATATGCATGAATATATATTTCACATATATAAGATGTTTTTAAATATAGGTAGTACATGCATACTCATATATGCTTTCATATGTAGGTTTTATAAGTGTTGTATATATGTATACTATATATGTTATAAATGTTATATTTTCAAGTGTAGAGACTATATAACTTATGAAATTCAAATTAATTTCCAAAATGCCACTGAATTCCTAGTAGCTCTTAATTATGTATTTTCTCATTTATTATACATTACAAATGTAATTATTATAATTTGGCAGTGTGAAAAAAATGAAACTTGTACTTGAAAAAATTTTCAAGCACTTTCTTATAGAATAAAATACATTGCATTTAATTGACTTTTGGTTTCTCTCTGTGTGCTATTCAATCTGAATGTAGCATAAAGGAAAGAATGCTGGACTTAGAATTTGGGAAACCTAGGTTCAAATTGTGCCTCAAATATTTACTAGCTATGTGAGTAACCATGATTAAGTCATATTTCAGAGCCTCATTTCCTCTTCTGTAATATAGTGATAATAATAATGGTTCACATTTAGGTTTATCTAAATGTGGTTCGCATTATTATTACTTTCCTCTAATCTTGCCCTCTCCCATTTCTATCCTTTTGCTTACATACTCTACCAATGCCTGAAGTGGATTTCACTTACTCTGAACCACCTTTCACCTCCAGATGCAATAAATATTCTAATATTCTTCCTTTCTTCAAGAGTCTAAGCATCTGACCTTCTTGATGAGGAGTTTTCTTATCCTTTCCCCTTTCTTCCTAATTTTGTAAATAACATTTTGTCTCAATATTTCCTTTTTCCTTATGTTATGTAATTGGGGTATACAGAATTGATGGCATTCCATAAAGCATGTTTCAGATTACACCTATGCCATGGCTCCCCATTCTAAAAGACTTTACTGAATTATTGGTTTTGTCTATCCACACACATCCATCGTATTTTCAATTATACAAGTTATCTGGACCAATTAAAACTGATCAAGTATCAGAAACTGTAATTAATCCCAGGAATTTCTGACTCAATTCACAATTCATACAAACTTTCTAGGGGTCATCATAGATACAATACTTTTTTTCATTTTAGGGAACTGAGACTCTTGGGTTCCAATTATGTACTTAAATCTCACATGACTTTCAATTTTATTACTTAACACAGGATTTTTTTTTTTTACTACTTTCTTAATTGTTTTCCCTTAGTTATTCTATGCATAATAAACCTATCAGAGAGTTGTACCCTCTTCCCACAACTGTTGATTGGCCACACTTGGTGTCAATTTGTTTTCTTTATTGTGATAAAAGAACTCTCCTTTTCCAGTAATATTCAGGCACATATTCTCTAGTAGCAGTATCTGACAAGTTTAAAAATAGGTGTTCAGAAGAAAATGGCAAATCGTTATTTCTAATCATATGCAAATTGCTGCAAAATGCCAGGCTTGATTTCTTACCAATATCAATGAATATGAACTAAGGATATTAAGACCATTTACTATAGTGCTTTGAAGAATATGGGCTCATAGTTTGGGGAAGAACTATGTGTTTATTTCATATTGTTTTAAGACCTTTGATGGTGAATCAAATTGTGCTGACCAAATAATGTGAAAATGAGATATTTGCTTCCTTCTCTTACATATTGTCAGTGTAATACAGAGAAAAGAACATTGTAAAGTCAGAGGACTTGGGGTCACATCCTGCTTCTGACATTGACTTTGATGTAATATAGCTTCTAAGGGAAGCTTTTGAGGTCTCCTGACCTTAGTGGGGTTTCTATTCTAACAATAAGTCAGTAATTCTAAATCTTGTGGCTTTGGAGTCAACCTTAGGGAATTCCTACATCTAATCTAAGAATAACAATCTGTCTGATTCTGAATAGACCACTCCTCAGTTCTCTGCTGACTCTCAGATAGCTTCTGGCCTCAAGATAGTCCCAGGGAACAAACTCCTGAGAAACTAGTGATAATCTATTGGTCAGTGAGAATCAAACTGTAGAGACCACTACTTGGTCCTAAATTAACATATCTATAACATGAAGAACTAGATAAATGTGTCGCCTTGCTACTATTTCTCTGTTAAATTATCTCAGAATTTAGTCTGCTTATAATGACATTACAATTATAATAAATTTTGCCCCTTGAGCAGGAAATGGGTTCCAACCTGCAAATACTTTTGAGACATCTTGGGACACCAGTGGTTCTTTTCCCAATCACAACAACTTCATGTGTGGTCTTAAACAAATCCCTTAATCTCTCTTTATCTGTAAAATGAAGCGTTTGATCTAGATGACCTCTAAGATCATATCAAGTAACATTTAAAATCCTATAGGTAAGGATAAGTGTTATGGGCCGAAACTTGAAACAAGGTGTTAAATAAGTGGAATTGAGGAGACAGTGGTTAAATCTAGTTTAGAATTGATTTAATCCTACAACAAATAATGGTTTCCTAATGATATAGTGATTGGTGTATACTCAGTGTACAGCCTATAAGCAAGAAGCTCTCAGGGCCAGACACACAAGCCCACAAGAAGCTCATTTAGAGGAAGCTAAAGGCTGAAGCTGGCAGAGGCAAAGGACTAGTGGCAGGAGCTCTCGGAACCAAGGAGAGAGATAGGCCTCTATTAAAACTAATGGGGCCCCAGGAAAGGAGGCAAGACTTGAAAAGAGAAAATAAAAGTTTCCCTTAGAAGCTATATTACATCAAAGTCAATGTCAGAAGCAGGATGTGACCCCAAGTCCTCTGACTTTACAATGTTCTTTTCTCTGTATTACACTGACAATATGTGACAACTCTTGCCTGCATTTAGGGTGATTGAACTGAACTGAAACTAAGGCTGCCTCCAGAAGCTCCCCTGAGAAACCTGTTCCCAGAAGAGATTATATTTTAGAGAAGAATATTTCAGAGAAGATATATCACAAAAGGAAAAAAACCAAAAACAACAAAAAACCCCCAAACAATTCACCTCCATAAGCTTACATTCTAATGCTAGAGATAAGATGTAATCCACTATTTACTTTCTCTCTCTCTCTTTCTGTATATACACACATACTCTCTCTTTTCATACACACATACACACACACACACACACACACACACATACCCATACATATATGTAATCTATCTATACAATGTAGGAAATCTTAGACAACATTAGAATTGATAGGAAGTAGTCAGAAAGGATTCTTGAAGATGAGATTATAGCTTAGACTTAAAGGTACCAATGACTGCAAGAGGCAGAGATGGTCATTCCAGGCATGGAGCAAGTGAAAAGGAACACAGATGTAGTGTCTTGGTGAGGAACAGTAAATAAAAACAGTTATCACTGGATCACAGAGTTTGAGGAGGGAGTAAGATGAAGGAGCACTGGAAAGGTAGGAAGAGGCTGAATGGGACTGACTGGACGAAGTATTTCTCAGTATTGAGGCACATGATCCTTGTTCCCAGAGCTGGGACCCTGGGAAGAGTCATATGATCTCTGGAGGGATGAAGTTTGAGCCCTGGGATACAAGAAGTTAGTGAAGTTGCAGGAACTGATGTGACCTGTGGGAGGCAGCCAACATTGATCACCATTGGTCAATGATCCTTTTTAGTCTATCCAGTGAGAAGGTTTGGGTCTTTTGCTTTTAAGTCCTGGGCAAGCTGGAAGCTGTACAGGTTCCAGGAGCACATGGTGGGAGTTGGGATATCTCCCAGGTGTGTCTGGGCCTCTCCCCACAGGAACTAAATAAATGCTTTCTCTTTGTTTCTGAAGATGTCTCTGATTAGTTAGAAAAGGGTTAGAAAATTAGTTAGAAAGGGGTCTTGCATCCATCCCACACAAGGCCATGTTATGAAGTCAAATAGAATAACATATATACATATCAACAAGAATAACATATATAATTGAGATTATTCTTGAGATAATAGGGAGCCATTTGAGAATGAATAACAAGTATCAGAGGTCATAAAGTAATTAAGGTTAAGGAAAAATGAAAGATAGAATAATAAAAATATTCTGATCAGAAAAATGATTTTCAGAGTTCATGAACATTGAAGTGAAACACTTGTATATAATAAGATGAATTCTATTGATCCTCTCTGTGTGTAGCCGAGGTAGACAGGAATAGGACGTAGGGCATAAGCAAGTAGATAAACTGCGAAGTAAGGATTTTTAAGAAAGTAACAATATGTTTCTTGATGTCTAATAGCATGTAGGCAGGAGTTGGAGAAGATACAAAGGTTATGAGCCAGGCCCTGAGCTCAAAAGAAGAAGGAAGAACAATGTCCTAAAGGTAAATAAATAACAGGTTTTTTGTTGCATGAAGTTGGTTGTTTCAGTAGTGTTCAACTCTTTGTTTTCCTATTTACAATTTTCTTGTCAAAGATACTGGAGTGGTTTACAATTTTCTATCTCATTTTTACTACTGAGGAAATGAGTTAAATAGGATTAAGTGATTTGCCTAAGTTCACATAAATAATAAGTATCTATGACTGGATTTCAATTTACAAAAATTAAGTTCCCTTGCTCTGGAGGGGGAAGTGAGGCAGGTGACCTTGCACAGACCTCCCTCACTTAAATTCAGTCCATTTGCATATCATGGCAATGTGAGTAATGGATAGGCATTTGCTTTCAAAAGGTGTAAAAATTAAATTAGAGAAATGAAATTTAAATTAGAAAACCAAACCAAAACTCCCAAGGACATCAAGGAATAATCAAAGATGGAGTTTGTCTTCCCCCTTCTAGAATGTACACTCCTTAGGAGCAAGGACTCTTTTATGTAATGAGGAGTGGAAATTCATATTGAGTAATTTCTGTAACATGCAATTAATGCGAAACCAGGAGAGGGACTTGTGCTTCAGGATAGGAAACAAAATGCTGCCTTTGGAGTCCCAAAGCTGTGTCTACTCACCTAGGCACCCATTCTTGCAAGAATTTAAAATAATTCTTTCCTGCATTCATCAGTGAGTCAGTGGAGTTATAAGATATTTTATTACAGAATCTTCCTGATGTCATGATTTTCTAAGATAATGAAGAACAAACAACCTCTGTGAGTAAAGCTAGCCCACAAACTGGAATTGGTGAGTTGGAAAATTTCCTCCTCCTCTCTCCCTCCTCCTCCTTCGGTCTTTCCCTCTTTCCCTTTCTCCCTCCCCCCTTCCTTCCCTCTTTCACTCTTTCCCTCTCTCCCTCCCCCCTTCCTTCCTTCCTTCCTTCCTTCCTTCCTTCCTTCCTTCCTTCCTTCCTTCCTTCCTTCCTTCTTTTCTTCCTTTTTCTCCTTCTTCCCTTTCCTCCCTCTGTTCACATAGCATCTCATTCCCTTACCTACAGATGCTCTTAAAAGCATTTTTTTCCTCTTCTTTTTGCACCTCTAAACCTTTTCAAGATATCTTGGGATTTACTGGCTAGATTTCTTTCTTAAGGACCAGACCTTAAACCAAAACCAGTCTGCTTCTTATGGGTCCAAGCCCCATTTGGTCAAAGTATGGGTCCTAATCACTTCAGATTGATTGTAAATGGTAATCATTTCTGCTTTCATTAAAAACCTTGAGAGCTTCTTCTCCCATATTTATTTATTAATTTACATTTTTTTCCTTTTTTTAACCAGGTGAAAGAGAAGATGCTTTGCCTCAGTTGCTACCTAGCCTTAATTATTGAATGGGGGCAGCCTCAGTCAAACTGAGACCTGTCAAAAATCTTAGCTTAAAAAGGCAAAATTCTCCCATTTTATCCTGTGGGCCATCTTCATTCATCCTGATCTATATTTGGCCACTGGACTCAGATGGTTCTGGAAGGGAAACTGAGGCAGGTAATTTTGTCCAGCCCTCCTTCACTTAAATCTAATTCACTTTTTTGTCATGGTATCACTTAATGTCATGATCCTTTTCAAGAATGAATGACAAACAACAATAAGGTCTGATACTCTATCTACTGTACCACCAACTGCTCTAGATAATAGGTAACAGAATCTCACTTGGATTATAAATATGTATTTACTCATATGAAAAGGAGAAAAAAATATTTAGTGATGCAGTAGAGGAAATCTTGAAGTTGCAATGAGGAACAATGAGTATTCTGATGTTCCTCCTTCTCTCTGAACCCAATATATACACATGATTACTGAGTCAAGAAATTTAAGGGAAAGTATGACCAGTACTGAAAAGGATGACCTGAGAATCAATGAATTCAGGAATATAAGAGGAAGAAATAAAGTTTTGAGATGAAAGCAATTTTCTTAACTAAAAGGCATTCAAGAGAGTAATGTAACAATGAAAATATAAGTAGAACTAGAGTGGGGCATTTGGAGGGAGTCATGTTGAGGGAGAAGAGGAGTAGACATTCATAGGTAGCCGAATAGTAAGGACTGGTTTTTCAGAATCACTGGGTTGGAGAGATTATGAAGAAATGGAAGTATGCTGACTATTAGTAAATGAGTTCAGGCAGATATGGAGAGAAGACCATTGAGAGAAGGAAGGGATGAGACTGAATAGGGCCCTCCTTTGTTGTAGAATGTGACAAATGCTGATATTTAGTACTTATGATGCCCTCCTTGAAGCAGAGAGGCCTAGGTAAAGGTGTAACTCTGGGGACAGGATTAAGGAACTGGAAAATGGTCTGGGAATGGTTTATAGAGTTCTGGAGAATGCCCAGGAATGAAGATAAGCTTAAGATCTGAGACCTAGTTTTAGTTACTCAACGCCTGTTGTGCCACAGTTCCCTTTTAATGTCCTGACCCAGTTTCCCTAATTGTCCTATTCAGTTACTTTGCCTCAGGTTATAGCCATTCTCTCTTAATGTTTGATAAAATAAAGGTCTTATATTTTAGACTTTAGGCTATAATCATTCTCTCTTAATGTTTGATGGGATAAAGGTCTTTAACCATTTTAGACATCATTAGAATATCAGGAGCCTCTCCAGTACCTCCCTCCATTATGTCATCCTAGGTGCCTGCCTCCATTAGGTTCTTCCTCCCATTAGGTCATTCCCATCTCAGGTACCTCCCTCATTATATCATCATTCTTGCAACCCTATAAAAGAATCTTGTATCTGACATTCACAGCTGGATTCTTTGAGACTATAGTCTCATTCAGCCCTGGGACCAAACCGTGGATCCATTTGGTCTCAGTAAATCTCTCCCTTTTAAATAAAATATTAAATTGTTCTCTAATCTTTATCTTGCTCAGTTTCTCTGGCATCATAAAACCTTGTTACTTTCTAGACCTATTCACCTTATACCTTTGACACATATTGTCACATAGTAGAAAAGTAGCTGCCATTCCATAGCAAGCCCTTGAGGCAGTGAATATTTCATTGTTATGCTTTAATTCCTCAAATACTAATGTAATCCTGGGCACATAGTAAGTGTTTATTTATTGTTGTTACTCTTGATCTGAATCTTTGAATTATTCAGAGGATAAATATCTTTGGTGATGATTCTCTTTTTTCTGGGAAAGGTGTGGTTTTTTTTCATCCTGGTGAAAACCTTTTCATTATTTATACTATCTTTTCCTGAAAATTCAGTTCAATTATACAGTATCTTTCAAAGAAAATTTTAAAAAGACAAAATAAACAAAAAACAACCCACAACTTTGGAATAGCACAGTTAAAAGTAAAGAGGTTAAGTTAAAAATGCTCATCTCTACTATATTTTTATTTCTTTTACTTTATGGTTAATTTACAACCTTAATTTAGGTGTGAAAATATACAGTAGTTAATCAATTTGGGTTTGTGTGCTCATGTTTGTGGAATAATTTCCTTTTATTTTAGGCATACACAATTAGTTACTAATTATGAGGCAAACTATATTAAATCAACACTAAGTCTGTCAGTTATACAGAAAGCATAAAAAGTAATTTTGACTATTTTTCTTTGACTTTGCCTTTTTATATTCACTGTGTAAAAAGAGAGGTATCACCTTGAAAATCCTGTGTACTTGGGACATTTTCATTTTCCAAGTCTGAAGTTAGAATTTTTTTAATGATGGCACAAAACAGAGTGGCATATGTAGTTAGTTTTTTTTATACTCTGGGTCACCTCTAATTAAGGAGATGAATTTATAATGTCTGCTCTTTTTCTCACATATCAAAATGTAGGTTAGTTATATATTCCTTATTTCAAAGCCAAATATCTCCATGATGAATAAGATAAATTTCCATGTCAGTTGAGACTGAGATATTGGTACTATGACTTGCCTCTCACACATTACCTTGAATCTCTTATCTGAGTATCCCAGGAATCAGAAGCAATTAATGTGAAAAAAGTTGTGTTCAAAGAGGAACAAGATTAACTAGGAAAAAAGTTGTGTTCAAAGAGGAACAAGATTAACTAGATTATCTCATCTCAGAATTATGGTTCAAAATGCCAGAAACTCAAAACCATGACAATATAAGAATCCATTGAATGTTTAGCCTTAAGGACTGAAGATTTAAGGAAGACATGATAGTTTTCCTCTCTTATCATCAATGAAAGAGACATTGGAATTGTTTTCCTTGGCCCCAGTAAGTAGAGCAATGAATGGGTGACATAGGGAGAATTTTAATCAAAGAAATTTAATCAACAAGTATAACTATTAACAGATGAGAAAAGATTTCTTAGGAAGAATCACTAATTATTGGAAATCTTCACAAATAACTTGGTTAATTTTTGCAGAATAAATTCCTTCTGTGGTATAAATTGGATTAGATGGATTGAAATCATATTATTGTGTTTCTATTATGTACATTAGGATCCTGCTGTGTGTGTGTGTGTGTGTGTGTGTGTGTGTGTGTGTGTGAGAGAGAGAGAGAGAGAGAGAGAGAGACAGAGAGACAGAGAGACAGAAAGAGAGGACAGAGAGAGAGAGAGAGAGAGAGAGAGAGAGAGAGAGAAAGAGAGAGTGAGTGAGTCTATATGCGGGTCCAAAAAGGCAATTTCAAAGGAACTTAGAGAGTTTTATCCAAAAAAAGATCTAGAGGTTTTAGTGAATTTAAAGAGGAGAGGTGAAATACTAAGAGTGAAGAATACTTTGGAGACCAATTTGCCTGTCTAGTATAAGAAGGAAAGTGATATCAAATGAAGCTGGAAAACTGGGCTGGGGCCAAGTTGCATTGGACTTTAAAAGCTAAGAAAGAATTTATATTATTATACTAGAAGCAATAGGATAATATGAGAATAGGCTAAGTAGGAGAGTCTCCTGGTCAGATCTTTGATTAAGAAAAATTACTTTGGTAAAGATAAATAGAATAGATTGGAATGGTGAGAGACTTGAGACAAGAAACAATAAATAGGAATTTACTACAGTTACCTAGTTAAGAAGTGATGAGTACTGAAACTAAGATGCTAATTATATGAGTGGAGAAAAAGATTTAATGTGACACATGATGTGAAGGTAAATGCAGCAAGATTTGTATATGGAGTGAGAAACAGTGAGAACCTAAGACTAATGGACAAGTCTGAGATAGTGGAACTATGATTGTGCCTTCAGTAAAATGAGGGATAGTTGGAAGAGTAGACTTTGGGAGGGGGAAGGGAGAATGGAAATAAGATGAGTTTTAGATATATTGAGTTTTTAAGTTGGCTCTGTGAAATCAGGGAGACAATTGCAAATTGCCAACAAGCAATTGGAGACATAATGGTTATGTATAGACTGAGGTCCATCTACATAAGGAGTTGATAAGGTTATAAAATAAGGTGTAGGGAAAAATGAGAAGGCTTGGTTTAGAATTTTCTGTATGCTTAGAGGTAGAGAATATAACATCAATGATAAGTAGTAAGGATGAAGAAGTGAAAGTCAGATTGGTCGGAAGAGAATCAGGGGAAAATAGTGGCATAAATTTTAAAAAAGAGAAAGGAAGAAAAGATGTTTAACAGTGTCAAATGCAGCAGAGAAATCAAGAAAGATTAAGATTAAGAAAAAAATATATCAGATTTGCAAGATTACTTTCCATTGAATGACGAAGCTAAAAAGAAAACAGATCATAAGATTTAGAGACTGAGAGGCAAGGAATTAGAGGCAGGAAGTATAGAAAACTTTTATAAGGAGTTTGACTGATTAAAGGAATAGAGATATACAATGACAGTTTGAAGGGATGCTAGAGTCTAATGAAATTATTTTTTAACATTGGAAAAGATTTGGAAATGTTTTAAGACAGTAAGAAAAAAAGCAGTTGGAAATTTGAGAGACAGGCAATTATGGTTGATGTAATATATTAAAAAAGATGACAGGGAAAGGATATCATGCTCACACATAAAGTGGGATTTACCTTGGCAAGAGGGATAAGTTCTTTGCCAGAGACTAAGGAAAATGAAGATGTCAGTAAATTTTGAGATGAAGAAAAAGGGAAAAGTAGCTTCAAATGAAGGGCCTCTGTTCTTTTTTTATTTATTTATTTTTTTATTAAAGTAAGAAGCACAGTTATTGTCTCAGATGGAAGCTGGGTATGAGGAACTTTAGGAGGCAATAAAGAGTTTGGAATAGTTTCTATGAGGAATAAAAAAAAAAAAGGACCAATTGGGCAGGAATAAAAGACTATCAGGTCAAATTTAATACTTATCAGTGTGGTAATGTTTCTTCTCACACAGATCACAAACCAGTGAAATTTTAGTAAAGAGTTTAATGAATTGTCTTCAAAAACATTTTTCTGAGTGGGTAGGCAACCTTCTGGAACAGAACCTCCTTCATTTTATGGTTGGTCCTAAGAGGACAAAAGGTCTATAATGAGTAAGTTAGCTGCATTTATATGACTAGTCAGAGTTTATATTCTATAGGCAGTATTTTTAAAAATCCATAGTCTCTTCCATAGTATATTGAGGGCTCAGAGGACAAGTTAAATAGGAAATCATGATGATATAGTCTTTTTTATTAAACTTTTTATTTTCAAAACAAATACAGATAATTTTTCAACATTGACCCTTGCAAAACCTTATATTTCCCCCCCTTCCTCCTACTCCCTCCTTTAGATGGCAAGTAATCCAATATATGTTAAACATAGTAAAAATATATGTTAAATCTAATATATGCATATATATTTACACAATTACCTTGCTGCACAAGAAAAATCAGATCAAAAAGAAAAAAAATGAGAAAAATAAAATGCAAGGAAACAACTGATCCATACCCAGTCCACACAATCCTCTGGGTATAGATGACTCTCTTCATCATAAGATCACTGGAATTGGTTTGAATTATGTCATTGTTGGAAAGAGCCATGTTCATCAGAACTAATCATCATATAATCTTGTTGTTGCTGTGTATAATGTTCTCCTGGTCCTGCTCATTTCACTTAGCATCAGTTCATGTAAGTTTCTCCAGCCTTCTCTGAAAGATGATATAGTCTTAAGTAAGATTAAATGCAGTTTGCTCATTACCCTTGCTAGATTCCCTAATTGTAGGTGCATCTCAAAGTTTTAAACTAAACCTCATTTTCTTATTCATTCTTTCTTGATATACTCATCAGTTCTCTATGCAGAAGATATTCAGTCTCTATATAAGAGGTTTCATTTTCTAGTCTGACCTTTAGTGTTGTATCCCTAATTATTTGTTAGCAATTGTCTCTGATATCCAAAAAACAACTTAAACTCAATATGTCTAAAATTCAACTCATTTTTACCCTCTATAAAGTCTCTTCTAAATGTTCCTACATTTGTTGAAGGCACCATGATACTTCCAGTATCTCAGATTAATCTATTACTACTCAGCTTCTCACTGTATATATCCAAATCTTGCAGCTTTTACCTTCACTGAGAAACTATGCAAAACAATAAACTTCAACACCATTAGGTTCCATTATTTTCTGCTATCTACATTTTACAATATACTTTCTATAAATTTTATGCTCATTATCTTAATCATAAATGTTAAATTGAATGAGTGGAGCTTAATTTTACATTATAATTTAGTAAATTTATATCATTCCATTTTTAAAAATAGTCTTCTGTTCTCATTTAAATAAATAGCCAGAAAGAATGTTTTAGAGGTATAAGTGGAGTCTCTTAGATTCCTTGGAATTGTATTTTTAAACCCAAGAAAGCTTAAAATCTTTCTATTCTCCCAAGGCCAGTAAATAAATATGTATTATACTTGAATAGATATAGTAAGCCTGAACACTCAATCTTTTCAACTAACAATCTCCCCATCCTTTTGCTAGAAGGCAAAGAAGCTTAATAAGAGATAAAGTTTTTCTTTAGAAAATTTTTACTTTTGGAATGTTTACATTTCTTAACTTTTAAGAAGTCCAATGAGATAAAAACAAAGTTTATACAAAGATCTATTTCTCAATAAACACCTTTTACATCCATCTGTATGTTTATTACTTTCTACAAACCATTTATCTATTATAGATTTCAATTCCTTTGTTTTAATCATATTATTTTTTCCTCCAATTACATATCAAGGCATTTTTTAGCATTTATTTTTATAAAATTTTGAGTTCCAAATTTTTCTTCCTCAATTCTTCCCCTCTTCCAGAAATATGGCTGAATCATGAACTCATAGCAGCTCATCACCAGGATAATATACTATGACCAAGGAGGATTTATATCAGGAATTCATAACTGGGTCAGTATCAGGAAAACTATTATCTTAATTGACTCTGTCAATTACAAAAATCATGCGATTATATCAATCAATGCAGAAAAGGCATTTGATAAAATCAAACACCAATTCCTAGTAAAAACACTAAAGAGCATAGGAATAAAGGGAGTTTTCTTTAAAATAATAAGCAGCATCTGTCTAAAACCAACTGTGTTTGTAATGGAGAGACGTTAGATTCATTTTCAATAAGATTGGGGATGAAATAAGGTTGTCTACTATCATTATTATGATACAATATTGTATTAGAAATATTAACTTTAGCAATATGTGTAGAAAAAGAAATTGAAGGAATTAAAGTAAGTAATGAGGAAACAAAATTATCACTCTTTGCATATAATATGATGGTATACTTCGAGAATCCTAGAGGATCAACTAAAAAACTACCAGAAATATTTAACAACACACAAATTATCAGCTCTCTAAATGTTACCAACAAAGTCCAGAAGCAAGATATAAAAAGATATTTCACACAAATAAAATTAGATCTAAACAATTGGAAGTATATCAAGTGCTCATGGGTAGGCCAAGTAATTATAATAAAAATAAATTCTATCTAAATTAATTTATTTATTCAATGCCATGCCAGTACAACTGCCAAGACATTACTTTTTTAGAACTAGAAAAGAAAAGTAATAATAAAATTCATCTGGAAGAACAAAAGTCAAGAATTTCAAGGGAATTATTTTTGAAAAAGCAAATTAAGGTGACCTAGCTGTACCAGATCTAAAATTACATTATAAAGCAGCAGTCTTTAAAACTGGTTGATACTGGCTCATAAATAAAATAGGGTATCAGTGGAATAGGTTAGGTTCACAAGGCTCAATAATCAATGACTATAGTAATCTAGTGTTTGATAACTTCAATGACTCCAGATTCTGGGATTAAAAACTCATTATTTGACAAAAATTTCTTGGAAAATTGGGAAATAGTATAGCAGAAACTAGACATTAACCAACACCTAATACTCTATCTCGAGATAAGATTGAAATGGCTCCATAATTTATACATAAAAGGACATTGAAAATTAGACATAAAAAATAATCAAGTTAGGACAATAAAGGATAGTCTACCTCTCAGATCTGTGAAGAAGGAAGGAATTCTTGGCCAAAGAAGAACTAGAGAACTATGAAAAACAAAACGGATAACTCTGATTATATTAAATTAAAAAGTTTTTCTACAAACAAAACCAATGCAGTCAAGATTAGAAGGTAAGCTGAAAGTTGGAAAAAAATTTTATATGCAAGCATTCTGAAAAAGGCCTGATTTCTAAAATATATTGAGAATTGGCTCAAATTTATAAGAATTCAAGCCATTTTTTCAATGATAAATGATCTGATATGAGCAATTTTCAGATGAAGAAATTGAAACTATTTCTAGTTATATGAAAAAGTGCTCTAAATTACTATTGATCAGAGAAATACAAATTAAGACAGCTATGAGGTACCATGACATACCTCTCAGATTGGCTAAATTGACAGGGAAAACATAATGAAGAATATTGGAGGGGATGTGGGAAAACTGGGACACTAATACTTTGTTGATAGAGTTGTGAACTGATCCAACCATTCTAAAGAACAATTTAGAGGTATGCCCAAAGGGCTATCAAATTGCTTTGATCCAGCAATGTCTCTATGGGTATATATCCCACAAAGATCATAAAAAAAGGGGAAAAACTATATGTGCAAAAATGTCTGTAGCAACCCTTTATGTAGTGGCAAGGAACTAGAAATTGAGTGGATGTCCATCACATAGGGAATGACTGAATAAGTTATGATATATGAATGTAAAAGAATATTATTGTTTTATAAGAAAAGATCCACAGATTGATTTTAGAAAGGCCTGGAGAGACTTGACATGAAATGTTGCTAAGTGAAATGAGTAGAACCAATAAAATCTTTATATAGCATCAACAAGATCATATCATAATCACCCTTGATGGACTTGGCTTTTTTCAAGTCAGGTGATTCAGGCCAATTTCTGTAGTCTTGTGATGGAGAAAGTCATCTGCATCCAATGAGAGGATTGTGGGGACTGAATATGAACCACAACATAGTGATTTTCGTCTTTTTTGTAATTATTGTTTGTTTTCTTGTTTTTTCTTTCCAATTTTCCCCTTTTGGTCTGATTTTTTGTAATAATAAATATGGAAATATGTTTAGAAGAATTGCACATTTAGCCTATATTGGATTGCTGACTGTCTTGGAGTGGGGAGAGAAGGAAGGGAGGAAGAAAAATTTGGAACATGGGTTTTTGCAAGGATAAAGTTGAAAATTATCTTTGTATGTATTTTGAAAATTAAAAGCTATTATTATTTTTTTTTATTATGGTAAGTTTATTTTTAATACATCTTGCTTTATGAATCATGTTGGGAGAGAAAAATCAGAGCAGATGGGAAAAACCATGGGAGAGATAAAAGAAAAGAAAAACAGAAAAAAGCTATTATTATTTAAAAAACAAAAAGTAATAAAAGACTAAGGAAATGCTTAATACAAATACACAGACTGAATTATTGTTAATTCTCTTTTTGTAGAAAGGAATGTTTCTACAGGCAGTTAAAAATAAAAAGAGGATTCCCTATATGGACCACTTGGTATCTGGATATCTAAATGTGATCTTATTCCAATGATCCAATGATCCTTTTATTACTAATGAAATTTTCCTTGACTAAATCACAATACTGACAATCATTATTTAAAAAAATAAGGATTGAGTATATATTTTAATGATGAGCAATACCACTTGATATATATGTGACATTGGACAGATTATTTTTCTGCTCTGGCTGTCCATTTTCTCAGATAAAATTTGGTCCTCTTAGATTTTACTCTTATTCTTTTTTTTTGTATTTTATATTATTTTTAGTGGCTAAAGTTTGATTATAGAAATATAGATACATATTCTCTTTTCTGCAAGTTGAAATTCAGAGCATACAATAAATACTTCATAAATGTTGGTTGAATTCATGCTTTGGATGAAATTATAAATTAGTGCAGTTAAAATGAGAATATTAATGCTTTACCCTCAATTTACAGACTTTATTGAGCTGAGATAATGATAATTTAAAAACTCAGACATCTGATCTCTCTCCATGGGGTTGTATTTGTTCAGGGGCTGAGAAACAGGAGAGAGTCCCTAGTGAATAGGGATCTCAGGGTAATTCTTCTACTATATATACAATGCTACTATCAAGAAGAATCTTATATTAGCACAAGAATAATTGTGTACTCATGTGTTTGTGGAAAGAATAGCGTTTAAAGTCTTCCAAGAGTGCACTCATTCCCACAATGCCTCTATGCTATGACATGTGTCTGAGATACTCAACTGCATGTAGGAACCTGAATTGGCAATGAGCCGAGAAGCCCTAACTCTAACTGAGTGATTCTCCATGGAAACTAGGCATTAAGAAATTTTTAAAGAAGTGCTTGAATGGGGTAGAGCAATTCTCCTTATATGTTCTTTTTTTGTTTCAGAAGATGCACTGATAAAAACCCTTGAGGAAGAACCCTTAAAAATATTAAGATGCATCTTTAAAAAATTAAAGGCATAACTGGAGTTTTAAAAATGAAACAAATGTGATATCTGTATATAACTGTGTTCTCATTCTAGTTGCATTAGTGGGACTGAACTGATCTATTAATAATTTAAAAACTGAAGCAGCCTGTAACCCCTTGTCAATTACAGTATAACGAAACATTTCAAATTCAAAGCAAAATGGTAAAACTAATGTCAATTCATTCTAAGAAATGGTCAATTTATTTGAAATATATTAGGGATCAACTATTATTTGAGTGAAAGAACATTTAAAGTTTGTTTTAAATTTTGTAATAGTATTCTTTGGCAATTTGCATATTTTACTTTGTGCATACTTTTTATTAATAAGGATAAATTTGATGATTAGTAGTTTACTTTAAGATAGAGGGTGAAAATAGGAATAACAAATAAATAAAACCAAAATATTTTTTTAAATTTTGTTTCTATTGAGTTTTATACACATCCATTTCTGCTAACATTTACACAGTCCCCACTGTTATTTTCCCTAGTAATGTTATTAAAACATGTTCATTTTTTTCTTTCATTTTTATACAGTCCATCAGGGAAAATTGGAGTAATGGAAACATGCCACAAGATTCAAACTAAAGATTTTTTATTCACCAATTTTGAATTTTATCTTCATGTAATTTTTATTCAGTGATAATGAGTATTTCTTGGAAGGAAGAACAACAGTCAACATAACAACTAACAACATTTAACAAGTACCTACTATGTCTAAAACACTGTCCTAGATATTAGGGATAAACATAAGTATGAAACAGTTCCTTTCTAGGTTCTAGCTTCTTAATATAAAGAGTGGTATCATGGAAAAAGTGTAGGATTTGTCCTAGCTTCAAATTCCAGCTCCATCATCTTCTAGCTTTGGTATGTGAAGCAAATTGCTATATTTCTCAAGGTCCCAGTTCTTATTTCTAAGGTGATTAGCATGGATAAAAGCCAGAATGGAATTTCAAAGGAATTTTTGCCTCACATTTCCACTTGTATACTTTCAATGATTGTCAGTGAAACCATGGTAACAAAAATGACAAAAATTCAAGAGAAATAACCAATCATAAACTAAAAAATCTATTATATTCAAGAGAACCTTAACTAAAATCCATTCTCAGACTAGTTGAATTACTCTAGGCAAGTCACTTCTCTTAACATGTCCTTAACTGTAGAAACAGCAATACTGTAAATATAAAGTAATTTGGAAGGGAGGATAATAATAGTACTTACCTTGAAGAGTTGTTATAAGGATCAAATGAGGTAAAATTTTAAGTGCTTAGCAAAATACCTTGCACAAGCTATGCACTATATAAATGCTAGTCAGCCAGGTTGCCAGTTACCTAGCTAGCAAGGTAGTAGTAGCAGTTACAATAGCAATAATAGAGGGGGAAGAGGAAGACAAAAAAAGTAAGTGAAAGAAGAGGAATGTTTTACAAATCTTTTTCTTACCCACGCTCTTCATGTTTTTATATATTATAAATCTTCATTCTTCCTGGAATTAAAAGAAAAAAAAAACTAAATAAAATATAATAATTTAAGGATAAGCTTGTGAGATCAACTTGCTTGATTTTCTTGCTTTAGAACAAATTACCACTTAGATTCCTTGTAGCTCTGATATGTGAATTGAACTGTTACTTACTGAATACCTGAAAAATTTTCATTCTGAATCATCTTGTTTCCCTCTATATGTCCCTATCTATAATTATAGACCTTGTTATTTCCTAAGAATAATGAGGTTTTAAATTGGTAGGTTAACTTATCTTGATGCTCCTTCAATCCTATCCACCACACATCAAGTGAAGGATCTCATAAAATTGCTCCTTTTCACATTTAATAGGATTCAAGGACTAGTTGTTCCTGAAAATTCTGTGTCTAAGCTCTTAGTCTCAAATTCTGTCCTCTTCATTTTGCCATAAAATACATCCAATTAGAAGATTATGGTATTGATTTTCAGTTATTTCTTCTGGTATACCTATTCAGTGTAGTCAGTGCCATAAGGATCTTCTAAACATCATATAAAAATAAATTAAATACCAATAGGCTGCTGATTCCTCTCATATTGGGAAATGCTTCTTTATTACACAAAAGTTGAAAAATTCATATGAACAGATAATTTAAAACTCCTTTTCTCAAATAACTATCTGATTAAATGGGATATCCTAGTTATGCTAAGCACTGCTTTGATTGCAGTAGTTTAATAGATACTGTTTAGAGTGTTTATCCACAACATCATGCAATAGTATACATCTTCTATATAAACTTTTCTTTCCTATGATTGATTATACAGTCTATTTTTAATCTTTTTTCTAAATATGGTTTATTTTTCAAAATAAAATATGAAATACACAAAAAAATTAATTAAGAAAACAAATATCAGATGATAACATACAACATAGTGGGATGATATAGAAAAAATACAATATAGCGGCATAAAAACAGATGAGTGTATCCTGTCAATTTTTTCTTTTACTATCTAAAAAAGATAAAGTAATATTTCCCTCTCATATGCTTTAAAAAAAGATTGCTTTCCTTCAAAAAAGTCTAAGAAAATGGATTATGAGTTATCTGTGACTAATAAACAACAACTATAATACATTTAGGAAGTTTTATAGTTATCAAATTTTGTTTAGAATTTTATTCACCATACCACATTGATTATCATACAAAATGCTAAGTCAGTTATCTTATTTGATCATCACAATTGCTTCTGGAAATTGAGGCAAGTCCCTCATGATTTATGGGCCTCACTTTTCAAATCCATAAAATTAATGGTTTAGACTAGATGATATATTAGGTCTCTTCTGGGGCTAAATCTATAATCTTATGAGTTAAATGGTAACTTAAGAATTATTAATTCCCCTATTTTATATAGGAAGAAACTGAGGCTTTTAAAAGCCAAAAGAATTGTCTAAGTTCCTAAAATATTGTGGTTTTGCTATTGTATTTTCACAATTTAACCAAAATAAACCAAAATAAATAACCGAAAAAAAAAAACAAAACTCCAGCCTTTTTGTATAAACAACTTCTTCAAGTATTGCTACAAATAAATTAAAAAAAATGCTCTCTGTGATGTTGTATATATGTCACTGCAGGGTTGTTAAATTCATCATACTGTTGATAAATAAAAATGATGACAATAAATAGCATTTGTATAGCCCTTTAATATTTGCAAAACACTTCATGTATACTATTTCATTTAATTCTTATTATAAGTTAAAGAACCTGAGCCTGAGAAAAAATTGCAAGTTGCTCAGTTTACTCAGCTAAGAAGGATTGAAAACTATGATTTGGACTTATGTTTATATGACATTAAGTTCAGTACTCTATCCCTTAGCACCTGAAAGAGAAATAGTGGTGGTGGTAATAATAGCAGCAGTAGCAGTGGAAGCAGAAGCAGCAGCAAGTAGTAGTGGCAATAGTAATGGTAGTGTAATAACAAAAACAATAATAACTGCATTAAAACCCAGATTATGGAGGGTGGGGGAAAAACATGACTACAGGATAAAAGAATGAAAGGCAGAGTGAGGTACAATAAGGAGTGTGGGTGTTTGTGCACGATTGTGCGTCCTTGTAAGCCTGCTACAAGCAGCTTTGAAAGCCTTGTGGGATTGCTAAAATGCTTGCCTCTTGGGCCCTGGTGAAATCACTGATATGGTTAGATCCCCAAAGTACAATAAAATGATCTTATTAATCTGAAAATGGATTGGTGACATAGGGTTGCAGGTGGATCCTGATTAGAATCATTATAATGATTGGTAGAACATGGAGGAATGTGAAGCAAATGGCTATTTCTAGTGTTCTGGGACTATAAGAAGTCAATCTATATTGGAATAAGTAAGAACTATTAATACCACCTCTGCAATAATCTCATACAAATAGAAATAACCATTTACAGAAGTCAAACTATAAATGGACTAAAGATAGGACTTATTAAATGCCAATATTACATCAAAACAAAATTTTAAAAAGTCTTACTGCTTATAGGTAAGGACTTCATACAGCTTTTTGACAATGAAAGTTCAATTCTAAATTACATATTTGGATTTAGGTGAGGGTAATGTAAGAATTAACTTCATTCTTAAACCCAGATGAAATAAAAGGGGTAGAAATTGAGGAGTAATAAGTATATGAAAACTTGAAAAATTATAGTTAACATAGTTCATAGAAATACACTCTAATAATGAAACAGAAAACAAAAACAATGACTTTCTCAAAGGTTGTGAAAGGGAGATGGATATTTATAATATGATTTTGAAATTTAATTGTATAAGTGCAGCTAACAAGCTATTTCAAAAGAGAATTATTGTAAAAATTCTGGTATCTGTTGCAATAAAAATAACTACATGGTCAGATGGACCTTTTTGTATAGCAAAAAGTATATATGTGAAACCAAAAGCAAGGATTATTTGCAATGGGGAAACACACTAGAAGCTTTACTAATGATTGCAAGTGTAAAACAAAAATGCCTTTGCGCCTCAGTGCTATTTGGTATAAATATAGAAATGCTAGTAACAGCAATAAGACAAGAGAAAGAAATTGAAATTATAAACAGTGATAACTAGTAGACAAAACTGGTCTCATTTGCTGAAGAAAAGATGTCTCATTGAAAATTCTAGGGAACCAGTAAAGAAATTAATTTCAGAAAATGAATAGCTTTAGCAAAGTGTCAAACTACAAAATAAGGTCATAAAATTATAATATTTATATATTATAACAGCAGAATGCAATAGCAAATAATAGGGAAGGAAATCAAATTGCAAGTAATAAAATACATAGGATATCTGGGAATTAAGTTACCAAATAATAAAATATTCCTTAAAGTAATAAAGAACAACTTCAAAAGCTCAAAAATAATTAAGATCATATAAAAGATGATGCAAATGACAATTATAAGATAAATACAAGCAAGAATAACTCTATGGTCTCAATATGTGCCCATAAAATTGCTAAAGAAGACAAAAAATAGATAATGATGAAGGGGATGAGGAACGATAGTAGCCTAATAAATTGTTTTTAAAACTGTCAACTGATAAAATTTTTCTGTAAGGCAATTGGAAATACCCAAATAAAAGTACTTAGTTGTCTAGACATGTGTATTCTAAGAAACTGGCAAAAGATACAATATAGACTAAAATAGTTAAAGTAGTACTTTTGTGGTTGTAGATTACTGGGAAACAACTAGGTACTCATTGATTGGAGAATGGTAAGACTAAAAAATTGTGGTATATGACTGTCATGAAATATCACCATTCTGTAAGAAACAATGAACATGCTAGATACTGAGAAATGCATGAAAACACATGTATAATTTGCAAAGTGAAAGAAACAGAATTAGACAAACACTATATCCAACAAGAAAAATTAGGGTGGAAAGAAGAAAAAAATAAAACAATTGAAACTGAATGTTATTAAATTATAAAAACAAATTTGTTTCCAAAGAAAAGATATGAGAAGTAGAGGTTTTGATTTATAGAAGTAGAACATTGCATATTTTCTTATGTTTTTTCAGTATTTGATAGTTTTTGCAATTTTTAGTCCATTTTTTCTTTTAAAAATTTAGTAAATACATACACATATAATCAATTCATTTTTTAAATTAAAAATTGGAACAGGATGAGTTTAAGGCTTTTTCTCCAGAATTATGATTTCTATGATTTTTTAGATGAATCTTTCAATAAATATG
Source organism: Sarcophilus harrisii (assembly GCF_902635505.1). NCBI lineage: Eukaryota > Metazoa > Chordata > Mammalia > Dasyuromorphia > Dasyuridae > Sarcophilus > Sarcophilus harrisii. Next base: position 407,607,507 of record NC_045426.1, read on the forward strand.
GTTACAAATGATTACAAAAAACTATAATTTTATCTTTCTGAAAAGTTGTATGTAGATACATTCAAAAATAATAGGGCAATGGTACCTTGTTCTTACACTATTTCTATTTGTTCAGTATGAAGATAGTGATGATGATAATGATGACAGCATTATTTATCATAATATTGCAATATCTTCACCAAAGTTCTATTTTCTCATGCTTCATTGTGCTCTAGAAGTGAATGGATTTTTAAAAATAATGTCTGTAGAGTACACATTTTTACAACTCTTACCAAACTGGAAAGACTTCAAACACAGGATTATATAAAAATTGGATTACAAATATGCTAAGAACTGTCCTATTTATAATTTGGTAAGATTTGCCCAGGTTAATGAATTTTTCAGTTTCAGCAACTCTCAATATTTGTTTTTTTTTTTTTTAAATCATGTCATATATTTAACTAATTTATTTATAGAGGGATGACTCTGTATCTTGGTAAAGGAAGTGCCCATGTTAGGTAATTACCAGGATCTGAGGGATTGAAGAAATCTGCTCACCACTACTCTTATGAATACTAAAATTAACAAGTTCTTTACCAGGAGATCCTTACAGAGAGGAATTCACAGGTCTAGGAAAAAAAGAAAAATTTTGTTAATTGGATTTATTAAATAAAAACAGTAATGATGACTGACATCCTAGTGCATTTAAGGAGGATCTTCATAACAGTCAAAATTCTATTTGGTACATATCTGTTTAGCATTGGTATTACTTCATTGTCTATGGTTACTTTTATCAATATGAAGTTTCCCTCCCTATCTCTTTTAATTAGACCTGTTTTTGCTTTTGTTTTGTCTGACATCAAGATTGTTACTTTTGCTTTTTTTAATTATTATTTCAGCTAAAGTACAAGATATTCTTTATTATTATTATTATATCTTTTTGTTTACAAAACATATGCATGGGTAATTTTTCAACACTGACCCTTGCAAAATCTTCTCTTCCAAATTTTCCCCTCCTTCCCTTCACCCCCTCCCCTTGATGGCAGGTAGTCCAATACATGTTAAATTATATGTTAAATCCAGTATATGTTTACATATTTATACAGTTATATTGCTGCACAAGAAAAATTGGATCTAGAAAGAAAAAAAAAACCTGAGAAGAAAAACAAAAATGCAAGTAAACAATAACAGGAAGAGTGAAAATGCTACATTATGGTCCACATTCAGTTCCCATGTTCCTCTCTCTGGGTGTAGATGGCTCTCTTCATTACTGGACAATTGGAACTGGTTTGAATGAACTCATTGTTGAAGAGAGTCATGTCCATCAGAATTGATCATCATATGTTCTTGTTGTCATGTATAATGATCTCCTGGTTCTGCTCACTTCACTTAGTATCAGTTCATGTAAGTCTTTCCAGGCCTCTCTGAAATCATCCTGTTGATCATTTCTTATAGAACAATAATATTTCATAACATTCACATACCATAATTTATTCAGCCATTCTCCAATTGATGGGCATCCATTCAATTTTCAGTTTCCAGTTTCTAGCCACTACAAAAAAGGCTGCCACAAAAATTTTTGCACATGTGGGTCCTTTCCCTCTTTTAAAATATCTTTGGGGTATATAAGTCCAGTAATAACACTGGTGGATCAAAGGGTATGCACAGTTTAATAACTTTAGAACACAGTTCTAAATTGCTCTCCAGAATGGTTGGATTCACTCACAGTTCCACCAACAATGTATCAGTGTCCCAGTTTTCCTACATCCCCTCCAATATTCATCATTATCTTTTCCTGTCATCTTAACCAATCTGAGAGTTGTATAGTGCTATCTCAGAGTTGTCTGTGATTAGATAGTGATTTGGAGCATCTTTTCATATGACTAGAAATAGTTTCAATTTCTTCATCTGAAAATTGTTCATATCCTTTGACCATTTGTCAGTCGGAGAATGGCTTGATTTCTTATAAATTTGAGTCAATTTTCTATATATTTTAGGAATGAAGCCTTTATCAAAACCTTTAAATGTAAAAATGTTTTCCCAGTTTACTGCTTCCTTTCTAATTTTGTCTGCATTAGTTTTTGTTTGTATAAAAACTTTTTAACTTAATATAATCAAACTTATCTATTTTGTGATCAATGATCTCTAGTTCTTCTTTGGTCACAAATTCCTTTCTCCTTCATAGGTTTGAGAGGTAAACTATCCTATGTTCTTCTGATTTGTTTATAATATCATTCTTTATGCTTAGATCATGAACCCATTTCAACCTCATTCTGGTATTTGCTGTTAAGTGTGGGTCAGTTCCTAGTTTCTGCCATACTAGTTTCCAATTTTCCCAGCAGTTTTTGTCAAATGGTGAATTCTTATCCTAAAAGCTGGGGTCTTTGGGTTTGTCAAACACTAGATTGCTATAGTTATTAACTATTATCAACTAGTCTATTTCTTAGCCAGTACCAGATGGTTTTGATGACTACTACTTTAAAATACTGTTTTAGATCTGGTACAGTTAGGCCATCTTCATTTGATTTTCTTTTTTTTTTCATTAGTTTCCCTGAAATTCTTGACCTTTTGTTTTTCCAGATGAATTTTGTTGTTATATTTTCTAGGTACAAGATATTTTGATCAGCCTTTTACCTTTATTCTGTGTGTGTTTTTCTCTCTTTCAAATGTGTTTCTTGTAAACAACATATTGTAGGATTCTGTTTTTAATCTATTCTGCTATTTACTTTCATTTTATGAGCGAGTTCATCCCATTTACAATTAAGATTAAAATCTGTGTTTCTCTCCATCCTATTTCCCCCTTTTAAGCTTTTCTCTTTCATTTAACCCTGTCTCTCATCACCAGTGTTTTGCTTCTTATCAACCACTTCAATCTTCCCTCCCTTCTTTCAGCCAACCTAGCTTACTTTCTTAGAAAAGTTGTGAATTATAAAAAGGAATAGAAAAGAAAACTATAATAGAAGGGGATCTCTATTATATATAGTATATAGATAGAGAGATATAGATATAGATAGATAGATTATAGTTCACATCTCCAAACTAGGTAAATATAACCACAAAATAAACAAGAAATAAGATAAGGTGATGATTAGAATTTTAGAAAAGTTAAATAGAATAGATCTCTGAATGAAATTGAATAGAGATAGAAAGGAATATGCCTTTTTCTCAGCAGCACATGACACCTACACAAAAATTGATCTTGTATTAGGCCATATAAACCTCATAAGCAAATGCAGGAAGGCAGAACTATTAATGCATCCTTTTAAGATTATGTTGCAATACAAATTAAATGTAGTAAGTCAATAAACACCCAATAATTCATCCATGAATGACAGTAATGAGACAACTACCAAAATTTATGAGATGCAAATGTAGGTGAAATTTTACATTTATGTTTACATGAATAAAACAGATGAAGAGATCAATGAATTGGGCATGCAACTAAAAAGGCCTTAAAAAAAAAAAGAACAGATTAAAAACTCCAATTAAATACCAACTTAGAAAATCTAAAAATGAAAGGAGAGATTACTGAAATTGAAAAAAAAAATGTTGAACTAATAAATACAACTAAGAATATATTTTTGTGAAAAAAAAACACCCATAATAGAATAGGTAAACCTTTGGTAAATTTGATTTTAAAAAAAGAAAGAAGACAACCCAATTACCAGTATCAAAAATAAGAAAAAAAAGGTTAATTCACCAATAAAGAGGCAATTAAAGCAATAGTTAGGAGGTATTTTGCCCAACTGTATGCCAACAAACTTGGCAATTTAAGTGAAATGAATGAATATTTACAAAAATATAAATTGTGAATATTAACATGTGAGGGAATAAACATTCCTAAAATTGTATTTCAGAAAATAGGTATTAACCAATATCTCACAAGATGAGATCAAAATGGGTACATGATTTAGACATAAAGCATGATACCATAAGAAATTAGGAAAGCAAGGAATAGTTTACCTGCCAGAACTATGGAGAAGAGAATAATTTATTATCAAACAGGAGATAGAGGACTTTATGAAATGCAAAATTGATTATTTTGATTATACTAAAGATTTTTGCCCAAATAAAGTCAATGTCACCAAGATTAAAAGGGAAATAATTTTTATACCTCATATTTCTGATAGAAACTTCATTTCTAAAATATGTGGAAAAATAAGTCAAATTTATAAGAATACAAGTAATTTCCCAATTAATAAATGGTTGAGGATATGCAAGACAATTTTCAGATGATGTCAAAACTACCTATAGTCATATGAAAAATTGCTCTAAATGACTAATGATTAGACAAATTTAGGTTAAAACAATTTTGAGGTATCACTTCACACCTATCAGATTGGCTAATATGATAGAAAAGGAAAATGATAAATGTTGGAAAGGATATGAGAAAATTGAAACACTAATGCATTGTTTGTGGAGTTGTGAACTGATTCAACTATACTGGAGAGCCATTTGGAGCTATGTCCAAAGAGCAATTGAATTGTGTACATTCTGATTCAGCAATACCATTACTGTGGCTGTATTCCAAACAAATATAGATGAAAAAGGACCCACATGTACAAAAATCTTTATAGCAGCTTTATTATGATGGCAAAAAATTGAAAGCTGAGGGAAATATCCATTAATTAGGCAATAATTGAAAAAGCTGTGGCATATGAATATAATGGTATATTATTGCTCTATATGAAATGATGAGTGGGCACATTTCAAAAAAACCTGGAAATATTTTCATGAATTGATGCTGAGTGAAGTGAGTAGAACCAGGAGAATTTTGCATATAATAACAACAACATGATGTGATGGTCAACTTTGATAGAATTAATTCTTCAAAGAAATACAATGATCCACCAATTACAAAAAGAGGATGAGGAAAATACTCTTCACACCCAGAGAAAGAACTCTGGAGTCTAACTGCAGATCCAAGCACTTTTTTTCACTTTTTTTTTGTTTTTCTTTTTCTCCTGATTTTTATTTCACAACATGATTAATGTAGAAATATATTTATAAGATTAAACTTCTTAATATTTTTCTGTGTCATGGACATATTTGCAGTCCTGTGAAGCCTATGGACTTTTTCCTCAAGAGAATAATTTTAAGTAATCAAGGAAAATACTTAATTTTTCATTGGAGATTAGTGAAATTAATGATTCCCCCCCCCCCCATCTAAGTTCATGGAATTTAAGAAATCTATCCATGGATGCTTTAGGGATATTGAACTCCAAGTTAAGATGCCCTATTCTAGATATTTTTTCCTCCTTTCTCATGATTAAGCAAGATAGAACAGAAGGAAATCAAATGTGTGATACAGCAAGGGACTTATAAGTGGCCAAGAATAGTAAGAAGAGCAATGAAAACAATCCCTCTCATAATTAACTTATAGTTATATTAATTTATAGTTATAATATAACTTGTATTCGCCTAAGTAAAATGAAAAGATTATATGTGGGTATGATAAAAAGGAGATTCTAGAATCTTAGTCATCTTAGAAAGAGGCTCACACTGTAAGAAGCATATGGAAAGAGAAAGCAAAGGAGACATTAGATCTTCATTTCTTATACTCATTTTATGTAATATTTTCATTGATGTCATTAATGTAATTCATTTGACATCCACACTATTTAAATTGTTGTGGATATTAAGTAATGAAAAACTCTATAAACATTTATTTAGCACCTACTATAATATAGGCACTGTGTTAAGCACTGAGGATACAAAAAGAGATAAAAGTCCTTTTCCTCAAAGAATTTATAATCTAAAGGGTAAAACACAATATATGAAAATATATAGAGGAAAGGCACTAGAACTAAAGGGGTTCAGAAAATACTTTCTGGAACATTTTAGCTGGGATTTAAAGCCAATGATGTCAGCAGGTGAATTTGAGAAGGGAGAGTGTTATTGTCATGGAGGACAGCAGAGCAAATGCTCAGGGTTGAGTGTTGCAGTATCTTTTTGGGGGAGCATCTTAGAGACCGGTATCACTTTATCAAAGAGTACTTGGGGAATAAGGGTTATATTATGAAGAGGTTAGGCTGGCTTTGAATGCCAAAGAAAACATTTTGTGTTTATTCTGAAGGCAAAACAGAGCCCTGGAATTTATTGAGTAGGGGAGTGACATGGTCTCTCTCTTGGTCTCTTTGTGTCTCTCTGTGTGTCTCTCATCTCTATCTGTCTCTGTCTTTCTATGTGTCTCTTTGTGTGTCTCTATATGTCTGTCTCCATTTCTCCCCCCCCCCCGTCTCTCTCTGTGTGTCTCTGTGTCTGTCTGTCTCTGTCTGTCTGTCTGTCTATCTCTGTGTCTCTGTCTCTGTTTCTCTCTCTTTCTCTCTCTCTCTCTTAGAGGTGTGTGTGTGTGTCTCTTTCATCATAAGTTCCCTGGTGGCAGGGACAAACTTTTGCTTTTTATCTCACTTTGGATGCAGATCTATTCAGACAAATGTGTCAAATTTTCTATCAACATTCTTTGATATAAATCCATATTTTTGCACTTTCCAAATTAGCAAAACTTAGAAACTGAATTTAAATTATATTTTCCAAAACTTTAGAGAAAAAGGAATATGATTTCTTAGTGATCATTGATGTCTTTTATAACTGACTTCCCCCTTAAAACATGCAAATGTTTTCCACTGAACAGTAGACCCAGCTTAATCATTACTCTCCAACATGTGGCTTCTTACAAAACTGGCAGTATTTATAAGAATAAAGATCTCAACTGGAAAAAGGCCAGAGCAGTCCAATTGCAGAGTGATTGGTGCTTTTTGCCTCCTGCTTATCATTATTTAATTCCCAGCATCCATCCATCCATCCCTTATGACTGACAAAAACTCCAAATATCAATTAGACTGTTGGAATAGTCTCCAGAGTTTTGGGAATAGTCAACCTGATCTCTAGCATAACTATTGGCTATTTAGAGAAGCCTTTGTGAAATTACAACACTTTTCAGGTCAAACGGTATTGTAGCCTTAATTTCTACTCCATGGAAAACTTTATTGCTTCTTTCTTTCAAAGAGGAAGAAGGAATGAGACAGACTGAGAGACAGAGAAAGAGATAGAGACAGAGACAGAGAGACAGAAACACACACACAGACACACACAGACAGAAGTATGTTTATGGGAAAAAATGAAGTATGAATGGGGAGGTAGGAGAGATGCCTAAAATCTTTTGTTTGTTAATTTGTTAACACTGATTTGAAATATTGGGGCAGCTAATTGGTGTAGTTGATAAAGCACCAGCCCTGAAGCTAGGAGGACCTGAGTTCAATTTTGACCTCAAACACTTAAAACATCCTGGCTATGTAACCCTGGGTAAGTCACTTAACCCTAATTGCATCAGCAAAACAAAAAATAAGAAAAAAAAGAGAAATATTGAGAGAAAAATGTGAAAGTATGGACAAATCAGGGTCACTAGCTATATTTGTTTGGAAGCAACAAATATAATAGTGAAACCATCATATATTCATCTTTTGAAGGGAAAGTATAATTATAGTTAAAATGAAGTTTGGATAGGCTTCACACTGTCCCACTGTAGTAATAACAGTAATTGTCATTTATATTGACCTTTAAGGCTTACTAGACACCATAAAAGCCTTATTTTATTTGATCTGCACAATAACTTAGTGAAATTGAAAGTAAACTTAGACTCAGAGACTTAGCCACTGTCACAAGCCAAAAAAATGCTTGGAGAAATTATAACTCAAGACTTTTCTAATTCTAGACAAAAAACCCTTTCTACTAAAGCAGACTGCCTTTCATCAAAAAAAAAAAAAAAGTGAGGAATAACTAAACAAATTGGGTTAAGAATACAGAAGCAGGGGAGAATATTTTAATACTTCATGTAATGAAAAATATGAAGAAATAAGAAAAAAACATATCATATCCTGAGGAGCCTAAAGATAAATCATATTCAGATGAAGCCCCAAAGGGTAAAATGAGTTAGTTTCATAAGGTAAATGAGAATTTTGCAAGGTATAGTGTTGTGTGACCCTGGGAAGTCACTTAACTGGGATTGCCACAGCAAGAAAGATAGATTTAGTGAAATGGAAAAATCATATAACTCCTTACAAAAGAGATTTCAAAAAGAAAACAATTCATTTAAAAACAGAATTTGTGAAATGGAAAAATATCCAATGGAAAAAAACGCACCTCATTTAAAAGTTTAATTGGATAAATGCAAAAGGAGATAGAAAAACTAACTGAAGAAAATAATTCACTAAAAATTAGAACAAATGGAAGTGAATGACTCAATGGGACTTCAAGAATCATTCAAACAAAACCAGAAGGAGGAGGAGGAGGAGGAGGAGAAAATGTAAAATACCTAATTGGAAAAACAATTGACTTTGAAAATAGATCTAGGAAAGATAATCTAAGAATGATACTTCCTAAAAATCATGATAAAAAAACCCTAAACATCATGTTTAAGGAAACCATTAAGGAACACTGCCCCAATGTCTGAAACTCAAATAGTAAAATAGTCATTGAAAGAATTTACCAATCGCCTTCTGGAAGAGACCCCAAAATAAAAACTCCAAGGAACACTGTAGCTAAATTTTGGGATTATAAAATCAAGGAGAAACTATTTCAAATAGACAGAAGGAAACAATTCAAGTATTGACGAGCCACAATCAGGATGACCTAGGACCTAGCAGCTTTCACTTTAAAGGATCAAAAGGCCTGAAATTGGATATTTTGAAAGACAAAGGAACATGGATTGCAGTCAAGAATCAACTATGGAGCAAAATTGGGCATTATTTTTCAGGGGAAAAAATGGACATTTAATGAAACATGTAAATTTCATTTATTTTTGATGAAAAGACCAGAGCCAAACAGAAAATTTGATTTTTAAATACAGAACTCAAGAGAAGCATAAAAAGGTAAAAAGGAAAGGAAAAAAATAACTTTTTTAAAAAAGTTAAAAAGCTTATATCCCTATATGGGAAGATGATATATGTAATTCTTGAGATTTATATCTCTGTTGTGGGTATACTTAGAGGGTGCAGATATAATTTTATTTTATTGAGATGACATGAAAAACTATAGTAGGAAAAGGGATTCTATTGGAAGAAGAGAAAAATGTGGTAAATTACATCTCATGAAAAGACAAAAAATGAAGGAAAGAAGGGAGGGAGATGAGCATTGTGTGAATCTTACTCTCATCAGATTTAGCTTAAAAAAAGAATACCAGACATACTTAGCTTCACAGAGAAACTTGTCTCATACTATAGAGAAGTAGGATGGGAAGGGGGAAAGGAAAAGGGGAGACTATGAGAGGAAGACCAGAAGTAGAAGGGGAAAATTATAAAAAAGGGGAAAAGGCTGTTAAAGGGGGCTGTTTGAGGGAGGTAGTAGTCAGAAGCAAAATACAGGGGAGGATGGAAAGGGGGAAAGGAAAGATATAAATAAGTATAACTTGGGGAAAAAAAGATGATAGGAAATACAGAGTTAGTAATTTCAACTGTGAATGTGAATGGGATGAATTCTCCCATAACATGGAAGCAGATAGCAGACTGGATTAGAAGCTAGAATCCTACAACATGTTGTTTACAAGAAACACATTTAAAACACAACGATACATACAGAGTAAATGTAAAAGCCGGGGGCAGAATCTATTATGCTTCAGCAGAAGTGAAAAAAAGCAGAAATAACAATTCTGATCACAGATCAAGAAAAAGCAAAAATAGATCTAATAAAAGAGATAAGTAAGAAAATTACTCTTGCTAAAGGGTACCATAGATAATGAACTAATATCAATACTAAACATATTTGCACCAAGTGGTATAGCATCCACATTCTTAGAGAGAAATTAATATAGCTGCAACAAGAATTAGACAGCAAAACTACTAGTGTTCCCTCAGAATTAGATAAATTGAACCCCAAAATAAATAAGAAATAAGTTAAGGAGGTAAATAGAATGCTAGAAAAGTTAAGTATAATAGTTCTTTGGAGAAAATTGAATGGAGACCGAAAGGAATACATGTTTTCTCAGCAGTACATGGAACCAAAACAAAAACTGACCATGTAAAACAACAAACTATAGCCACAATTAATAAGTCAAAGCACCTTAGGAGAAGTTTTACATAACTAGATGCTTACTTGCATGAAATAGAGAAAGAGAACTTCAATGAATTGGACATGCAACTAAAAAAGCTAGAAAAAGAACAAATTAACAACTCCCAATCAATTATCAAATTTGAAATTCTAGAAATAAAGGGGAAATTAATAAAATCCAAAGTAAGAAAACGATTGAATTAATAAACAAAACTAAAATTTGGTTTTATGAGTAAAACCAACAAAATAGATAAACCCTTAGTTAATTTGATTAGAAAAATGAATAAAGTAAATCAAACTCTTAGTATCAAAAATGAAAAACAAGAACTTTCCACCCATGAAGAAATTAGAGCAATAGTTAGAAGTTATTTGGCCCAATTATATGTCAATAAATCTGATAATCTAAGTGAAACGAAAGAACACTTACAAAAATATAGATTGCCCCAAAATAACAGAAAAGGAAATAAATTACTTAAATAGTCCAATTTTAGAAAAAAAAAACCTGAAGAATTTATTAATCAACACCCTAAGAAAAAATCTCCAGGGCCAGATGAATTTATATGTAAATTTTACCAAACATTTAAAAATGATTAATTCCAATATTGTGCAAACTATTTGGGAAAATAGGGAAAGATGGATCACTGCTAAATTATTTTTATGACACAGATATAGTGCTGATACTTAAACCAGATAGGGTCAAAACAGAGAAAAAAAAATATAGACCAATTTCCCTGATGAATATTGATCCAAAAATCTTAAATAAATATTAACAAAGCGATTACAATAATTCATCTGTGGGATAATACACCATGATCAAGTAAAATTTATACCAGTCATGCAGGACAGGTTCAATATTAGAGAAAACTATTAGCATAATTGTCTTTATCAATAACCAAACTAACAAAAATCATATGATTTTCTCAATAGATACAAAAAAAGGCATTTGACAAAATCTAACACCCATTCCTATTAAAAACACTAGAAAATATAGGAATAAATGCACTTTTCCTTAAAATGATCTATAGCATCTATTTAAAACTGACAGCAAGCATTATGTGTAATGAAGATAAACTAGAACCTTTCCCAATAAAACCAGGGGTGAAACACGATTGCCTATTATCACCATTAGTATTCAAAATTGTCGTGTAATGTTAGTTTTGGCAATAAGAGAAGAAAAAGAGATTAAAAGAATTAGAGTAGGTAATGAGGAAATCAAATTATCACTCTCTGCAGATGATATGATGGTACACTTAAAGAATCCTAGAGAATCAACTAAAAACTAGCAGAAACAATCCATACCTTTAGCAAAGTTGCAGGATATAAAATAAATTCACATAAATCATCAGTATTAACAAAGTCCAGCATCAAGAGATACAAAAGGAAATTCCATTGAAATTAACTGTAGATAATGTAAAATATTTGGGAGTCTGCCTGACAAGGCAAAATCAGGAACCATATGAACAAAGCACTTTCCTCACAAATAAAGTAAGATGTATTAAACTGGAAAAATATCAAATGCTTATGGGGAGGCCAAACTAATATAATAAAAATGAAAATACTACCTAAATTAATCTACTTATTTAGTGCCATACTAAACTCCCAAGAAATTTTACAGAGCTAGAAAAAATAATAACAAAGTTCATCTGGAAGAACAAAAGATCAAGAAATTCAAGGGAATTAGTGGAAAAAATGCAAATAAAGGTGGCCTAGCTGTATCAGACCTAAAATTATATTATAAAGCACTGGTCATCAAAACCATTTGGCACTGTGAAGAAATAGAATACTTGTTATATAAGTTAGGTTCACAGGACAAAATAGTCAATGACTATAGTAATCTAGTGTTTGCCAAAGATCCCAACTTTTGAGACTGGAACTCACTATTTGATAAGAAATGCTGGGAAAGTTGGAAAGTAGTGTGGCAGAAACTAGGCACTGACCCACAGCTAATAACTAAAATCAAAGTAAAGTAGAAATGGGTTCATGATTTAGACATAAAAAGTGATATTATAAGCAAATTAGAAGAACAAAGGATAGTTTACCCCTCAGATCTGTGGAGAAGGAAGAAATTTTTGTCCATAAAAGAACTAGAATTTATTGAGAGTGGATAATTTTGATTATATTCAGTTAAAAAAATTTGTACTAAATGCTGACCAATGCTGACAAGATTAGAAGGGAAGCAATAAACTGGGAAAACACTTTTACATCCAAAGGATATGATAAAGGCCTCATTTCTAAAATATATAGAGAATTGATTCAAATTTATAATAGTAAAGCCATTCCCCAATTGATAAATGGTCAAAGGATATGAATAGACAATTTTCAGATGAAGAAATTGAAACCATTTCTAGACATTTGAAAAGGTGCTCTAAATCACTATTGATGCAAATTATGAAAACTCTGAGGTACCACTGCACACCTCTCAGATTGGTTAAAATGACAGTAAAAGATGATGACGAATTTTGGAGGGTGTGAGAAAATTAATACAAAATAGTGGAATTGTGAACTGATTCTTCTGTGGAACAAGTTGGAACTATGCCCAAAAAGCCATCAAACTGTGCATACCCTTTGATTCAGCAGTGTCTCTATTGCTTATATCCCAAAGAGATCATAAAGGAGGGAAAGGGACCCACATGTGCAAAAAATGTTTCTGGCAGACCTTTTTGTAGTGGCAAGAAACTGGAAACTGAGTGAATGCCCATATTTGGAGAATTGGAGAATTGCTGAACAAGTTATGATATATGAATGTTATGGAATATTATTCTATAAGAAACAATCAGCAGGATGATTTCAGAAAGGCTTGGAGAGACTTACATGAACTGATCCTGAGTGAAATGAGCAGAAACAGGAGAACATTATACACAGCAACAGCAAGATTATAGGATGATCAATTCTGATGGATGTGGCTCTCTTCAATAATGAGATGATTCAGGTCAGTTCCAATGGTCTTGTGATGAAGAGAGCTATCTGCACCAGAGAGAGGACTGTGGGAACTGAGTGTGGTTCACAACATAGTGTTTTCATTCTTTTTGCTGTTGTTTGCTTGCATTTTGTTTTATTTCTCATTATTTTCCTTTTTGATAAAATTTTTCTTGTGCAGCAGGGTAATTGTGAAATATGTGTAGAAGAATTGAACATGTTCAACAAATATTTGATTACTTGCTATCTAGGGGAGAGGGTGGAGGAAAGGAAAGAAAAAACTTGAAACACAATGCTTTGCAAGGGTGAATGTTGAAAATTATCCATGTATATGTTTTGAAAATAAAAAAGATTTAATAAAAAAAACTATGAGTGACTGTCATTTTTATAATTGTAAATATTCAAATTAAATATAACAGACCTGTGAAAAAAGTTGATATTTGTAGTTAGAGAAAAAAAAAGATAAATAGGAGTATATATAGAATCATTTAACATATATTTGTTTGCATGTCTGTATTTATGTATGTGTGTATGCATATGTATATATAGATATAGATATAGATATAGATAACCATCTCTAGAGGGGGAAGAAAAAGAGGAGGAAAATATCAATTTGTAAAAGCACAAGTCAGTGTCATGCAGGATCAATCACAAAAGTTAGAAAATACATTCCCAAAATGTTAAGTGCCCAAATGGTAAGTATTAGGTCTGGAGTTAGGAAAATCAAAATTCAGATCCATATATGTAATCTAAAGCAAATAATTTATTTATTTATTTTGGTTCAAACATGATTTTATTATTTGAAAATACATCATGTTTCACTGACTATTAAAATTAATATAGAGCTTATTGCCCCCATTTTTTTTCTTTTTTTTCTTTTATTAAACCTTGTTATTTACGAAACATAGGCATGGATAATTTTTCAACATTGACATTTGCAAAACCTTCTGTTCCAAATTATCCCCTCCTTCCCCTAACCCCCTGCCCTAGATGGCAGTTAGTCCAATATATGTTAAATATGTTAAAATATATCCAATTCAATATATCCAATCCAATGTATATATACATATACATATTTATACAGTTATCTTGCTGCACAAGAAAAATCAGATCAAGAAGGAAAAAACAGAAAGAAAACAAAATGCAAGCAAACAACAACAAAGAATGAAAATGCTTTGTTGTAATCCACACTCAGTTCCCATGGTTCTCTCTCTGGATGTAGATGGCTCTCTTCATCGCTGAACAATTGGAACCGGCTTGAATCATCTCATTGTTGAAGAGAGCCACGTCCATCATAAATTGATCATTGTGTAGTCTTTTTGTTGCCATGTATAATGATCTCCTGGTTCAGCTCATTTCACTTAGCATCAGTTCATTTAAGTCTCTTCAAGCCTCTCTGAAATCATCCTGCTGGTTGTTTCTTACAGAAAAATAATGTTCTATAATATTCATATACCATAATTTATTCAGCCATTCTCCAATTGATGGGCATCCATTCAGTTTCCAGTTTCTTGTAAGGTAAATCATTTAACCACTGACTATCTCAGTTTTCTCAGCTGTTAAATGAGAAAAGTAAAAGCACTTACTTTTCAGGGATGTTGTATCAAAGAGGAATTGAAAAGACTTTAGCCCAGTGTCAGGTAAATAGTAGATATCTAATAAATAGGTATTTCTTCCTTCCCTAACCATCCCAATTCCCACTCCCAAAGGTAGGGTTATTAAGAGATTACAGACAAAATGAAGAAGTAAAAAAAGTCACCAGAAGTGGTAAATACAAAATAGATTTAGGAGATCATATAGTTAGCAAAGGGGTTTTAACAACAGCAACAATAATTATTATTAATAATATATTATATATTATAATATAATTAATATATAATTTATTATTATTATTACATATACACATGTAAATTTTTATGTGTATTTTTAGATGAGGACACTGTGTTATAAATTTTACTTAACTGATTTGCTTGGTTACAAAAGACCTTTCAGGAAGTGATAGTATTATGTAAATGTTTATAATGTAAAAATAGAACATATCAATAATTTTATAAAGGTCCAATAGTCATATTATTTATAACAGATCATTATGATGTTACCTTAAAATATTCATCTCCCAGGGCAAGGCACTTGAAATAAATCTAAACTGAAATAAAGAATAGCTGTGGATTTTGTAGCATAGCTTGCTGGAAAAAATATAGCTGAGGCTAGATTAAAAAAAAAAAAAGACAACAGCAAGGGAAAAAAAAAAACTATGAACAAGCAAAACTGTTGGCATGCTGCTATTTAGTACGTCTGTATCAGAGAAGCTCATGTACCATCTGCAAGGTTCAAAAGCAGTGATATGCCCTCCAGGCAAAAACAGTCAATATTCAAACAGGTTAGCGGATAAAACATTGGTTTATTTAGCTTCCAGGAATACACAGAGAGGAGTAGTGAGCTATTTCTTAATGAAACAGAAAATTCTATACATGAGAACCAAGGGAACAGCCCTCTTCACTCCATCTTTTTCTTGTTTGATATTTCTCATCATGTTATCAGTAGTTTTCAATAGTTTTAAAAGCAAAGCATAATTCATTTTTTACAATATAGATTCATTTAACACAAAATAAAGTTACATAGCATTATTTTCCCATAAGAAATGATTCACACAAATTAAAAAAATGGAAAATAACTTCATGATTTCTAAACATTTTTTCACACTAGAAAGTATACAGTTTGAACAAAAATGTACTTTCCTAAAAATTTCATAGTCATTTGCACAGAGTAATCTTCAATATACTCTTCAGTGCCTTCAGGAACAAACCTTCCATTGATATCAATCATGGCACGTCTTGTTCTACCTTTGATCTTTAAGCAAATATTTTATTTTGGCCAGCTCAAATGAAACGCTATGCTCCATTTCTGCTTGATTTCCTCTGTATCTCTGTTGTAACATTTTATACTATTGATGGAGCTCAGTGGAATATGCTCTGGAAAAAAAAAATAAAGTAGTTGAACTATATCCCATCATCCTTTTTTTGTAGATCAAAGTTCTGAAGAAATGCTTTTAATTGTATAAGCCCCAGAGACTCCTCCTAGTGACCAGTGATCTGAAGTAATAAAGAATATTTGTAATAGGTAGAATTTCTTTGAGGCAAATTATTTTTCTTTTTAGTATCCCAAAGTCAATAAGAAAAGTGTTCAGAAAATTATTATTCAAATATTTTGTTATAACCATTCTCAGCTCCACCCCCAAAAGTCATCAGAAATGATTATCTCTGACTAATGTAATTGTGTGGGGAAGTCTAGCTTTTCAAACATTATTCAAGCAGACAATGAAATAACTTTAGTCATAGTCACTTTTTAAATGACAGTAAGGTTAAAATGAAAAGCAATTACAACTGAAAAATTAAATATTATAAGAAACTAGGTAAATTCAACTCAATCAATCAATAAATGTTTGTTAAGCTTCTCTTATCTTTAAACAGAGATCTTCAGAGAGACTTGGCAGTTGGAAGATTTGGTAATGATTGCTCAACAGTGTGGCTTCCTGAACAGTGAAACAATCTTGAAAAAACAAACTCAAAAGAGGTTATATAATAATTGTATAGCCAATCACATTATTTCTATATTTTGTTCATATGCTTTGGGAATATAATTTGATTTGCTTTTTATTGGAATCACATGATGTGACATTCTAAAATGAAACCCTATTTTTCTCCTACTGGAACTTGGGGAATAGACAGAATATATGCTACATTTGATGATTTTATGAATAATAGTGTTTTTGAAATATCTTCTACCTTTTACTTCTGCATGGAAATTTTGAGTTTTCATGTAGACATGAGGCATCCATCTATCAATTTAATTCCAGAGATATTAAATGAAGGCCTTTTAATATTTTTGCTCCTATGTTAGTATGTGTAACATTTCTGTTTCAAGTTTTCTTGTACAACAAATTATCCACCAAAATTTGTTATTTTTAGATAGCGAAACTGTTATTTGTATGCCTTCATCAATATTACATGAATTTGTACTATCTTAATCACGACCAAACAGCTAAAATGAATACAGAATGAATAATATAATATTTAAGAGCCCCAATTTTTAAACTTTATCGTAATTTATTTATGAACCATCTGGATTCATAAACTGGATAGTTTGGCCAAAAACATTTCATAGACTTAGAAAAACACTATTCACAACAAAATTATTTAGCCTGAACAGTGAAATCTAAATGTAGGCTAAATTATTTAGTTGTCATTCTTTTGCGTGTGCTCGCGCGCGCGCATGTGTGTGTGTGTGTGTGTGTGTGTGAATGAAAAAGCATTTTAAACTGCTCCCTCCACCATCAAGTTTCAAAACCTTAGTATGACAGTCAAAAGAAATGAGATCCTTAGAGAACGGAACTAGGCAAACATTTTCAATATGCCTATGATAGTGTATAAGTAGAGGAAAAAGAAAGAACATTCCATTTCCTGCATTGGCAATTTGGATTCTGTGTGGTATCTTTCCTCCTAGATACCAACATGATAGCTATTTTAGGAATAAAAAAGGTATCAAACTTGAGACCCTCCTGAATTCCTTTCCATTTCTATTTGAGTTTGATACCACTGATTTAGAAGATGCATGAAAATTTTGTGGTGTCACCATAAAGTGGCAACAACAATAATAACAAAATATTTTAGTTCTCCCCCTACCCCTTTAATTGTGTGTCTGGTTGTTAAAATAACAAATATATAGTTTACACTTCTCTTTAATCCCTAGAACAGATTATAATTAATTAAACTGCTGGGTAATATATTTCAGAGTTGAAGTTCAAGATTATATTGTCATTAGTATGTCTTCAAAGCTTCTTTTTATCCTATTCATGCTCAGGAAATGGACTTCAGTTAATGACTTTTTTTTTTCAGTTTCCTTCCATGAAATGCAGCTGATATCTCCTGGTGCTCTTCTCTTGTCAACTTCTTCAACAAGATACATAAAATTATTATATTATACTTCACTTGGAAGCTTTAACATGAGAAAAAATATGACAGTAATAACAGCAGCCCTCTAACAGGAAAGTATGTAGTAGTGATATGCAATATTGGACAATGTCTCAATACCATTGTTGCTAGATTCGAATGATGGACAAAGTGTATGGCAGTATTATGGAAACAAGAGAGATAGAACTTGACATTAACTATGTTGGAAATATTTTAATAGAAATGTACCATGGGTAGGCAACATTTTTCTAGACTCACAGAACCTAATTCAGATCCCACCTCTGACTCTCATGTCTATGTGAATTTGGGCAAATCATTTAACCTCCCTGGCTCTCAGATTCCTCATTGTGGAGTAAGGGAATTGGGTTAGTTGGCCTCTGAGAATCTTCTAACCTGGGATCTATGATGCTTTTACATAGGGGTGTGAATGGCCCCTTCATTTCTGCCAACAAATATATTGGCATATTGTTATTGACATTTGGGGAAATTTGGGAGTTTTGAATATCAGTAAAATCAGTGTTATATGCATCTTTTTGTTTCTTAATATAGTTCTCTCTACCATTTCTTAGAAGGAGATTAACACATTTGGAACATAAGATTTTGCAAGAGTGAATGTTGAAAACTATCTTTTCATGTATTTTTAAAAATAAAAGGCTATTATCATTAAAAAAGAGATTAACCCTAAGAATGTAAGATAAACTTGTAATATGTATATATGAAAATCAAGAATCTAGTTAACTATTACATAGGTACATGGGAAGCAATAGGATCTTAAAGTATAACAATCCCCAGAAGTCCTTACAAAAGAAAAAGGGGTATATGGTACCCTTTGCTCTATAGAGCTCCCAAAGACTAAAATGTTTGTATGTCTACAGCACAAAGATATTAATATATTTCAAATCTGAAACACTCTATAATGCATTTTCTTTATGTAGAAAGACAACATGAATAAAGACAAGGTCTAAGAGTCAAGAAGAATTCAAATGCTGCCACTACTGTATTCAAAATGACTTATTCTATTATATTCAAATATTACCACTGCCACATAATGGATATATGCTATTAGGGAGGTCACTTAACCTCTCAGTACTCTGTATAATTCTCTAAGAATTTAAGCTGCAGAGAAAGTTCTGGCCAGCATCAAAAACAAATATTCCCATCCATAATTCCCTATTTATTCATAAAATCATATATTTTGTATCTATCCATATTATTAACATCAACAAGTAATAAAAAATAAGTATAGAAATATCAAGAAAGAAATTTATAGTATAATAATGATGAAACAATTGTGAAGTGAACTTTTAAGTTCCATAAGATAAGTTCTATGTGAACTAAAGTTTTAAGTGCTCAACACATCTTCAACTATAATTTTTTTTTCTTTTGTGAGACAATTGGGGTTAAGTGACTTGCTCAGGGTCCCACACCCAGGAAGTGTTAAGTGTCTGAAGCCAGATTTAAACTCAGACCTCCTGACTCTAGGGCCAGTACTCTGTCCACTGGATCATCTAGCAGCCCCATCTTCAACTATAATTATATAAACTTAAAGTATTTAGTTATCTTGGAGGTCTGAAATCCTTTATATCAAAGACATAGATTCATCTCAGGATTAGTCATAAGGCCAGAGAAATCCATATGTATTTTTTTTGTATGGGAGAAACTTGAAATATTTACAAGGTGGTTGGTGGTGAGAATCTGGTAAGATCTGGTAAGAATTTTTACACACAGCAGATAACAAGCCTAGTAAATTAACACACAGCAGATAACAAGCTTATTAAATTAAATTAAAAGAGAAGTGAATGAGATCTTTTGGCAAAATTTTGGCAAAAATACACAAGAATGTATTCCATTAAGTTAAATATTTCAAATGCAAGTATTTAATATGGACTCAAAATATCAATCAATATAAAAATGATCACTGAGAACATCACCTGTGCAATTATTTTCTAGTGCATGTAGCATAGAATTTTTGGGTTTTTACCCAAGACATTTAAGTGCACAATTTTTAATTCAAATTTTTATTTTAAATGAAACAATGCTAAGGTAGCTTGTATATACATTACAAAATTAAATGTTAATAAACATTACACTACCTTTGCAAAGCAAGCCAGGCAAATTTCTTTTATGCCAAGCCAAAAGGCAGTGTTTAACAAGAAAGCATCTATGCCTTTCATTTGCTATTTTGTAATATACTTTATATTAGACAACAGGGAACTTCAGCCTAGACCATGGGTGAAATCCAAGTTGGTTTTGGCATTTTTAAAAAGCTAAAGTAGCTTCTAGTTAAAAGAAAATGTTCATCAAATATTTTGAATTTTATCTTTTTTTAAAACAACAGATGGTAGGAAAGTTAATTATAAACTAGACACTAGATCTGATGTTTAAGGTGAAGTGGTACATCCAACACTGTATAATATTGAAATTAAATTCAACTTATATCATTCTCAATTTCCTTACATAAGGAATTCTTAAAAGCCTATAGATGCTTTTACAGAATATTTTAAATGCATAATAGATATATATATTACATAATTATATAATATGTTTTATATAATACATACAGAGAGAGAGAGAGAGAGAGAGAGAGAGAGAGAGAGAGAGAGAGAGAGTGTGTGTGTGTTTAGGACCCCATGCTTGAATCAAAGGACAGTATGTATGTAGTATATAGTTTACACTTCTCTTTAATCCCTAGAACAGATTATAATTACTTGGTTTCCTTGAAATGATTCATTAGATTGAATAGCTTTGGGAAGAAAATTGGGATAAGAGACCTAGTTCTAGTGTAAGACATGAAAAAAAAAGTTCTAACCTTCAATTTGCTATTTCTTAGGAATATGATTTAAGGCCATTCACTTAATTTTCCTGAGTCTCAATAACCTTATATTTATAAAACTTTCTGCTCTGAAAATGAAATGAGGTAATGAATATGAGAGACCTGGGATTATACTACATAAAAACAACAGGAAAAGGGGTAGAAGGAATTAATGTGATGATATCAAAGTGGTTAAAATGACTTCCTTTATTAAAAAAAAAAACAAAAACTGGGCAATGGTAGCATTAAATACTAATAACTGCATGACTATCCCCAAATTCCTCCAATTCCCATTGATAAGAGACTACTATATTTTCATTTTTCTTTTTCCAGTTCTTCAATGAATTTGTCTGCAAAAAGGGTAAATGAGACTCCAGGGTGCATAGCTCAGAAGGTATAACATTCATGGCACTCATATGTTGTACTTATACCTTAATTCTGGGAAATGGACTTAATTAAAGTCAATCAATTTAATTCACAAGTACATGCTTTATATAATGTATGCTAAAACCTGAGGATAAAAATAATAGTGAAATAATCTCTGCCTTGGGGTCTTACCTTTTACCTTTGATGAAACTTTTTTATTTTATCAGCCTAGATTCCCTTTTAATCCTCACTGTTGGGACCTCATAAGATTCCTTTCTTGTCATTTTCAGACTTTGGGTCATCCTGTCATCCTCTTCTATGTACTTTTACTATGTATGATTAGAAAGCCACAGTATTTATTAGCTATGATTTAACCCTGAGGTGTGTCTGGGAAGACTTCATTTGAGTTGGAGTATCCAAAGTACATCTGGGGAATGTAATTATAATATCCTGGTAATTTATTATCTTTGTATTCCAGTCTCCCCCCCATCAGAATGTCCTGTACATAATATAAAATTTGTACATGTTACTATTGTTTCGATTGCTCCAAACTCAAAGAAAATACATAGTACCTAACATATAGGAAGCACTTAATCATTATTTGTTGACGACTCCCACAAAAGGAGAAAAACAAAAGAGCTTTCATGGGGGGAAAATTTAGAATCCAAGGACCTGTACAGGACCTTGATAAGAAACGGGGACAAGACAACACAGAATGGAACAAGCCAGAGTGCTTATTCTTTAATATTCCTGGTGATGGATTGTTACTGCACTCTGAAGACTAACTTAAGAAAGTTCAGAAAAACTCAGCAGAATACTGATACATATATGCATAAATATACATACATATGTATATACATACAACAAAAACAGATGCACAACATATCTGATTCTAGAGCTACATAAAATGAACAAAAATACAAATGGTTCTTTACTATTGTTATTACCATTTGTGATGGTGTAAATGATAGGGGCAAAAATTGGCATAAAAATAGCTAAGAATCATACATCTACAAAATAGATTAGCCATTGGTATTTTTATCACACATGTTTGGTTCCAAAATAAACAAGCTCATTCTGCTGAAGTCACTGATCATACTCATATTGATAATCTTACCATGAATGATATCAGAAGATATACATATATTAAATGGGAATAATGTCTGAACAATGTCAAGTCAATCAAGTCAAGAAGGCTTTATTAAGTACCCAAGTACTTTATTAAGTACCTAACAAGAGAGTTGGACTCTTCTTTATCTGTTGATTGGGCACTACCTTCTGTACTTGGAGAATTGAGAGGATTTTGGACGTCAAATTATAATCCTGCTCTTAACAGCATCCCAAGAGTAGTTCATAGTATGATTGCATTGGGAACCAAGGATATAAAAAAGGCCACCCAAACAAATAAACAAATAAACAAAAATCCTGTCCTTTTCTTTTAAAGAATTCATGGTCTAATGGGGGAGGGAGGGAAATGCTTATCTAAAGGAAAGAATAAAGGAATGTTTTAAAGGTAAAGTGTATTTCACTGTCTGAAAAAAAAAAGATAAATCATCATCTTTACTGGATATTTTACAGTGTTAAAGATAGACATAACTATATGGAGAAGCATAAAGGTAATCACATATACATACACAAAGAAATGTGAAATGAAGAATTCTGTGAAGTTTAAAAGGAGCTTCAAACAAAGAAAAAACTTAAAATCAGAAAAAAAGAAGTAAATCTGATGCGTAAATAAGAGTTACCTAAAGAGAACAAATATAGATATGTAGATGAAAGAGAATGTGTGTGATATAGTTATATAGATATAACTAATCTTCGAATTCAGACACAGTCAATTCCAAATCTAAGTAATTGTACTATCATCTAAATCGCAGCTCTGTATCAATTGTATATGACTAAAATAAGAAATTATATCACACCCTTTGAAAAAATAGTTACTTGGTGCCAGAAATAGTGAAGTTCTGGAGATTCAAATACAAGCAAGAAAAGACACTGTCCTTAAGAAATTTACATTCTATTCAGAAAAGGCACCCACATGAACAGGGTTTAGAAATGGGATAGAAAGGGCACCCTAGGAAAATATGACATTATTAAGAAACTATAGGAAGTGACTTGATTTTCAGCAAGATAAAGCAAAATTAATTTAAACTGTATGATTAAAGAGTTAGCCATTGGATTTATAAAGGAAATGTGACATAATAGATGGAGAGTTGCCCTCTGACAGGAATACAATTTCAAATCATGCCTCCATCAGATATTATGTATGTGACTAAAGCTAGGCAAATCACTTCACTTCCCAGTTCCCAAGGCAACTAAGATCACCAAGTTGCAAAAAGTACCAAAATACATCAGATGAGAAAATTCTTCAGGAGCTCCCTATTTACTAAGGAATCACAGATCTCCTATGCCAAACTAACATCTAAATAAGGAAGCAATAATCACAAAAGCCTAAATATTTTTACCAAAAAGAGATCAAACCAAAATAATTGCATTTCTGCTTTTGAAAAAATCAACAAAGTGGAAGATAAGGGGATTTGTATGAATATCATTAACCTACCTTTTTTCAAAAGGTCTGATATAATTTCTTATTTTATTCATATACAATTGATGTAGAAATATCACTTAGATGATAGTGCAGTTACTTAGATTTAGAATTGACTGAATATCTGGACTCACAGATTAGTCAGTAATATCCTTTATCTGTTTGAATCTGATTTTTAAAATGTTTTTTGACATATTCTGTCAAAGAATACAAAGCTAGGAAGGAAAAGTTAACAAGCTAGAAAATGTTTCTGTTTAATAAAATAAAATGAATTAGAGATAAAAAGTAATTAAATGTTAAGTATTATGTAAAGATGCTGATCAATTATATCAATTAATTATTAGACCCCTTAGATATTATTCTTTCACCAGTGTAAAAATAAATCTGATTTTAATTAATAGATTAATCAAATTGTTTCAACTATTGGCATACAAAGTGTCTTTTTATTAGTTAAGAAATTTGACCATACTCATAGACTATTCAAGCTATTTAGAATTGACAATTCAATGTTATAACTTAGTGATGGAAGCCATTTCGATTGCTTAGAGACAAGAGACTTGGACGCTTCTTTATCTGATGATTGGGCACTACCTTCTGTATTTGGAGAATTCAGAGGATTTTGGACATCAAATTATAATCCTGCTCCTAAAAGCATCCCAAGAGTAGTTCATAGTATGATTGCATTGGGAACCAAGGATAAGCTGCATATAGTGAAGAAAGGCAGTTTCATGACTCTATAAAGATCCCAGCAGAGAAGTTATAAACCATATCTAAGGGAAACATCATGAGTATCCTATGAAGCAGATAAATTCTAGGAACTCTTAACTGTGAGTTTACTCCTTTCACATTTTTCCACATTTACTCCTTCAAACTTAGTTTGCATTTCCTCCTAAACTCTGTAGGTTGTAATGAGAGATTGTCACAAGTTACATTTTATTTTTTTGAGGGAAATTGCTTTACCTATTTTTTTATTTATTGTGATCCAATTTGTGATTCCAACATGCTAGAAAAAATAGAACTTTAGCAGTAAACAGGAAGACTAGAAAGAGGTGTAAATGTTAGGCTTTAGGGTCTAAACCTTCCAGACCAAATGGATATTAGGAGAGTTGTTATTATTTGTCCTTCATTTTTGAAGACCAATGCTGTCATGATTTTGGTGTAAAATAGTGGCTGATGGTTGATGTTTTGACTTTCATGTCATGAACTTAATTTGTGAGGCAGAGTTGTACAAAACTACCAGCCTTAGTCTCTCTTCTAGAAATTGAAGTCCAAGTCAAGATAAGTGGTGATGGTCCTTGATGCAGCAAACAAAATTTGAGTCTTTGATTACTGACTGAGGCCTGAATTCTTGACAGCTCCTACTTCAGCTGCCTATTTAGCTGCTGTAACAAATTGTTTTCATTCACCTAATCCTACCACAGAGAGGAGTGGTCATATTCCCCCTAACTCACCAACAGGTTTGAGTCTTCTTGCTTTCAACCTAGTTATCTCATTTGCCAAAATGTTTTTTACTGGGATATGGCCTCTGTGCATGCTACAGCTTTTTGGAACCACAGGTAAGAGTTAGCTCAGAAGAGGAGCTTCAGAGCAAGTGCTATATTTAAGGATTTTTTATAAAAAATGTTTACCTAAGTATAAGACAGAGGAGGTATGGTTAGGAAGGAATTGTTCTAAAAATATTTAGGGGTTTCTATGTCCCATGAACTTAAAATGATGCCTTGGGCAGTGGAAGAAACATCAGAAGCTAATGTGCCTTTGAACTATAGCAGGAAATTCCAAGTACAAACAAGTGATAGATCCTTTATATTCTGTCTTGGTCAGATTACATCTAGAATATCATGTTTCATCCTAGATATCATATCTTACAAAACATTGATAATGCTATGCCAGAGAAACTGAGTCAGGAGAGAGATAAGAGACTTTTTAATATTTTATTAATTGGAGAGCATAATTGACTGGATAGGACTCTTGTCTCAAATTATCCAATCAGACAGAGATTAGGATGGAGAGATATACTGTTGGTCCCAGGGCTGGAGAAGACCTCTCATCTAAAGAATCTAGTGTCCAGCATCCAGCATTGAATGGGGAGAACCCCAACAAAGGAAGGGGAAAGAAGCATGGGAAAACTTCTGTCAGGATGGGGGAGGCCATAAATTCTTACTAAAAGCCAGATAGGATGTCTGAATAAACAGAGGTCTGAATTCCCCCTTATCTTGCTTACATTAACAATTTACAACCCCAGAGCAAATGGTCCCCAGTCTTAATGGACCCGAGGGGGAGTTTTACAGCTTAAGGGATTGAGACAGAACAGTTAAGGAAACTGAAACAAGGGAAACTAGTGCAGGGAAACTGAGTCAAGACAGTTAAAGAGAACTGTGGCATAACAATAATATGAAGGAAATCATCACAATGAAAGGCCTTGATTTCTTGAAATATGAGAATCAGTTGAAAGAACTGGAATATTTATCTTGAAGAGGAAGAAGATAATAGTGGGGTACATAGTATATGACAATTTTCTTCAGTACTTGAAAGATTATCATGTGGAAGGAGATGACATGTGTTCTCTTTAAAAGAGAAAATGAAATTAGAACATGAACCATAACAATGAATAGAAGTGGCAAAGATAATTCAGGCATGTTGTAAGAAAAAAAGAAAACAAATGAACTACAATAACAACAACAACAAAAAAAAACCCTAAACAAACAAATTCCCTAACAGAACTATAAAAAAGTAAAAAAAAAAAAGTGGTGGGTTTGTGGAGGTCTTTAAAAAAACGATGGATATTTTGAATCTTGTTATTGGTGTGGCAATCTCTGATGAAAGACTTACAGAACAAATTAAATTTGGAAGGTTGGTATTTGGGTGCATGCTTCCATATATTTTATCCAGAGTTACATTTAACTTCTTTTTTTTTTTTTCTGGATGAAGATGGCATTTTCTATCCAAAATTTATTGGGATTACCTTGGATTATTGAACCACTGAGAAGAACCAATTCTTTCATAGTTGATCACTGCACATACTTATTATTGCTGTGTACAATGTATTCCTGGTTCTGCTCTTTTCTCTCAGCATCAGTTCATGTAGATCTTTCCAGGCCTTTCTAAAATCAGCTTGTTCATCATTTTTTTATAGAACAATGCTGTCTCATTACCTTCTTATACCACAACTTATTCAGCCACCTCCAAATGATGGGCATCTACTCATTTTCCAATTCTTTGCCACCACAAAAAGAGCTGCTACAAAAATTTTTGCACACTTGGGTCATTTTACCTCCTTTTATGATTTCCTTGGGATACAGATTCAGCAGTGACTCTGCTGGATCAAAGAGTATGCACAGTTTTATAGCCTTTTGAGCATGGTTCCAAATTGCTTTCCAGAATGGTAGGATCTGTTGACAACTATTTGGTCAAATATGGTAATAGTTTTCCTGGTATCGGACTAGCCCTACATTTTTCGTATAAATTCCATTTGAACATAGTTTATTATCCTTCTGATAAGCTGCTGTAATTTCTTTGCTAATCTTTTATTTTAAAATTTTGCATCAATGTTCATGAGGGAGATTGATCTATAATTTTCTCATTCTTTTTTGGTTCTTCCTGGTTTAGATATCAGTATTATACTTGTAACATAGAAGGAATTTGGCATGACTCTTTCTTTACCTATTTTTTGAAATAGTACATAGTATTTCAATTAATTGTTCTTAAAATGTTTGATAGAATTCAATTGTAAATCTGTTGTGTCCTAGCTATTTTTTTTAGGGAGTTCATTAATTACTTGTTCAATTGCTTTTTCTAAAATGGGACTATTTCAGCAATTTGTTCCTCTTCTGTTAATCTGTGCAATTTACATTTTGGTAAATATTCAACCATTTTGGTTAGATTGGCAGATTTGCTGCCATATAGTTGGGCAAAATAGCTCTCAATTATTGCTTTAATTTCTTTTTCATTTGTGGTTAAGTTCATCCTTTTCATTTTTGAGACTGGCAATTGTTTTTTCTTTCCTATTTCTAATCAAATTAACTAAAGGTTTATCTATTTTGCTAGTTTTTTTTTCCTATAAAACCAACTTTTAATTTTATTTATTAGTTCAATAGTTTTCTTAGTTTCAATTTTATTAACCTCTCCTTTGAGTTTCAGAATTTCTAATTTGGGTATTAAATTGGGGGTTTGTAATTTGTTCTTTTTCTAGTTGTTTTGGTTTCATGACCAAGTCATTAATCTCCATTTTTTTTTAGTGCCACATTTTATTTAGTGATATAAAATTTCCCCTAAGAACTGCTTTGGCTGCGTCCCATAGGCGTTAGTATGTTGTATCATTATTGTCATTCTTCTCTTGGCTGAGATTATGGATTATGGATAGTTTTTATGATTTGTGGTTTAACCCACTAATTTTTAGAATTGTATTATTTAATTTCCAATTGGTTTTTAGTCTATTTTTCCCTGGCTCTTTGTTGAATATAATTTTGTTGTTGTTGTTGGCTGAGGCAATTGAGGTTAAGTCACTTGCCCAGGGTCACACAGTTAGGAAGTATTAAGTACTGAGACCAAATTTGAACTCACTTCCTCCTGATTTCAAAGATTGGTGCTCTATCCATTGTGTCACTTAGCTGTCCCTGTTGGAAATAATTCATTATGGTCTGAAAATGAAGCCCTTAAGATTTGTGCCTTTCCATATTTTATTGTGTGGTTTTAATGCCGTACTATATGGTCAATTTTTGCATGGGTGCCCTGTATTGCCAAGAAAAAGGTTTATTCTTTTCTGTTCCTATTCAGCTTTCTCCAAAGGTTTATCATATCTAGGTTTTCTAAGATTCTATAAAACTCAAAGTTTCTTGTTTATTTTGTAGTTAGATTTGTCTAATTCTGAGAGGAGAAGATTGAGTTCCCTCACCTGTGGTCTATTTCTTCCTGAAACTGCCTTAGCATTTTCTCTAGGTTTTTGACTGCTCTATCCCTTGGTGCATATATTTTTTAATATAGTTTTTACTTTATCATTTATAATACCTTTAACAAAAGGTAGTTTCCTTCCTTATCTCTTTTATTTAGATCAATTTTTACTTTTGCTTTGTGTTCAGAATTGCTACTTCATTTGAAGCATAATAAATTATGCTCCAAGAATCAGATCATTATATACCTCAACAATGATACTGTATGAGGATGTATTCTGATGGAAGTGGATTTCTTCGACAAAGAGAAGATCTAACTCAGTTTCAATTGATCAAGGATGGACAGAAGCAGCTAAACCCAAAGAAAGAACACTAGGAAATGAATGTAAACTGCTTGCATTTTTGTTTTTCTTCCGGGGTTATTTATACCTTCTGAATCCAATTCTCCCTGAGCAACAAGAGAACTGTTAGGTTCTGCACACATATATTGTATCTGAGATATACTGTAACCTATTTAACATGTATAGGACTGCTTGCCATCTGGGGGATGGGGTGGAAGGAGGGTGGGGAAAAATCAGAACAGAAGTGAGTGCAAGGGATAATGTTGTAAAAAATTACCCTGGCATGGGTTCTGTCAATAAAAAGTTATTTAAAAATAAATAAATAAATTATGCTCCAGCCTTTTACCTTTACTCTGTTTGTATATTGTCCGTTTCAAATGTGTTTCTTGTAAACACCCTATTGTACGAATCTGTTTTTTTTAACGTACTCTGCTATTCACTTCTGTTTTATGGGAGAGTCAATCCCATTCACCTTCACAGTTATGATTAACAACTCTGTATCTGCCCCCCCCATCCTATTTCCTCCCCTGTTATAATTTTGTTCTCTCTTTTCCACTCTGTTGCCCTTTAGTAGTGTTTTGTTTTTAACCCACCCCACTCTCTACTTGCTCTACCTTTATCACTCCTGCCCTATTCTCTTAGCTATTTCCCTAGTGTTTCTGCTCCCCCCTCTTTTTTTTTTTTTACTTTCCCCTTACTTCTACTTCTTAATAGGACTAGATAAATTCCTATATTCAACTGAATGATTAAGTTATTCCCTCTTTGAGCCAAAACTGATGAGATTAAGCTTCAGAAGATGCTTATCCCCCTACTTTCTTTCCTCTATTGTAATAGGTCTTTTGTGCCTCTTTATGTGAATTAATTTGTCCTATTAGGCTTCTTCTTTCCTCTTCTCCCAGTAGAATTCTTTTTCCACCCCTTAATGTCTTTTTTTTATATCATCATCATCAGTGTTCATGTACAACAACACCCTTCACCCATGTAATGCCCCTTTTAATTGTCTCAAAAATTGTCTCTCTTAAGCCTCTATGAATTGGATACTATACCACTTGGTGCATATATGTTTAGAATTGATATTGATATTGATAGTCTATTATTTCTGTCTTTCTGCATTTAATTTTGAGGTCTTTATGCCAATATATGGTCAATTTTTGTATAGGTTCCATGAACTGCTAAGAAGAAAATGTAATCTTTTCTGTCTCCATATAGTTTTCTCCAAAGATCTATATACCTAACTTTTCAAATATTCTATTTACCTCTTTAACTTCTTTCTTATTTGTTTTTTGTGTTTTTTGTTATTTGTGTTATGTTTTTTGTGACTTGGCGCATATATATTTAGTATTGATATTGCTTCATTATCTATGCTATCCTTATATAATATATATAATTTCCTTCCTTATCTTTTTTATAATTAGATCTATTTTTGCTTTTGTTTGAACCGAGATTAGGATCATTACCCCTGCTAATTTTACTTCACCTGAAGCATAATAGATTCTGCTCCACCCTTTTGCCTTTATTCTATATGTATCACTCTGCTTTAAATGTGTTTCTTATAAGCAACATATTGTAGAATTCTGGCTTTTAATTCAGTTTGCTGTCTGCTTACATTTTATGAGAGAGTTCATTCCATTCACATTCACAGATAAAATGACTAATTCTGTATCTCTTCCCTAAGTTATGCTTTTTTCTTTCCTTTCCCTTTTTCTCTTCTCCCATGTATTTTCCCCCTGACTACCACCTCCCTCAAACAGCCCTCCCTTTTTACAGACCCTTCCCCTTTCTTGTACATTTCCCCTACTATGTCTGTTTCCCCTTCTCTTAGCCTCCTCCTTTCTTTTCCCCTTTCCCTTTCCAATGCCTTATAGGATGAGACAGATTATTCTGTGAAGTCAAATATGTCTGATATTCTCTCTTTGAGCCAAATCTGATGAAAGTAATATTGATACAATGTTCATCCCCCTCTCTTCTTTCCCTCAATTATAATAGTTCTTCTTTGCCACTTCATGAGATGTAATTTACATTATTTTACCTCTCTTTTCCTCTTCTTCCAGTTCAATCCTTTCTCCATTCATAGGGTTTTTTTTAATGTTATTACAATAAAATCAAATTATACCTGAGCCCTCTAAGCATATCCATAATAGAGATATAATTCTCAAGAATTCTTTCCTTTTTACCTTTTTATGCTTCTCTTGAGTTCTGTGTTTGGAGATCAAATTTTTTGTCAGCTCTGGTCTTTTTATAATAAATAAATAAAATTCACCTGTATCACTGAATGTCCATCTTCTTCCCTGAAAGATAATGCTCAGTTTTACTGAATGTTTGATTCTTGGTTGCAATTCAAGTTCCTTTGCTTTTTCAGAATATCAGATTCCAGGCCCTTTAATCCTTTAAGATGGAAGTTGTTAGGTCCTAAGTAATCCTGATTGTGGCTTCTCAATATTTAAATTATTTCTTTCTGGATACATGCAATATTTTCTTCTTTATCAGATAATTCTGAAATTTAGCCATGATATTCCTTGGAGTTTTCATTTTAGGTTCTCTTTCAGTAGGTGGGCAGTGAATTCTTTCAAGGCTGGCCTCTGGTTTGAAGACATCAGGGCAGTTTTCCTTGGTGATTTCCTGAAAGATGACATATAGGCTTCTTTTGTCATCATAATTTTCAGGAATTCCAGTAATTCTTAGATTGTCTCTCCTTGATCTATTTTTCATCTTAGTTGTTTTTCCAATGAGGTATTTTACATTTTCTTTTATATTTTTCATATTTTCTTGGTTTCGTTTGACTGATTATTGATGTTTCATTGAGTCATTCATTTCTATTTGTTAAGTTCTAATTTTTAGTGAATTATTTTCTTCAGTTACATTTTTAGCACCTTTTTTTATTTGGCTAATTGAATTTTTAAATTAATTGTTTTAGTCAATGGAGTTTTTTTTCCATTTCATAAATTCTGGTTTTCAAGGAGTTGTTTTCTTTTTCCATTTTGTCTAATCTATTTTTTAAGGAGTTATATGCTTTTTCCATTTCATTAAATCTATTTTGTAGGTAGTTTTATTCAGATAATTTCTGTGTTTTCTTTTCCAACTTCTCCTGCAATATACTTATTTCCTTTCCCCATTTTTCTTAACTCTCTTTTAAGATCCTTTTTGAATTATTCCAAGAGTGCCTTGATAGATGGGAACTAACTCACACCACCCTTTGGAACTTCATCTGGAAATGATCTGCTTTTAGTGTCCTCAGGATTTGAAGTTTGTTCTTCTCTTTCTCCATAAAAACTTTCTTAGATCAGATTTCTTTTTGGTTTTTTTGCTCATTAAAAAAAAGTGTGAGTCTCCTTTTAGGGCAAAGAGGAGAATGTCCAGGTTTCCTCTATAGGTGACGATGGCTGTGCTGGGTCAATGCTGACTAATTTCTTGTGCTGGGTGAGCATGGACAGATCCCATGTTATTCTAGCATTCATGAGCTCACTATTTGCCTTTTATATATTGAATGTCTCACAGCTAATCTGCTGAAGTACTGACTTGTGACCAGAATACTGTAGCCAACACTGATGCAGATTTCTCCTGGTAGAGTCCCCAATGCCCAGCACCCATACCATCTTGAGTATCTGCACTATCTCTGCTTGGTTGCCTTCCCCACTTCCATGCCCAATTGAAATGGACTTTTTCTGAATTTATTCCAAAGTATCTCTGCTGGAATTTTGTTTACACTCCAAATATTTGTGGATTCTGTCACTTCAAAACCATTCCCGGGCCTTGATTTGGTATTGATCTGAGGGACATCTGGGAGAGGTCAGATAGACATGTGTTTATTTTCCAGCATCTTGGCTCAGTCCCCTTTCCTCTTTTCCCTTTTTTTTTTGTCATGACATTAAGGAAGAACAATAATTTTTAAATTATGTCTCCTGGATCTATTTTCTATGTTGGCTGTTTTTCCAAGGAGATATTTTACATTTCCTTCAACTCTTTCATTCTTTGTCATTTGTTTGACAGAATAAAACCTCTCTCCAGATTAAGATAGACTAGAAAACCTTCAGGAAACGTCAGTCTCACTGGGGTGAAACAGGTATCCAGCCCAGCTCAGATAGATTCAGCAAAGCAGTGAGAGTTTTAATCACAGCAAATCAGCAACAGATATTCTCAATCCTGACTCATAGAGAAGCAGATCATTGAGGTAGTTTACAATCCCAGATTAGAAGGCAAATTCTGGGAAACTAGGCTGTTTCTTTAAAAGAGCAGACAAAGCTAACCCCTACAAACACAAGGGGTCACTGTGCTCAAATAATGAAGGCTCAGAGCTGCACAGGAAGCTTGGGACAGTACTCCCTATGCCCCAGTAGCAGGGCTTCATCTTAAAAGTTAAAGAAAAAGAAAATGAGGAAATACCAAAATAAAAGGAAAGAAAATGAGCAAGAAACAGAAAGAAACCTTGACTATAGAAAACTACTATGGTGATAGGGCAGACCAAAACACCAAGTCAGATAAAATGTCCACAGAAGAAATCTCAAAGAGTGGCATGAATTGGTCTCAAGCTTAATGAGACTTCTTGAAAGTGCTCAAAATAAGAGTAGATGAAAAAGTGAGAAAAGAAATAAGAAGTATGTAAGAGGGAGTCAATGGCTTAGAAAAAGAAAACAATTCCTTAAAATACAGAATTTCTTTTCAAGAAAATCTATGTAATAAATAGTACACATTGTTTTCCCAGTTGTCCAGCTTTTCTTTGCTTCCTCTTGGTTTTATGTTGTTCTCTGCTGTACTTTTTACTTTATTTTTCCTCTTCCCTCCCCAACAAGAAGACTAAAATTCAGTGTGTGTGTTTGTATGTGTGTGCATGTATGTATTATATGCTGCTGATTCTACAAAGTTGACCTGAAGGTGTTCGCATTTCACACAGGCTAAACCTCTGCTCCTGGAGGTCTGGGTTTTCCGGGGATCTTCTTGTGTTGTCATAGGCAAATAATTAATTGCTTAACCTAGACTTTTGTTTATTTTTACTGCATTCTACATTCTCACTAAAGCAATATTTTGTCTTCTTCTGTGGAGAAAATTTGGAAAGCTGAAAATTTTCTGACCTATTCCATCTTTCTAGAATCTTTTCCAAGACTGACTACTGCTTTCATTTACTTTAATGTTTAGTCAGTTTTTTACTCCTTTTATACTTTTCATGTACACGTCTCTCAAGCACTCTTTATGTGTTCATAATCTTACATCAATTTCTTATTTATTAAGCTGCAATAGTTCAATAAACTAAAAAATGATCTCCCTTTATCTAGTCTCATCTCCAGTCAACTGTAAAGATATATTACAGATCATTTTTCCAAAAATATAGTGCCAATTATATTTATCCTTCATAAATCCCCCATTATCTACAGAATAAAATTAAAAATCTTTCACCTGGCATTAACCAAATCCATGATTTAATACTCAAACTACTTTTCTGATATTTTTTCCCACTACTCTTTCCCACTAACCCAATAGATAATCTAATTTTCAACCACTATACATAGAGTTTCCATTCTCTGTGCCTTTGCACAAAATAGCTCTACTTCCTAGGAGACTCACACTTCCCTTTCAGCATCAATCCATTCTATATGACAAAGTTCCAATGCCATTTCTATCATGAAACTTCCCTATATTTCTTTAACTGGACTTACTTTCTACATACTTGGTATTTGGCAACATTCTTTGTTATATTTAGTAGTCTTCCTTACATTAAACTTGAGTACATTTTGCATGTCCCCACTGTTGTTGCTTAATTGTTTTACAGTCATTCTAAATCTTGGTGACTCATTTGGAGTTTTCTTGACCAATATATGGGAGTGGTTTGCTTTTCTTTTGTAGCTCATTTTATAGATAAGGAAACTGAGGTAAACATGGTTAAATGACTCAAGCAGTATCTGAGGACAGATTTGAACTCAAGAAGATGGGCCTTCCTGACTCTAGACCTAGCACTCTATCCACTGTGCCAGCTAGTTGTCCTTTTAACTCCCTCTTGACTATATGTTTCATGGATTCAAGAGGTATTTTTCTTAGTATCTCTGACATCACAGTGACCTCGATCCCTTGAGCAGTATAGGTAGAAGATACATTTATAGTGAATGAGTGATATCAAAGGAATTGTCTAGCTATATTTCCTTTTTCAGAAAAGGAAATTGGGTTCAGATGTGGAAAATGCTTTGGTCAAAATCACATGTATAATAAGTAAAAGACTTGAGGCCAGAATCCCAAATTTTGTTGATACTAATTCAATTTTCATTCCACAATGAATCCCAAACTGAATTTGTTTCTTGATGCCAACTAAGCAAAAATAAAAACATTCTTAGAAGATTTGTCTAATTTCCATATATTGTCCATGAAGATAGACACATTCCTTCTGTAGTAAAATATCAAATCATTAAAAAGAATGAAGCAACAAAAGACCATTATATTCTGTTTAAATTCAATGTTCCAAAGCATTATCCTCAAAGTTTGGGAAAAACCAAACAATATTTCTCCCATTAAATAGCAAAATAATTTGCAACTTCAAAAAAATGAGCAGAAAGAAAGGACTATAAAGGGTAGCTTAGAAAATGGAAGCCTGTATTAGATTAACCATTTGGAGATATAATAATGAAATATAGGTAAAGAGAAGGCATTCATAAAAATTCATTTAGACTTGTCAGAATGCTTTATCCAGCATAAGTAAATATTTAATCCACAAACAAATAATCTTGGGTAAAATATTACATTTATTTTATTATTACAGCAACAATACACATACATATATATAATATGTGTACAATAATAAATATATACAGCAATTATTATAGCAATATTCTTTCATGATTTTATTACAAGTATTGTTTTAGTTGTATTCATTCAGATTCTTATATTTTAATATATTATTCATAAACAATTTCTTCTAAATCTTGTGAAATAGAAAAAATCATTTACAAATACTTTTTTTCTGCCTCTCCTCTTACCTTAAGTTCTTCTAAATTCTTCAATTGTAGATATTTAATGTATGTGGAAACTATAAATAAAAGACTAAAGAAGACATCCCATGATTGAATTAAAGTTCATGCTTCTTCTTTATTGCTCTGTTCAATGTCATTAGAAGGCATGACTCCTCTTGAATAATTGCTGTATGAGTCTCTAGCCTTCTATTCCAGGACACTTCTATTCTAGTCAACAAGTAAACACAGGGATTTCCTGTTTTTCCAACCAAAAGTTTTCTGAGAAATGATATTTATAAATCCATTTAGGGCAAAAGATGTCAATATCATTAGGAAACAATATTGACTAACAAAGATTTGTTGATGATCGGACTCTATTGAATTCAACTTTTGATCAAATGTGTCCAAAAGTTTCAGAATAAACAGAAAAATAAAACAACTGATTTACATTTTGGAAAGAATATTAGATACATAGTAGAGGTGGAAGACAATAACAGCTCCCAAAGTACTAAATTTAGGGAATGAGTGAATAAGCAGAGAGGACTGGTGAGAATTAATGAGATTTGATTCCTTGGAACTGGCTCTTCCACTGAATATACATAACACTCATCCATTTACTACTGAAATGAAGTGTGTGTGTGTGTGTGTGTGTGTGTGTGTGAGAGAGAGAGAGAGAGAGAGAGACAGAGACAGAGAGAGACAGAGAGAGAGAGAGAGAGAGAGATGGATCCTTTCCCATAATGCAAAAAATAAATGCACAGTATTACAATGAAAACCAAACATTGAAATTTCTTAATCAAAACATACAAAAAAGTTCATGAAGCTCAGGTTAAGAACTCTAAATCTAGGCAAACCCCTATATTCTGTTAGATGAGAAAAGTGAAATCCATAGAACAACTACTTAATTGTTTTAGGACAATACTAAATTCACTAAAAACAAGTAAAGTCTAAATGGGGGTCTGGAAGTAAAATTGTCAGAGAAACAACCCAAGTGTTTTATACTTTGCAGTTGCCTCTCTAAGTGACAGGGAAAAGTCACTTAACTGACTTATTCTCAGTTTTTATTTTCATCTCTAAAAAGTGAAAGTTTAAGAGAAGATATTTTCTAAAGTTCTGATGAAAGTTTTAAGTCTATCATTCAGACTGAGATCATAGACTGAGCAATATATCAAAGGGACCTTAGAAGTCAAAAATTCTAAACCCCTTCTAATGATAAAGAGAAGTTTATAGAGTTTGTTAAATGATTACTCTAAATTCCAGGTCTAGGAATATGGACACCTATGGATAAGTATAGAGGCAGCTTTTTTCTTTATTGAAGAGTTATCAAAGGATATCAACCAGTACAAGGGAAAGAATCCTGGATATAGAGTCCAGGATATAAAGAGTAGAGTCCAATCTCTGCTCTCCTACTTACTATCAGTGAGACTTTGCAAGTGACTTAGATAAGTGTTTTTAAAAAATGAGAAATCTTCTAAAATATATAATTAACTCAAATTTCTATAAAAAAATTCCTCAAATAATAAATGGTCAAAGAATATGAACATCAATTTTCAGATGAAGCAATTGAAGCCATTTTTAGTCATATGAAAAAATGCCCTAAATCACTATTGATTAGAAAAAATGCAAATTAAGACATTTCTGAGATGCCCACATCATATCTTTCAGATTGTCTAAATGATCCAAACATTATTAAGAGCAATTTGGAACTATGCCTAAAGGACTATCAAATTGTGCATACCTTTTGATCCAGCAGTGGTACTACTGGGTCTGTATCCCAAAGAAATCATACAAGAGGAATAAGGACCCAAATGTGTGCAAAATGTTTGTAGCAGCCCTTTTTGTGGTGGCAATAAACTGGAAATTAAGTGGATTCCCAGAAGTTAGGCGATGGCTGAATAAGTCATGGTATATTAAGATAATGGAATATTATTGTTTTTAAGAAATGATGAACAGCTTTTCAACAATGAGATGATTCAAAACAATTCCAATTAACTGTGATGGAGAAAGCCATCTGCATCCAGAGAAAGGACTATGGGGACTGAATGTGGATCACAACATAGTATTTTCACCTTTGTTATTGTTGTTGTTTACGTGCTTGTTTTTCCCTCTTTTTTCCTTTTTGGTCTGATTTTTCTTGTGCAGTATGATAAATGTGATAAATGTGAAAATATATTTAGGAGAATTGCACATGTTTAACCTATAGTTTTGCTATTGTAGGGAGAGGAGAAGGAGGAGGAGAGGGAGAAAAATTTGGAACAAAAGGTTTTGCAAAGTGTGAGCAACTCCACTATCTTTAGATAATCGCCAAGTGATGTGGAGATATCCAGAGAATGGAAGGGACCAGATAGGTTAATTACTTAGGGGAGAGGGTTTGTTTATATCTTTACAGATGGAGAAGGAATCAGATGGGTCTTTGCCTTGTCCATTGGAGAGAGACAGAAAAAGGGAAGATCCTCAAAGAAAAGGAAAAGACCCAAGAAACATCAGATAGCAATTGGCTCATGAACATCAAAAATTGTTGATGAGTCTACTACAGGACTTCAAAATTGGCAGGAATCATTGGATTTCCTGATACATGAAGTAGTGGGCAATAGATTGGTTTTGGACTATCTCTTTGCTGCTGAAGGAGGTGTATGTATAATTGTTATACTCTCCTTCTAGGACTTATGGACATGTATATTCATATTGTTTGTTATATCCTTATGTTGATTTATATTGTAAGTTACATCACTATTAGCCTGTGTTATATTACTATGTGCTTGTGTGATACCACCCATGCTGATGGATTTATGTATACCTGTTTCAAGTAAGACCCTTCAATCCAGAGAAAACTTGCTAACAATATCTAGTTTGGTGTTCTTACTTTCCTGAGAAATCAGGGAGAGTGTGACCACTGGTGTTCTATAACAACAACAACAGCAACAGCAACAACAACAACAACAAACAGGAGATGTAAAGAGAACTTTGGAGAAATATACTTGAAACAAGGTGTTTGATACAGTGGAATTGATGAGATGATTGTTCTCTAGTTCACATATATGCTTAGTACTTAGCATGGTCATGATTACATCATTCTCTAAGTTCACACATAATCAGCATGTTGTAATGATGTAATTATAATAAGGTATATAAAGGCTAGCAAGAACTGGAATATAAACATTCTATCTTTGATCAGCCTCTTGGTGGCTCTCCTGTCTCCTGCACTATGGGGGAGACTGGTTCAGATTGCAAGACTGAAGGAAACAATAAAGACTTTGGACTCTATTCTTGTCCATTCTCATGGTGACTCTCCTGCTGAGACCAAGGCCCTTCCAGAGGATCTCCAGAAAGCTAGCCCAGACATTACATTTTGGCACCTAAATGTGGGGTATAAGAAGCATAAGAATTGCAAGAAGAATCAGAGCTGTTGGTGAGAAGGATCCTTCCAGAGTTCCTTTGGTAACCTTTGGGTAAGGAAAGGAAGAAGAGGCCCAATAAGACTTTTTTAGTCGGGGTAATTAAATGGGCCAACACATCAAAGGGCTGAGCCAGGAGACTGATGAAAGATGTAAATGCCTGTTCTGATTTTAGTCCTCTTCTCTGTTTGAAAGTTTGCTTCCATGATAAGATCAATACCTGCTACAACCATCCAGAGGTGATAGTGCTGCTTGCATTCCTCAGTGTGTGGACCATGCTGTGGGGGGAAAATAACAATAAAAAACAAAAAAAGGGGAATTGTTAAGAGACAAGTCAATTCTCCAAGAGTCTCCACATCTGGAAATCATAACATCTGAAGGAGCTGCAAGGCAGACTTTGCTAATGCAGGTGTTGCGAACTAGGAATGAGATAAATTGGAGGCAGAGGAAGAGGAGAGAGGTCAGACAATGCAACAGCCTCTCAGTGGGGAGGTCAGAGTACAGCAACTGCTTCTCAATCTCCTTGCATCATCCTCTCACAAGAGGAGATCCATTCTGCAGGTCTGGATTGGATCTCTTGAAGCCACTGTCAGGTGGCTTTCATGTATTCCAACAGAAAAGGTGAATGTTGAAAGCTATCTTTGCATGTATTTGGAAAAATAGAATATTATTAAAAAAAGAAATGAGAAATTTTACCTGGAAGGTGCTCATGGGTTTTTTAACTGTAAATCCAAGATCCTTTTTAATAACTTAAAAGAAAAGGGTGATTAATTGGCAATCACTAGACCTGGAGTCAAAGAATCTTTGTTTGATAGAGGTTCTGCTACTTAAAAACATTTCACATTGGATAAGATGATATCTGAGAACTCTTCGAACTCTTAACTCAGAGATCCTCTGAATACCTTCAAATAACTCTAATAGATTGTGATTTTTTTTTTTGATGACTGGGACTACTTTTTCCTCTTCCCTAGTGCTGAGCATAATTCCTAGTACACAGCAGATATTTAATATATATTTGTTGACCAATGAATAAAACTGACAGCCTATAGTGTCATTGAATCTCATGAATTGATTACTTTTTATGTATGTATGTGTGTATGTATGTATGTATGTATAAATACACATATCCAGGTTAATCCAGCCTTCATTCTAAATCATCTAAGAAGTGAAATCTATCATCTCTTGAGGCAGCACATTACAACAGAGGGTTCTACTACTTGATAGGGATTTCCCTTACATCTCATCATATATATCCTTGTCTCTAAATTCTATTTGCTTCTCTTAGTTTTACTCCCTCCTTTGAAGGAAAACTTAACAAGCCCAAGCTTTCTACACTTGACAGTCAGTCCATTATTTGAAAACATCTATCATATTTGTTGCTCCTCACTCCATTTCACTCCCAAAATATATCTGTGTATAGTTTTCTTTGATCAAAACATTTTTAGGGACAAGTAAATGTTTTAATGGA
This sequence comes from Sarcophilus harrisii, assembly GCF_902635505.1. Classification (NCBI taxonomy): domain Eukaryota; kingdom Metazoa; phylum Chordata; class Mammalia; order Dasyuromorphia; family Dasyuridae; genus Sarcophilus; species Sarcophilus harrisii. Next base: position 407,648,158 of record NC_045426.1, read on the forward strand.
AAAATGCTTCTGTAAGAGAGTAAAATATAGATATAGAGGATTCTTATAATTTTGTTTGTTCTCAGTAATTAAACTTAACTATGGACTAGTTAATAAAAAATGCAATATTTATAGATTTGTTCTGAGTACTAATTTGAAGCCCCACATTTCTTGTTTCATTCTAGCCAGAAGTGAGAAAAAAAATCCAAGAGAGAGAAAATAACAAGGGTGTGTGTGTGTGTGTGTGTGTGTGTGTGTGTGTCTGTGGGGTGAAAGAATCAAATTGGATTTACAGTCTAAATGTAGCCAAAACAAACATAACAACAAAACACACATAACAAAAGTCAGTGGAGTGAAACTGAAACTGACCATTTGAAGTGTCAGTTATGATACTTTTTTCTAACTTACAAAAATTTTGTCTTAAAGTGACATTATTTTGATTAAAGTCTCTTGAAAAAAATTCCACAGTTGAGAAGGAAATAAGGTTGACATGCAGCTCGATGGTAAATAATATTTTTGCCAATACACTTACATTTTGATATTTGATTCAAAATGTTTAACAATGAGTCAGATTATCCAAACCCTTTGATCTTCAAATCAAAGCTCCTGATCTTTATGGCACAAAACACATGAAAAAGAATGTGTGTCAATTAAAGGGAATGTGACATGTGAAGCTAATTTTTCCTTCTTCTTTTTTAGGATCTAAATCATGAGTAAAACTTTTTTAGTTGAAATACATTCTAGCGGGAAATACTACATTTTTATCATTTAATATAAAATGAATTGCAAAATTCCCTCGAAGCAGGTGGAAAGTCAAAGAATCTGAAAAAAAAGGTATTTATTTTATATATGTAAAAAGGATGAATTTATTTGATGGAAGATAAATATTACAAAAGATTGAACCCTAAAGTAAATATTACAAAAGATTGAACACTTAATCTTTCTGCTGTTTGGTTTGGCCTATACTGTGGCTCAGCTGAATGAATATTTCAGGAATCATATAAAATAAAGTAGAAAAACTTTTAACAGAAAAAATATATGCAAGGAAATTATTTGTAGTCTGTTATGTTATTATAAAGTTAAAGCTGTGCCTGTGTGAACTACAGCTCTTCACTAAGAATCCCTTAGGTAAGCTTTTTTGAAGAGACCATCTCCAAGCCAACAATTTATAAGCAATATTTTTTTTATCATTTTTAAATTATGAAATAATATCAAAGGAAAAAGAGAGAAGTTAAAGAGAAAGACAGACACAGAAAGAAAGAGAAAGTTTCTTGAGGTAAGTAGTTAATATTTGAAAGTGAAAGATGTTACATGTGCAAAAATGTATGTGACAGCCCTTTTTTAGTGGCAAGAAACTGGAAACTGAGTGCATGCTCATCAGTCGGTGAATGGCTGAATAAGTTATAGTATGTGAATGTTATGGAATATTCTTGTTTTATCAGAAATGATCAGCAGGATGGTTTCAGAGAGAACTGGAGTGACTTACATGAACTGATGCTAAGTGAAATGCTAAGAACCAGGAGTTCATTGTACACGGTAACAGCAAGATTATATGATGATCAAGTCTGATGGACTCAGCTCTTTTCACCAATGAGATGATTCAGGCCAGTTTCAATGACCTTGTGATGAAGAAAGCCATCTACATCGAGAGAGAGAATTATGGTTCACAAAATAGTATTTTTACTCTTTTGTTGTTTGCTTGCATTTTATTTTCTTTCTCATTTTTTCCTGTTTGATTTGATTTTTCATTTTTTAATCTTTTTTAGTTAAAATACATTCTAGCAAGAGATACTACATTTTTATCATTTAATATAAAATTAACCACAAAATTCCCTCAAAGCAGTTGGAAAGATGTATGCATATATTGGATTAAAAAAAAGTGAGAGGTGTTAAAGATGATTGCCTAAAAGTAGCTAAGTGGTACTATGGATAAAGAACCACATCTAGAATAAGGAAAACTAAGTTCAAGTATGACCTCAGTTGTATGACACTTGACAAGTCACTTCATTTCTATTTACCTCAGTTTCCTCAAATATAAAGTAGGGATAATAACAAAAATTACCTTCTAGAGATATCATGAGGATCAAATGCGGTAATGTATGTAAATGTATAAATGTTAATTGTTATTGTTGATGAAAGATATTGCCTAGATTAGAGCATCCCTGACCAGAAAGAAATGACCTTCAAGGTTATCTATTTAGACACCATGAAAAAAATCTCTTCTATAATATTCCCAAGATATCCAACTTTCACTCTAAGTCATCTAGTGAGGGAAACCTACCACCTGTTGAGGCAGTACATTCTAGTTGAGGGTTCTTCTATTTGATAGGAATTTCTCTTACATCTCATCATATCTCCTTCTCTCTAACTTCTCTTTGATGCTCCTACTTTTACTCCCTCCTTTGAAGTCAAACTTAACAAGCCCAATCCCTCTTACACTTTACATCCTGTCCAATATTTGAAGACATCTATCATGTCTATTGTTCCCCACCCCACTCCATGCCCAAAGCCTCTAGGCTAGCATGTTCAGTCAGATTCTGCTACATAAAATTATAGTCAGGAAAAGCTAATATTTTTTATAATTAATCTCTTTAATATCATCAATCACATATTTCAACTTTCTGGTTAATTAAATGTTTGCTGAAATTTATTATCCTTAAAATAGTGCTGATAATAGTAAAGCTAAGTGCTTTACACTTATTATCTGATTTGAGCCTCACAGCAATCTTGGGAAGTAGAAACTGTTATTTTCCCCATTTGACAAAGGAGGAAACTGAGGCAAACAGAGATTAAATGACTTTCTGAGGGTTACACGGTTAGCAAGTATCTCAAGTTGTATCTATTTGAACTTGGGTTTTCTTGATTTCAGGTTCAGGCCTCTCTTCATTCTGCCACTTAACTGCCCCAAGGCAACAGCACAGAAATTGATTAAAAGATGAATCCAGCTTGGCATTTTAGAAGATCTAAGTGAAGAGAGTAAAGATGACTAGAATAAATAAATTTTTGAATTATATAGGAAAAGAAGATAAAATAAATATTTTTTAGAAAAAGACAAAATTTTAAAAAAGTTAAAGGGAAGAAAGGAATTAATTAGTCATTTAATTGATTTGAAAGGGAATAATCAGATAATTAAAGTAAGGAAATGGAATTAAAAATTAAGCAAAATTTTGAAACTAGAGAAAGGTCTAACAAATCAGAAGGTCTAGGATCCCAAAGGAGAAATTAAAAGAGCCTTTCAAAATATGATTCCTTTAAAGTAGATTAAACAAGCGTAAAACTTAAAACACAGAAAAGAAAAGGTACAAAAAAAAATCCCACAAAATAAACAAACAAAAACAAACTAAATCAGATGACAATGATAATTGATTTGTGACCTCATGGTTTATTAAAATATAATAAAAAGAAATCATTGAAACTAGAACTGTCTTTATAGAGATATCAGTAAAGAAATGTTTTCACCTGGTCACTTTCCCGCCAAACTTCCTCCTAGCCAGTAAATGGATGGAAAATAAGAAAAGTTATTTAGATTGACTCCCAGCAGTTGTTCCCACCTCCCCGGGTACTGGAGTTCCACAGTTCTAGGCTAGTACAATCTGAAGATGGAAGAAAATAAATATTTGTGCATATTATGTATCAGGCTCTGTGCTAAGCATTTCACAAATTCAATTAGATCCCAACAATCCTATGAGGTAGTAGACATGTTAGGAGACTTGCCCAGCAAATAAATAGCTGAGGTTGGGGTTTGAACTCAAAATCTCATCCACATGGGTACTTAGGTACAGCTAATAGCACAATGAATAGGGATCTGGGACTATTCAGGAAATCTTGAAGAGTCAAGAAGGCTTGAGTTCAAATCTTTTCTCAGATACTGACTATCTATGTGCCCTTAAATTTTATTGGATTCAGTTTCCTCCAGTATAAAATGGGAATAATGACTAATTTGGCAGCTTTCATTTTACTATTAAATTATTCAGAATATAGCTAGTAAGAAACCATTTGTCTATCTCATCATAGAACTAACTATATTTAAATGTTTCAGAGCAATAGTAAAGGCATTTTAAAAACATTTAGAGATTTTTATGAAACATAAAAATGATCCTTAAACTAGTTAATTTTTATTTAATTGTGATTAAGATGATGTTAATAAGCTTCTATACCTTATTCCCACAAACTCATTTCTTTAACACTAGTGTTATCCTCTTGATCCTCTTCTTCAGCACTTAACATTGTCTGGCACATAGTATTCACTAAATAAATACTGTTAAAAATTGATTTGTTTTGATGTTTATAACTCTGAGTCATTGAATGGCATTAATATCTGTAGAAAAGAGAGATGGATAGGGAATAGCCTTACCTGACAGAGAACTCCTCTGAAGACATTCAGTCTCCAGTGCAAGTAGGAATCTGTTTCATAACTTATTAGTTCAGAGCTTGACAAGATGAAGTGAGTTCCCCAGAGTCATACAGAAATTAGGAGAAATAGAAATACACATATAAATTTACCTGGATTGCTCCAGTTTTAACTGAAATCATTTAGGACTTGAATCACTGAAAAAAAAATATTACTTACATAAACTGATGCCAAATGAAATGAGCAGAAACAGGAGAATGTTTATAGTAACATCAATATAATACAATGATCAGCTGCAAATGACTCAAGGAGTTATGATGAAAAATATTTTCTGTTTCCAGAGAAAGAACTTTTAAATTTGAAAGTCAAAATTAGTTTAAAGAAAGGTTAAAATTGTTTTTATATGTAATTGGGAGAAACTAAAATATTAAAATTAAGAAAGAAAAAAAACTAGTAGCTGTTATATATAGCTGTTATACAATATATGTCAGGGGTGCATATCTTTATGCAGATCTTTACAGTTTTGATGGCAGTTCTATTCAACATAGTAAATATCCCTTAGAATACATTTTTAAAAACTCGAAAAGTTCTACAAACTTGTATAAAACATCAAATAGGTGCCAGGTGTCCCAACCCACCAGGCAATGGGCCATGACTAGGCCAGCTCACCTGCCTTTGGGCTCCAACCCAGATCAAACAGAGACAGACTGACTAGGAGGTAGAGATGAAGTCAGAGATTTTATTTTTAACAGTCTGGCTTCTATCCCCTCTTAGTAGGGAGTTCCTGTTGGAGCCAGAGGGGTTGGATGATCTAGGGATTGGTCCATGGAGAAGGAGGGAGGTGTCTAAGCTTCCTGAGCACTAAGGAAGGAGGTGTAGTACTTGCAGTGGCAAGTGCCTCATCTTAGGGCTAGCCCTACCTCCACATAATCGCCTGCACCTCTACCTTTCAGCTCTCACAGATCATCCCTGTGCCCTGTTCCACATTCTGTTCTCATTACATCTCCCCCTTTTTATTAATAAATAAACTGAACTGAATGTTCTCATGTTAACGAATGAGAAGCTCTTCCATAAGCAACTCTATAGAATTTTTAAAAATAAGTATAAAGCATCCTAACAAAGTAGGCAAAAGCAAAAGAAGCAACAATACAAAAATGCCTACATAGAGCTCATGGGATACAATAGAAGGGGATGGGAAAAGAAGTGTGTTAGAGCCAATCACTAAGCTAGTCCAGCAAGAGTAGTCATCTCCCTGCTATGGCACTGTTTTGGGCGTTTTCTGGGTTGTCTCCTTCTCTTCTTCTTCAACCCTGTTTTAATATGGGAAACTTTAGTTGTTCTTCTTTCTGGAATCCAGTGGCCTTCCCCATGAGGACCTGCAAGACATAAATATCCTGGCCCTCTCCAAAGTGCAAAGAATAGACCTTGCCAATGTCCTTCCTCATCCTTCTAAAGGACCTTTGTTGTGTTTTCTGATGCTCGAAGCGCTGTTTTCATGGAGCTTAGTTTTCTATCCTGTTTATAAATTGTGCCAAATGTATCATTACTGGAGAGAGATGGTATCCCTGTCTAAGCACAAAATTTGTAAGTATTTAAGGCCTTATCCACATCCAACTGTGTGGGCCTTCGGGGTTCTATCTATATCCTCCCCCTTTCTGTTTAACAAAGGTGACCTTCAGAGTACGATGGACCTGTTCCACTAGGGACTGACCCTGTGGATTATAGGGTATCCCTGTAACATGTTAATTGTGAACGTGGCAAGGAAGATGGTGATCTGCTTAGAGGTATAAACTGGACCATCATCGGTCTTTATGGTATTAGGAACTCTATGAGAGGAGGAGCAACTATACAAAGGTTTAATGACCAAAAGAGTGTTCTCACGGGAGGCCACTATGGCCCAAAGAAATTTAGAAAAGGTATCAATACAGACATGGATGGCCACATGGCCCACATGGGTCACATCCATTTGCCCCAAATCATTGGGGGATAAACTCCAGGAATTAACTCCTTTGCTGGGTGGAGATGGGAGAAATAGAACACACTAAACACTGCTTCACAAACTGTCAAGCTTGTTCCCCTTTGAGGTCATAAAGGCAATGTAGAGAATTACTGGGTAAGTGGAGAAAATCATGAACACATTCAAGGGATGTGGTGACTGCGAGAAGGGAGCAGTGTAAAGCACGGTTCAGCACCTCAGTGCCCACAAATATGTCTCCTGCCCAGCATTGGTGAGAGTATCCTTAGAGGACATAAATTGAATGATTCTCAGTCTCTTAAAATCAGCTATAATTTAGCAAGAATGTTAGCAATTGAAGAATTCTGAGGTTGTAGGACCTCTAAGCACTTGGATAGTATATAAGCTATCTGATATGATATTTATGGGCTCAGGATATTTTTTACAGGCCTGAAGGATAGCAAAAAGTTCATTTTTCTGGGTGGATTCACAAGGAGTCTCTAATACCAGAATCTCTTTTGAGCATTCATGATAAATGGAGGCCTTGAGGTTCTTAGTGGTGTCAGTAAAGACATTTGCACCTTGTAGAGCTCTTCAATAATTGTCTTAAGAGGAAGCTGTACCATAATATGGACAGCAAAGGAAGCATTAAGCATGTCGAATGGGGGCTTAGTGTAGCCCATTGAGCACAATACCCCCACGGCCAATAAGTTTGCATCATGACTTCTCTAACTCCCCATTCAATGGGTAAATACAGTAAGGGTCATTTCCCTGTTAGATGACAAACTCTTTTTACTGTCTCAAGGGCAAGTTCTCCTGGCATTTCAGCATGGTTTGGTAATATCTTCTGTGGTCTTTTCATGTACACATATTCCCAAATTTTACTAACTTGATGGAATGCTGTGAAATGAATTTTTTTGGTCTGCTAAAGAAACCTCTACAAGACACGTGGGGTCCTATCTCACCATTCTGGATTTAGAAGCGAGAGCAATGATTTTATAAATTGTGTCCTTTGTGAAGGAGATCCATTTATGAGGGGAGTTTGTATCAGACTCTCCTTTCAAGATGTCATATAAAGGCTGCATCAAAGAAATAGAAATAGCGACAAGTCCTTGACCATTGAATTTGTCCAACTAGTTTCTGAATTAAGTTCAGAGTATTCACTTTGTCTCATTGTAAAGTAGGTATCTGATTAGTAACTGCAGAAGTCCCCATGTGGAGCCCCAGATAAATCATGGAATAGTTAGACTGGATCTTTTCTGGGGCTACCACCAGTCCATGTTGAGTGAGAACGCTTATGGTTTCTTTAAGCAGTAGAGAGATCTTTCCCACGGCTCATTGATAATAGTATATGATCCATGTAATGCAGTATCATAGCATGAAGCCACACCTTCCTAATTGGTTCTAGCACTTGGTACCATGACACAAGGTGGGGCTACAACACATCCCCCAGGGGAGAACTTTCCCTTGGTGCAGATCAGGCCCTGCATTGTTTACAGAGGGAATGGTAAAAGCAAATCTTTTCTTATCCTCTGGGGCCAGAGGGATGGAGAAGAAACTATCTTGTATATCTATTACTGTAACTGGCCAGCCAGTGGGTACTAGGTTAGGAGATGGTGTGCCAGGCTGTAGGGCTCCCATAAGTTCAATAGTAGCATTAATGGCCCTAAGGTCCACTGGCATTCTGAATTTTACAGATTTTTTCTTTATAATAAATTTAGAGCTATTCCAAGGGCTGGACATTGGTTCTATATGTCCAGCCTTCAACTATTGTTGCACAATTTCAGGTAAGGCTTGGGCTTTGTCTACTAGCAGGACCAGTTGAAGTACCCAAACCAGGGTGTAAAATTTCCATGTTAATGGTGTGGGCACGATATGAAAGGTGGTGTCCAAACACTCAATTATGCCAATTAAAAATCCTGTGGAGATGGTATATAAACTGAGGCCCCACAAGCCTTCAATATATCCCTGCCCCATAGACTGTACCTAAGACCTGCGACCGCCAGGGGTTGGAATATTAGCATTCTCCCCTGCCAATTTCTGTATAAGGAGGCTGGAGTCTTCCCCTTTACCCATGGACCTCTCAACAGCTGCCTGTAGGTAGGCCTCAAAAATCAAGAAAAGGTTCATGTGGGCCCTGTTTAATTTTAATCATGGAAGGCCTCTGCTTTCCAGCAGCCTGAATTTTGCTAAATGCTCATTGGACACATTGGGACATAGCTGTAGATACTACTGCATCATATTGCATTTGATCCTCATTTCTTTCATACCTTCCAGCTCCTACTATTTTTTGGAAGTTATCTTGAGGGGTGTGGTGCCAAATATCCCTCACAAAGTTTTTTGCCAAGCCTGCAAATAGTCATCTATTGCAGAGTCTCCCCAGGTTCAAGGCAGATTTTAGCAATAGTCATCCAATCATTTGGGGTTAGTATATTGTTAGAGGCTAAGAGCCAATAGCTCCTTAACATATGGAGAGTCAATCCCATAGGTATTCACTGTCTCTTTCAGTTCCTTAACTTTCCCTGTCCTTCCCTGTGGGCCTTCAAATACAGGGCAAGCATCTAGCCAAATTTTTGCTTCCACATCTTCCTCCACTGATTTCTGTATTATTTGTCCTAAACTTGTACAGGAATCTCTCCCTTGCACTCCATTATTTACTTTTAATGGATTGTGGCTTGCACTTCTTAAAATACTTCTTATCACTTGATAAATGAGGTGATGCTGTTCTGAGATAGCCCCTGGTGTTTCCTTATCATAAAAAGCCATCTGATTAAATACTACCTTCCACTTTTTAAAATCAATTTCCAATCCTGCTTGCTTACTATTCTATAAACTTCTTTCCCTAGCACCTCCCGTTCTGAGACCTTCAGTATACTTTATCCCATACTGAATGTTCCCACTCACTAGAGCAGAGTTCTGTTTCCCTTCTCACCCTGTAGACCTACTACACAGTGAGGTCCTAGTTGCGTGGTCCCTGTAAAGGGTGCCACTTGTCCTCACCCACTGCCTGATCTATATGTCCCTCTGTCAGTGGCCATGATTAAGCCAGCTCACTTACCTTCAGGCTCCAACCCAGATCACACAGAGACAGACTGATTAGGAGGTAGATGTGAGGTCAGAGAGTTTATTTTTAGCACAGTCTCACTTATATCCCTTGTTAGTAGGGAGGGTCATCTAAGGATTGGTCCATGGAGAAGGACAGAGACGTTTAAGGCTTCCTGAGCATTAAGGAGGGAGGCGTAGCACTTGCAGTGATGAGTGCTGCCACTCAGTTTTTCTTTTTCTTCCTTCTTGATCTGATTTTCCTTGTGCAACAAGATAATTGTATAAATATACATACATATATTGGATTTAATATGTATTTCAACAATATTTAACATGTATTGGACTACCTGCCAGCTAGGGGAGTGGGTAGGGAAAAGGAGGGAAAAATTTGAAACAAAAGGTTATGCAAGGGTCAATGTTAGAAAAATTACCCATGCATATGTTTTGTAAATAAAAGGCTTTAATAATAAAATTCCACAAACTTATATAAAACATCAAATATGTGTCACGTAGCACATCAAGTTGGCATTGATAGACTTCAGGACCTGGAGTCAAAACTGAGTTAGTTCAGGTGGGTGTGAGTGTAGGTATGTCTATCTATCTATCTATATATATATATATATATATATATATATATATCATTTTTTTATAATATGTTTTGCTATTTCTTGGTTTCTCATAGCTTTACTGGCTTTCCCTTGCCCAATTCTAATCTTCAAAGCATTATTTTCATCTTTGAGACTTTATACCTCTTTTTCTAGTTGGGAAACTTTGTTTTTCATAAGCTTCTTTTTTTTGGTTGACTTTTTCATATGATTTTAATTTTTCTCTTTAGTTTATTCTCAGTATCCTCTCATTTGATTTTTAAATTCTTTTTAAAGTTTTTCTATAAATTCTCTCTGGGCTGGAAGCAATTTCCCATGAGAAAATACAACATATTATGAAACATCTTATAAGAAAAATGACAGATATGGTGAACAGATCAAGAAGAGAAAATATAAGAATAATTGGACTGACAGAAAATTCTGAACAAAAAGAGAACCTTGACACAATAATGTAGGAAATAACTCAAGAAAATTGTACTGGGATGACAGAACATGAAGGGAAAATAGAAACAGGGAAAAATCAAACAAAAACAAAAACAAACAAACAAAAAAACATTATATACTACCTCAAAGAGATCCTGTGTGGAAAACACACAGGAATATTATTGCCAAAATCAAAAATCCCAGATCAAAGAGAAAATTTTGCAAGAAACAAGAATAAAACAATTCAAATATACTGAATCTACAATTAGAATTTTACAAGACTTATCAGAAGCTACCATAAAAGACCACAGGTCCTGTAATCATATCTACTGACATTAGGCCTGTTGCAAAAAATCATCATATCCAGCAAAATTACCCGTAATCCTGAATTTTAAAAAATGTACATTTAATGAACTTACAGATTTTCAGGACTTTCTATCAACCAAACCCAAACTTAAAAGAAAATTTAACATATATAAGACATTAGGAAATAGTGATTTTAAGAAACTTAACATGGACAAACTTTTTAAAAATGGAAAATTATTTATTTTTTTATAAATGTATATACATACATATATATATATATATATATATATATAAGATTTGCATCAACAATAGAGTAACTCAAAAGAAAGATTGTCAGAGTTATGGTAAAAATAACAGTCATGTTATACAAATGAGGTGCACAAGAAGAAAGGGCACAGAAGCATTAGAAAGGGAGGAGGGCTCATTATTCCGAAAACCTACTCACATTGGAAATTGGTTCAATAGGTAACTCTACATCTATATCATAAAGGGTAGAGCACTTTCCAAAATCTATAAAGAAATAAAGGAGGAGGGACTGGTGGATGGGGAAACAAAGGGTGAGGGAAGATGACAAGAAATGGATCCTTAGGTGAGGGAAAGTTAATTAATAGCAATGACTCATCCTGTTTATTCAGTTGTGGAAGGAAATGATGTTAAAAGTCATTAAATGTTCTGATAAAGTCTTCAGAAACTCTAAAAAAAAAAAAAAAAAACCCTAGAAAAATATCCCCAAAAGCTTCTTTTGTTGCTCCTGTCTTAATTGGAAGTATACTATATCTGTAAGTTTATGGCTCTGTTAACTAGAGATAACATTTCCCCATCATACCACCCTCCACTCCAATCTTGTTATTAAAAGTGAAGTCTTAGACAAGCTATTTTAGTTATAAATCAAGGAACCCACTGATAAGGGACATGTACTTTTGCTATGCCCTCTGAGTCCCAAATTAAATATAGACAAAAATTGACTGTATATAATTGACAATACTTGAAACACAAAGGATGGGGGTAGAATTAGGACAAAGAGATGGGGCCTAGAATCCTTGATTAAGTATACCTGAAGTAAACAAATAGTGTGGTGGGTGATCACGGGGAAAGGTGAGGAATCATTCCTATGTAAGGAGTGTTCAAGGTATAGCAATATTAGTATGTGAGAATTGTTTGAGCAAAATTATCACTTGTTAACAGCAATTTTTATTTTATCTTTGTGATATAGAGGTAGACTTAGATTATCCCAATTTAGGAAATTGTGGTTCGAACCAGGGAAGATATCAAAGGGGATTGGATATCCAATATAGGTCAGACTCACTAAAATAGGTATGTTTTCTAATTTGAAACATAATACAAAAGAACATGCTTATGCTTTTTAAATTATAGCATTTGGAATTGCTTGATCTTCATGCATGAGAGTTTTTTCCAGTTTGATAAATATGATTTTTATAACCTAATCTTAGACAATCTAGTCTGAGACTAGTGAATAAAGTTCATGACTTTTAAAACGGTTTACCCAAAAGCTGCCAGGAGTTAGTCTAATCCTGCATTTTTCCAGGGGTATTATTATTTAGTTTTAGAGATATACAAAAAAGTTAGGGATTGAAAATACAGACATGATAAATATAGAGGATTGCAGTTTGGCAGAAATTAGGTTTAGAACAAGATATCACACTATATTCTGAGAAAAATTCCAAAAAATATGTGAGAAAAATATAAAAGATCACATCATCAACAAATTAAAGGATGAGGGAAGAAATAATTTTTCAGATTTATGGATAGGGGAAGAGTTCCTAACTAAACAAAAGAGAATGGATTATATGAGATAAAATGGACAGTTATCATTAATAATTTTGACTAATTAATTTAATATTAATATTAGAAGGGAAACTAGTAACTGGGAGAAAATCTTTGCAACAAGTTTCTCTCATAAAGGTCTTTGTTCTTGGTCCTTAGCTCTCAAAGAGGTCATATGACATCACAAGGGAATGTCTTGATTTATGCATGAATTGGTATTGAGTGAGGCAAAGCTGTTCAAAGCTGATAATCTTCCTCTCTCCTCCAAAACCATCAGAGTTCAATAAAACAAAGGTCAAGATGATTGGCAATGGACCAGGATGCAATGGGTAACCTTGGCCTTTACAGCTCTCAGTTTGTCTGAGGTCACATCCATTCAATGATTAAGGGTTACCAAAGATTTTTGACAAAAGATATACCAATTAACTATCACAAAAATATAAATCTGGGAGGAAAATATGCTCAGGGTTTCTGGCCAACATAGAAAACAAATTCTATTTACACTCATTGTAAGCCATTAAAAGCTAAACAATGAATCACTAAGGCTGGGACTGGGGCTTTTATAAGCCATTTACATTAAATTAAATTTTATTGGCCATTAATTAAATTAAATTAATAATTTAATATCTGACCAAGTCAGAATTATTTCGGTTTAAGGTGTAGCCAAGTAGTTCCATTTAAAATGCAGTGAGCTTTTTTAAAGCCTGCTTTTCTAGAGTTATATTTCAAGAAATTGAAAATGAAAACTGCATATGGCAAAAAGTAAATTATCCCAGTTTTTAAAAAATAGAGGATAATTATTATTATTATATTTATTATTCAAATAAGAAAATATGCTGATGATGAAGATGAAAAAAATAGTGATAGCAGTATTTCACAACTTCTTTTTGAATTGATAGGTTGGGTTCCCAGAAATAGGCAACTACTACTTAGATAAGATGATAAAGACAGTTAATGAAAACCCTTTTCCTAAGATTCTAGGTCATGCTCTGAAAAATTTAGTCAGTAACCATGGGAGGAATAAGCTTAAACTTAGAACACAAAAGTAGTGAAACCCATGTGTAAGAATTGTGTGACAAGATTTGACCCACTACTCTCTGCGTCCAAAATCCTTTTTGTTGTTCTTCACCCTTCCCTCTTTTAGAGTACCAGTGACACCAGAGATCATTTCCAAAATTACAAAGAATTAATTCAAGTTTATAAAAATAAGAGCCATTCTCTTGATACAAATATGCAATTTTCAAAAAAAGCAATTCAAGTTATGAACAACCTTATAAAAAAAGTGCTGCAAGTCATTAATAAGTGACTTTAATATAATATATATAATATAAAACATTATAATATATTTTAATATATAATATAAATAAATATTTAAAATATAATATAATATGAAAATAGTTTATATAAATAGAATGTATTTAATATTATATAAAATATAAAAATATAATATAATATAAAAATACTTTAAGATTGCATGCCATATATGTCAGAATAGCATGGGTGAAAAAAAGGAAAATGACAAATATGGAAGGATAAAAGAAAATAAAAGCACATTAGAACATTTGTTGGAGCTGTGAATCTGTCCACCTATTTGCAGGGGCAATTTGGACGTATGCTCCTAAAATAAATTGTTCATGTTCTTTGAATCTAGTAGGCCTATGAGTCAAAGAAATAGAAAAAAGACCAAAACACAAGCATATTCATAAGAGATGTTTTTGCTGTAGCTAAAAATAGGCTGTGTGGTTTCCTATTGGGAGTGGCTTAATAAATTGTAATACATAACAGTCATATACACTATTATGACATAAGAAATGACCAAATAGGTTTAGGAAGACCTCTAAAAATTTATGAGGAGCAACATGAGCAGAGTCAAAGGATAAATTTTTACTATTATAAAAATATTGTAGGAAAAATATTTTTTAAAAGTATTTAGGATCCTGATCAAGACAACGATAAACCATGCAACCAAAAGTATGACAATAAAATGTGCTCATGACCTCTTTTCAGATAGGTAATGAAGTTATTATATTTTAGGACATGACAAACATAAGAATTCATCTTGCCAAGTTATATATTAATTAATGTAGTCTCTCTTCTCTCTCTCTCTCTCTCTCTTTCTGTCTCTCTCACTCTTTCTCTATCTCTGTTTCTCTGTCTCTTTCTATCTCTCTCTCTTTCTTTCTTTCTCATTCTTATATATTTTCTTTCCCCTTCTCTCTTTTCTTTCTCTCTCCCTCTCTTCTCTGTTCCATTTGTAGGTCAAACAATTGCGGAATCAAAAAACCTGTGGTCTGTAATCAAAGCTAGACCTGAAAAAGTATTATTTTATTCAGTTATTTTAGATTCTTAATGACTCCATTTGGGGTTTTCTTAGCAATGAGGAAATATAGGAAAACTTAAAATGGTTTTCCAGCATTCTTCTCCAGCTCATTTTATAGATGAGGATAAGGTTAAGTGGTTAAGTGACTTGTTCAGGGTCACACAATTACAACATGTCTGAGGCTAGATATAAAGTTATGAAGATGAGTCTTCCTGATTCTAGACCTGGCATTCCATGTACTGTGACAACTAACAACTCTTTAAAAATGTGCCTTTAATCAAAAATATATATCAGTGAAAAAGTGTCACGTCATGGTGATTCATTTAAGGATAAATCTTTCAACATCAGTGCCAAATTATTTAAAACAAGTCATTGTAGCAAAAAAAGGAGCAATTTTATCCTTTAAAAGTATTTAATAAAAAAGATTGCAAACAATATAATAATCTATTATGTTACTGAAAATGTGGGTTTGTGACTCATTAAATAAACAGTAGGTAAAGATGAAAATTTAGAATGAGAAATAAGGATTAAAATTGAAACTATGAGATTGCTGAAGATCACTAAGTTAAGAGACCACAGAAGGATAAAAGCAGAAAATTAGACAATACTTACATTTAGGAGGAAGAAAACAAATAAGTTTGAGAAGTCTGAGAACCCCAACAATGCAATACTATGGAAACCATACTGTACCAATAAAAATAAAGAAGAAAAAGTGTTTTTAAGAGTATCAAATGCTTTCAAGATATCAAGGAGAATGAACATTGAGAAAGCTTCCCTGTATGGACCAACATTATTCATTGGCTACCTTGAGAATTGTTCTCTCTCTTTGATTCTAAGATGCTTAATGTGATAAAATGCTGCACTCTTGAACTACATGAAAACATATATAATCTGACAGATTAAAGAAGGCAACAGCACCACTGCATAGTGCCTATGTTAGACTGTATATGGAGTACTATCTTCAGCTTTGACCACCAAATTTTTAAAAGGACAATGGCAATCTGGGAAATATACCAAGAAGGGTGACCAAGATGTTGAAGGGTTTTTAGGTATGATATTCAATTGAAGGAATTTGGGATTTGGCCTTGCAAAGAGACAGAAAAATATAACTTGGAGTTGCAACTTTATTTGAGAGCATTATGTGGGAGAAAAACTGGATTTGTTCTGTTAGGTCTTAGAAGATAGAATTAATTGTACTGGATGTGTTGCAAAAACAAGTCTTGGCTTGATATGTAGAAATATTTTTAACAATCATATTTTGTTTCCATATATTAGGATGGACTATTTAAAAAAAAAGTTGGGGTCCACTTCTCTGGAAGATTTCAAACAAGGAGAGCTTATTGATCAGTCAATAGATTGATTAATAAGCATCTGATCAACCAACATCTGATAAGATCTACTGTATTCATCATGGTGTGAGGTACTGGAGATTCAAGGAAAAAAACAAGCACTACAACAACCAAATAATAACAAAACATATATTTTGGTAGTGCATGATCATTAATGAAATCTTAAGCAATTTTGTCTGTGCAACTTCATCTCAAAAGTAGTAGAGGATGAAGCACATGCAAAAAAAAAAATAATAACCAGTATAGATGGCCCTAGACTCCTGTTTTCAAACGGTTATCTCAGTCTATATTATGAATTTGACTGTGATCATAATGGTTTAGACTTAGATGGGTTTTAGGGGAATCTAGCTTCCCTGTATGAGTTAGGGGTCTTTGTCTCTCATGCCCTCATTCTAGACCTATGCATGGGGACATCCCAAAACAAAAGAGATTAAAGATGAATTAGTAAAACCCAATATACTTATGCAATCCTTTAAAGTGCTTTATAAATATTCCCTCATTTAATATTCAAAACAACTCTAAAAGAAAGTCTATAAACTAATATTAATTTCATTTTATATAAGACAAAACTGAGACTGAAAGATGAAGTGCCTTGCCCCAGCTCACAAAAAAGACACTCACATTTGCCTAATACTTTAAGGTTTTCAGGAGACAAAATCTCTCTCCCAGAGAGGTAAGTAATTCAAGGACTATTATTTTTACTTTACTGATGAAGAAATTGAAATTTTGAGTAGTCAAATGACTTGTCCATCATCTACCTGGAAAGGTGTAGCTGTCAAGATATGTAAGGTAGGATTTGAAACCAGAATTTCTTATTCTAAATCTAGCATTTTATTCATCACAACATGCTGTCTTTTAGTATTTAACAGAATTTTAAGACTAGAAGAGGCTGTCAGACTCATTTTATCTCATTCCCACCCTGTGTTTTTTTTTTTTTTCTTTTTTCTTTTTCTGATGAGGAAATTGAGGTCTATTTAGCCTATCCAAGATTAAAGGATTAGCATCAGAATTAACAAAATCCTGATTGTTAAAACTGTTATATTTCTACTATCCCATAAAATAATGATAACTCTTGTAATTAGTTTTTTAAATGATTTGAACATTAATGTTTCACTTAATGCAGGCTACCAAAGTTTTGTTTTTAATTCAGATATACTACAGGATTTTCATGAGTAAAACTGCAGCTCTCCTTGGAAACATATTAACATCTTGAATGCAGCTATAAATATTTCTTTTATCTCCACTTTATCTATAATGGCATAATGTAGAGAATAGAAAATACATAATCTGTCAAAGTGAGATACAGGTATGAATGCCAGAATTTCCATACTAGAAAACCTGACACTCCATTTTCTAGGAAATAAAAATTATCTATGTCAGATACAAGCTCAGTCTAAGAATTTAATGTAGTGTTGATTGAAACCATCTGTATCCTTTAAACTTTACATCCTTTAATTCTGCTTCTAATAGTAAATAATTAAATTACATAATTTGGTGATGACTTTAATATATACAGAAAAATCCTTTTTTACTATTATGCATTTCTTTATCAGAGGATCAACTATCCTTTTATTTAATTAAAAAGATTATCCAAATAACACGGAGATGAGAAAAAAAGGTCTTTAATGAAAGTAAAGAAAGATTTGACTTGCTAAAATATCTTTTTCTTTTTTTAAAAAAATGTTATTTAAGAATAAGTGTTCTGAAAATAAAGCCAAGATGTCAAAGTAAAGGTTCTACCCCAAACTCTCCAAATACTTTTAAATAGTGACTCTAAAAAATTCTAGAGCACCAGAATCTACAAAAAGACAGAATGAAACTTTTTTTTAGTCAAAGACAACTTAGAAGGTTAGTAGGAAAGGTCTTTTGCACCAGGGTAAGAGTGGAACACAGTCCAGAGCAAGCTGCAACAGTATAGCCTCTGCCCTAGCAGAAAAACACACTATAGATCCAGTGGCAGCAGTGGTGGTTTTCAGATCTCTCAATCTGCAAATGCCAGACAACTTAGAGGGTCAGCAGGAAAGATCTGTCCACTTGGGTAAAAGTGAAACACAGTCCAACACAGTCCAACAATGTCAGTTCATACCAGGTCCCAGTAAATCAGGAGAAGTTCTTGGGAGTTACTGATTCAATAGCAGATTGAAAAGGAAGTATAAAAGCTCACTAAAGAAAACAATTCCTTAAAAATCAGACTTGAGCAAATGGGAAATAATTATAAGAAATAAAAAACAATAAAACAAAACCAAAACAATGAAAAAAATTACAGAAGACATTGTGAAGTATCTCATTGGAAAAACAGCTGAATTAGAAAATAAATGCAGGAGAGATAATTTAAAAATTATTGGACTACCTGAAAGCCATAAAACAACAACAACCAAAAAAAGATGGGGGGAGGGTAGCCTAGATATCATCTTTCAAGAAATTGTTAATTTTAATGTCTTTAGGGGGTAAAATAAAAATTGAAAGAATTTACCAATCAGCTCCTGGAAGAGATCCCCCCCCAAAAAATTTCCAGATATATTGTAGCTAAATTCCATAGCTCCCAGGTCAAGAAGAAAATATTGCAAGCAGCCAAAAGAAATGAGTAAAGTATCATGAGTCACAGTGAGGATAACAAAAGATTTAGCAGCTTTTACATTAAAAAGTCAAAGGGCTGGGATGTGATATTCAAGAGGGAAAAGAGGCTAGAATTACAACCAAGAATCAATCATCTACCCAATGAAACTGAATATAATACTTCAGGAGAGAAAATAGACATTCATTGAAACAGAGGACTTTCAAGCATTCTTGAATAAAAGACCAGAGCTGAATCAAAAATTTGACTTTCAAATACAAGACTCTAAAGAACCATGAAAAGGTAAAGCACTTAAAACAATTAAAGTGTTTACATTCCTACATGCAAAGATGATACTTGTAACTCATTCTCATTATTATGACTGAGGATTATATAAAGAGGGCACAAGTATTAACTGAATGTAGCGATGATATTATATATATATATATATATATATATATATATATATATATACACACACACATATACATATACATTAATTATGTATGAGAGAGGAATGTCCTAAGAAAAAGAGAAAGGGAGAGGCAGAATGGGGATAAATCATCACACATAAAAGAAACTAGGAAAAGCTTTTATAATAAAGTGGAAGAGGGGGATATAATAGTTAGTTATTGAATCCTACTCATTTGGGTATAGAAATCTATCTTGCCCTATAGGAGAATAGGAGGGGAAGGGTATAACAAAAGGCATGAGAGAGTAGAGATGGGCTGATAGAAGAGACACCACTTTGAGGAAGAAGGCATTCATAAGCACAACCTTTTTGAAAAGGGACAGTTAACAGAGAGAAAATAGAATAAATAGGGGGAAATAACAATTATCAAGAGTAATTGTGAAAAATTTGAAGCAAGTTTCCTTAATAAATGTCTCATTTCTCAAATATATTAGATAATTGAGGCAAATTTATCAAAGCAAGAACCATTCCCTAACTGATGAATGATCAAAAGATTTGAACAGTTTTCATATGGAATAATCAGTACTATCTATAGCCATGTGGAAAACAATACTCTAATTCACTATTAGTTGGAGAAATGCAAACTAAATATTCTGAGATACTACTTCATATCTATTAAGTTGGCCAATAGGATTGGAAAAAATGGCAAATCTCAGAAGAATGTGGAAAAATGAGAATTTAATGCACTGTTGGTATAGATGTGACCTGATTCAACCATTCTGTAGAGCAATGTGGAACTATGATCAAAGGGCTAACCATACATAATGTTTGACTTTAAAATGCCACTACTAAGTCAGTATCTCAAAAGAGATTTAATAAAAAGAAAAAAGAACCTATATGTACAAAAATATTTATAGCAGCTCTTTACTGAGGATAAAGAATTGGAAATTGAGATGTACATCAATTGAGGAATGGCTGAACAAATTGTGGTATGTAATTATGATGAAATACTTTTGTGCTATAAGAAATGATGATTAGGATGCTCTTAGAAAAACCTGGACTTACACAATCTAATGCAAGGTAAAATAAATGCAAGGTGTATAAAGTAACAGTAACATTGTAAGACGATTAAGACTTGCTTAGCTATTCTTAGCAATATAAGATCTAAGACAACACTGAAGATCTTAAGATGAAATATACTATCCATCCCCAGAGGAAGAACTGATAATGTCTGAATACAACTTGAAGCATTTTTTTTACTTTATTTTATTGGAGGGGATTTTTGTTTGTTGTTCTATGCTTTTTTTGTACAGCATGACTATTATGGAGCTATTTTGCATGATTACACCAGTATTATCAATATCAAATTGTTTGCTTCTCAATGAGGGAGTTTGGGGATGGAGAAAATGAAAGTATCTGAAACGGAAAGTTTTAAAAACAAATGTTTAAATTGTTTTTATATATAACTGAGGGAAAATTATATATATGTATATATATGAGTGTATGTATGTATGTATGTATGTATACGAACAACTAACAATTGTTCTGAGACTTCCAGGAGTTGAGGTGGAATAAATTGCTGTAACTCTCCTTTATTTACCTCCAATCATAAAATAGTACCCCCAAAACAAATCATGGAACATCAGAATCAGCAAAAAGATGGAGTGCAAAAAAATCTTTAAGCTCACAAAACTTAGAAGGTTGGTGGAAAAATCCATCTTGCTCAGCTAAAATGGTTGAATAATTCAGGAAAGAAGCATCTGAGAACCCAGCAACAAGTCGCACATCAACAAACTATCAATAGATCCTGAGCCCCAGTGCTGTGAAGCAAATGAAATCTATGACGCGGAGCTATCATATGCCTCAGTATAGCTAGGGAAATGGCTGGACTTCAAAACTTCCACTTGTTTTTAGCATAGCCCAGGGTAAACAGGAAACTTGCAGGAGCCAGACCTCCAAGTGCTTCAGTAGGACCCTGGACAAATGAGTAGATTACAACTATGTGAGTGCCTAAGCAAATAGGGAGCCATTCTTGGCAAAACACAGAAATATTGGCCTCAGAACATGTCAGCCATCCTGGTTTAGCACAGTTAAGTAGCAAGACCAGTGAAGACTCCCAGCAGTGTCAGCCACCTTCTGCTTCCACCCTTTAGTGCAATATCAGAATGAGGGTTCCCCATGGGCCTCAGGGCAACATCAGTGTAGCACCATGTAAACAGCTGGGGCCTGGCTGAAAAGACATGATACAGTACCCCTTCCACTCTGGGAACAGAGTTTAAATTTAAAAGAATGAAAACAGGTCAAAAATATGAGAAAAAAAAAACAAGGAAAAAAAAAGAATCTGGCCATAGAAAGTTATTGTGACAGAGGAGATCAATATATGAACTCAAAAGAGGGCCAACAATGTCAAAATACTTATGGGCAAAAGCCAAAGAAAATTGAGAAATTGTCCCAGAAAGAACTCATAGAAGAGCTGAATTACAGCATCATTTAAGAGATGTTGAAGAAAAAAATGGGAAGAGAAATAAGACTGATATAAAAGAATTATGAAAAAGTCAACAGCTTGCAAAAAGAAAACTGGTTAAAAACTCAGATTGGACAAATGGAAAAGGAATTCAAAAATCCACTGAAGAAAAAAACTCCTTAAAGAATACAATTGGCCAAATAGAAAAGAAAGTACAAAATCTAAGAATAACAATTCCTTGAAAGTTAAAATTAAACAAGTAGAAGCTAATGACTCCAAATTTAAAAGAATGAAAACAATTTGAAGAAAATGTAAGATATTTCACATGAAAAACAACTGAATATCTGAAAATCATAATCAAAAGGAGGATATAGACAAATAATTAAGGAAAATACACACATACATATATGCATTTATCCACATATAAATGTGCATCTAAAATATTAGTATGACTGACATACAACATAAAATTTTTCTCTTAATTGAATCTTTAAGTTTGACTTATCTCTTCTTTCCTATCCTTGCTAATTCAACTGTTTTAATTCTGCTTCTTAACTTGCCTTGATATTACTTAGCCTCATCCCACTCATGGATTCTTCCCTTGCCTTCTTCCCTCACCCTTTGCTTCCCCCCTCACCCATCCCTCTTTCTTATTTCTTTATAGATTTTGGAGAGTACTATACCCTTTATGGTATATATAATGTTGCCTATTTAACCCATTCCTGATGTTAGCAGGTTTTCAGAAATATGAGCCCTCCTTCCCCTAATATCTCTGACTTTATTTTCCCTCTGCATTTCATTTGTATAATATAATTATTATTTTTACCTATTTGTAGGTGGTTTGGCTTTTTAGATCATACTTAACTCTGCCCCAATCTTTATTTTGAGCTACCTAATTGCTGATGTCAATCTTAAACATATGATACACATTTCCATATAAAAATCCATTAAATAATTTGTCCATGTTAAGTTCCTTGAAACTGATTTTTGATACTGACTCTTTTATGTTAAATTTTCTATTGAGGTTCACTCAGTCTTCCTGGACCTCAGACCCCTGATTCCACACTCAGTTGGGGATGTAAAAGTTTCAGTGGTGGCTCAAACCAAACTCACCAAGGGTTTCTTCCTACCTGCTGTTTCTATGAAAGTAGCCTGGAGGTGTTTGCACTTCACATGAGTTACTTCTGCCTGGGGTCTTTCTGTGGGTCTTCTGGGTTTGTACACTGGAAGATCTCTGTTCTGCTCCAAATCTTGATTTTTTACCAGTCTAAGTTCACCCTAAGGCACAAATTTGTTCCTTTGTGGGAAAAATCTAGAGAGCTTGAAATTTACTGAGCTATTCTGTCATCTTCCCATAATTCTCTCTGATATTTGTAATTCTTAATATATATCATTAATAGGACAGTTATAAGCTTTATACATAGATGGAAGATATTGGATATAAGGTCAATTTCAGAGAATAACAAAAATAATTAAGGGATAAGAAAGAGGAGTAGAATGGGGCAATTTTTTTTTTTCAGATGGCAAGGCACAAAAGACTTATTACAGTGGAGGAGATGGAAGAATGGGTGATGAGCATTGCTTGAACATTACTCTCATCAACATTGGTTAAAATAGGGAATAAAATATACAATCAGTTCAATATTGAAATCTATCTTACCTGACAGGGAAGTAGGAGGGAAGGAAATTAGGTAAAAGTGAGTTGGGAGGCTGAATGAAGGGAAGTCAGATGAGGGTAGGCAGTTGAGAGAAGCAAAACACTAATGAGAAGGGAAAGGATGAAAGGAGAGAGAGGAGAAATAGGATGGAGGGAAATTCAGAGGAATGTGAATGTGAACGGAATAAAATCCTAGTGAATCCCAAACCATTATCCTATAATATACTATTTACAGGAAACATTTGAAGCAGAGAGACACACACAAGGTAAAAGGAAGAAACTGGAGCAGGGAAAAAAAAAACAGGGACAGAAATTTTGATAACAAAGTAAAAGCAAAACAAACACAGTTAAAAGAGCTAAGGAAGAAAATTAAATCTTGCTAAAATGCACCATAAACAATAAAGCAATATCAATACTACACATATGTGCACCAATATATATATATATATATATATATATATATAGCATCCAAATTTTTAAATAGACAACAAATTTATACTATTGGGGGATGGGAACCTCAACTTGTCTCCTCTCAGAACTCAATAAATGCAACAAAAAAATAAATAAGAAACTAAGAAGGTAAATAGAAGGTTAGAACCTTTGGAAAAAACTAAACAGGAATACATTTTTTTCCTCAGCAGCAAATGGGCACCTACACAAAAACTGACCATATATTAGGAAGAAAATTCTCAAAAACAAAAGTAAAAAGGCATGCATGTTAAATGTATTCTGTTTTGTATCATAATACAATTAAAAGTACATCCAACAAAGGGAAGTGAAAAGATAGCTTAAAAAGTAAATGGAAACTACATAAGGCCAATCCCAAAAAGATGAGTACGTCAAAATCATAGAAACAATTGGTAATTTCATTAAATAGAATGACAAGAATGAGACAACAGTACCAAAATTTATAGAATGCAATAAAACAATACTCATTTGATAATTGATTTCACTAAATTCTTATGCCAACAAAAGAGAAAAATAACAGATCAATGAATTAGGTAAGCAACTAAAAAAAACTAGAAAAAAGAACAAAGTAAAAATCTCTGATTGAGCTGTAAATTGGAAATCCTAAAAATCAAAGGTGAGATTAATCATGTTAAAATAAAAAAATTGAATTAATAAATAAATGTAGGAGTTGGTTGCATGAGGGGAAATCCTACAAGAGAGATAAATCATTAATTAATTTGATTTTAAAAAGAGAAGAAAACCAAATACTCAGTATCAAACAGGAAGAGTGAAACCACTAATTAAAAAGAAATTAAATCATTCATTAGGCAATATTTTACGATATTTTTATGCCAATAAATTTTAAAAATATATAAATTACCCAGACTAACAAATCAGAAAACAGTATGCCTAAATAATTCCATTTTAGCAAAAAGAAATTGGATGTCATTAATAAACTCCCAGTGAAAAATCCCCAATGCCACATGGATTGATAAGAAAATTCTATCAAACATTCAAAGAGCAATGAATTCCAACATTATATAAAATAGAAAAATATGTGGAGATCTATCAACTGTTTTTGCGACACAAATATGATGCTGATACATAAATGAGAAAGAGCTTAGAGAAAAGTATTGACAAATTTCTCTACTGGCTATCTATATAAAAATTATGAATAAAGTGTTAGTAATGCAATTACAAGCAATATATCACAAGTATTATATACTAAAAACAAGTATGATTTATACTAGCTTAGATATATTCTGAGAAAGTCAGTGAGAACATTGTAATCATAGCAATTCAGCAACTAACATCCTCATTCCTTGATTAGTAGAGAAGCAGATCAGTGGGACAGCTTCCAGCTTCAGCTCAGAAAGCAAAATCTGGAAAATGAGACTGTTTCTTGAACAGAGCAGGCAAAACTACTCCCTGCAAAAACAAGGAGCCCCTGTGCTCAAAGCCAAAGTTCATAGCCACAAAGGAAGCTTGAGGCAGCACTCCCTTTATGCCAGGAGCAGAGCTCAACCATAAAAGTAAAAACACAAAACAACAACAACAACAACAACAACAACAACAACAACAACAACAACAACAACAACAACAACAACAACAACAACAACAACAACAACAACAACAACAACAACAACAACAACAACAACAACAACAACAACAACAACAACAACAACAACAACAACAACAACAACAACAACAACAACAACAACAACAACAACAACAACAACAACAAAAAAGGAAATACCAAAAGAAAGAAGAGAAAATGAACAAAAAACAGCAAAGAACTTTGATCATGGAAAGTTACTATAGTGACAGAGAAGACCAAAACACCAAGTCAGATAAAAACAAAATGTCCATAGAAAAAAATCTCAGAGTCATATGAATTGGTCTCAAGCCCAAAGAGGGTTTTTGAAACTGATAATAAAAAACTTTAAAAGGCAAATAAGAGAGAAGAAAAAAAACTGAGAAAGGAAATGAAAAGTATGCATGACAGAGTCAACAGTTTGGAAAAGGAAGGAAAAAAATTGATTAAAGAAAATGAATTATTTAAAAAAATATGATTGGTCTAATGCAACAACAACAAAATCCACTGAAGAAAAACATCTTTAAAACTAGAATTAACCAAATGGAAAAAGAAATACAAAAGCTAAATGAAGAAAATCACACATTAAAAACTAGAAAGAGGCAAATGGAAGCTAATGACTCTGTGAGCAAGAATCAGTCATACTAAAAAGAATAAAAAAAATGGAAGAAAATTTAAATGACTCATTATAAAAATAACCACCTGGAAAATAGATCCAGAAGAAACAAATAAAAAATTATTGGCCTACCTGAAGGCCATGTCCAAAATAAGATCCTGGAGAGCATACTTCAAGAGATCATTAAGGAAAATTGTTCTTGTATTCTAGAAACAGAGGGGGGTATTTATACTCCCTGAAGACTCCATCAATTACCTTCAGAAAGAGATATTGAGAGGAAATTTCCAAGGAACATTTTTGCAAAATTCCAGAACTACAATCTCAAGGAAAAAATACTGCAAGCCACAGACAAAACACAATCCAGATTATCAAAGAACAACAATCATTATTACCCAGGATCTAACAGCTTTTACAATAAAGGATCAGAGGGCCTGGAACATTATATTTTGAAGGGCAAAGAACCTTGGATTATAACCAAGAATTAACCACCCAGTTAGACAGCATCATCTTTCAGGGGAGGTGATGGAGTTTCAATGAAGTAAGAGACTTCCAATCATTGCTCTTGAAAAAAAAAAAAAACTAAATAGAAAATTTAACCTACAAACACAGGACTCAAAAGAAGCATAGAAAGGTAAACAGGGGAAACTATACATATTATTTAAAGGTTAAATTGTTTATATCCCTAGATGGGAAAACAATATCTGTAACTCTTGCAAATTGTATTTGCCACTGGAGCAGACAGAGGGGATATACCATGAACTGAGGGTCTGGTTGTGAATGGACTTTGATGTGATGAAATAAAAAAAATATATTAAAGGGTAGAAAACATTCTGTACTGGAAAAAAAGAGGAAAGGGGAGGTATAATGGAACAAATGGATCACATGAAGAAATGCAAAAGATCTATTAAAATGGAGGGAAAGAAGGGAGAGGTATGAGCATTGTCTGAAGCTTGATCTCATCAGTTTTGGCTCTAAGAAGGAATAACTTAATCATTCAATTGGGCATAGAAATTTATCTAACTCTAATAAGAAGCAGAACCAAAAAGGTGAAAGAAAAGAGAGGAGTAGGATAGAAGGAAGGATAGAAAGACAAGAGAAAAAAAAGCTAAGAGAATGGGGAAGGGGTGATGATAAGATGGGGGAGTAGGTTAACAAACATAGGATAGGATGGAAAGAGAGAATGAAAGTATATATAGTGGGGGAGAATAAGAGGGAGAATTCAGAGTTGGTGATCATAACTATGAATGGGAATGGGATGATCTCTCCCATAAAACAGAAACAAATAGCAGAATGGATTAAAAAACAGAAACCTACAATATATTGTGTACAAGAATACTGATACAGAGTAAATATAGAAGATGGAACAGAATTTATTATCCTTCAGCTGAAGTAAAAAAAAAAAAAGCAGGGATAGCAATTCTGATTTTTAGATAAAGCAAAAGTAAAAAAGATATCTTATTAAATAAGGAAGGAAATTACATCTTGATAAAAGGTACCTTAAGCAATGAAGTAGTAATGATACTAAATATATGTGCACCAATTGGTAGAACAAACAAATTTCTAAAGAAGATTTTAAACCAGTCACAGAAATAGACAGCAAAATTATTCTAGTGGGGGGCCTCAAACTTTCTATCTCAAAATGAGTCAAATCTAACTCCAAAATAAGCAAGAAAGAAAGCAGGGAGGTTAATAGAATTCTAGAAGATTTGGATATGATAGACCTATGGAGAAAACTGAATGGTGACAGAAAGGAATACCTTTTTCTTGGCAGGACAGAGCACCTACACAAAAATTGACCATGGATTAGGGCATGAAAAGTCACAATTAAATGCAGATAGTAAGAAATAGTAAGGGCTTCCTTTTAAGACCATAGTACAATAAAAATTATATTCAATAAAGAGCTAGGGAAAGATAGACTAAAAACCAATTGGAAATTAAATAATCTAATTCTGAAAATTCAGTGGGTCAAACAACAAGTCACAGAAATAATCCATAATTTCATCCAAGAGAATGACAATATGAGTATGAGATAACATAACAAAACCTATTTGGACAAAGCAGTTCTTTGGGGAAATTTTCTATCTCTAAATAACTACATAAATAAAATAGAGAAAGAGGAGAATTGGGTATGCAAAGAAAAAAACTAGAAAAAAAATTGAAACCCACTAAATACCAAATTAGAAAATCTGAAACTCAAAAGAGAGATTAATAAAATTGAAACTAAAAAATCTATTAAACTAATAAATGGGTTTATGAAAAAGCCAACAAAAATAGATAAGCCTTTGGTTAATAAGAAAAAGGAAAGAAAAAAAAAAAACAAATTACTAGCCTCCAAAATGAAAAGAATGAATTTACTACCAATGAAAAAGAAATTAAAACAATAATTAGGAGCTATTTTACCCAACTGTATAGCAGCAAGACTGACAATCTAAGCAAAATGGAGGAATATTTACAAAAATATGAATTGCCTAGATTAACAAAAGGAATAAAATACTTAAATAATTCAATTTTAGAAAAAACAAATTGAAAAAAGCCATTAATGAACTCCCTAAAAAAAAAGCTCTCCAGGGCCAGAAAGATCCACATGTGAATTCTAACAAACAGTTAAAGAACAATTAATTTCACTACTATGTAAATCATATGGAAAAATATATAAAGGAGGAGTATTGCAAAATTCCTTCTATGACATAAATACTGTACTATTATCTAAACCAGGAAGATGAAAAATAAAGAAAATTATAGACCAATCTCCCTAATAGATATTGATGCAGAAAATTTAAATAAAATATTAACAAAGAGATTACAGTAACATATGAACAGAGTAATACACTATGGCAAGGATTTATACTAGGAATGCAGGGCTGCTCCAATATCAGGAAATCTTTCACCATAATTAATCATATCAATAACAAAACCAACAGATAGCATACAATCATCCCTCAGATTGGCTAAGATGACAAGAAAGATAATGATAAATGTTGGAGGGGATGTGGAAAAACTGAGACATTAATGTGCTGTTAATGCAATTGGGAAATTAGCCAAACAATTTGAAGCTATGCCACAGAGCTATACATTGGGAATCCCTTTGTCCCAGCAATACCATTATTGTGTCTTATCCCAAGGAAAGCATAAAGGAAGACCCACATATGCAAAAATGTTTGCAGCAGCTCTTTTTTGTGGTAGCAAAGAATTGAAAAATGAGTTGATGTCCATCAATGGAATGGCTAAACAAGTTGTGGTATATGAAGATAATAGAATATTATTGTTCTATAAAAAATGATGAACAAGTTGATTTTAGAAAGACCTGGAAAGATTTATGTGAACTGATGCTGAATAAAACAAGCAGAACTAGGAATATATTATATACAATAATCACTAGAATGTTCAATGGTCACCTATGAATGACTTGATTCTTCTCAGTGGTTCAGTGATCCAAAGCAATCCCAATAGGCTTGGACAGAAAAAGAACTCTAGAGACTGAATGTAAATCAACATATGCTATATTCATTTCTTTTTTCTGTTTTTTAATTTCTCCCATGTTTTTCCCTTTTGATCTGATTTTTCTCCCACAACATGATTAATAAAGTAATATGTATTAAAAATGAATACATTTAAAATATAATAAGAAAACTATCAACAAAGTTCTTCACAGCAATAACAAAACCAACAAAATATATGATTATCTCAATTTATTCTTAAAATCTATTCCTGATTTTAAAAAAGTGGTGAGCATTGGAAAAAAGGGAGCATACCTTAAAATCAAAAACAATATCCATCTAAAACTATCAATAAGCATCAGTAATAGGAATGAACTAGAAGCTTTCCTAAGATCAGTGATGAAGCATAGATATTCATTATCACTACTATTTTGTGTTACCACATTACAAATATTAGCTATAAAAATAAGAGAAGAAAAAAGAGAAGAAAAAGAAATAAAAAGAATTAGGATAAGCAATGATCTAACAAAACTATCACTTTTGTAGATGATATAATATACTTAGAGAATTTCTACTTAGAAAATACTTGGAAGATAATACTTAGAGAATCTCTAAGTATAGAACCCTGGAAAATGAATTGAAAAAAAAAAAAACTACTTGAAATAATTATCAACTTTAGCAAGGTTGCAGGATATAAGATAAACCACATGAATCAACAGTACTTACTTACATGACCAACAAATCCCAGCATTAATAGATAGAACAAAGAAATTCCATTAAAATAAAAGTAGAAAATATAAAATAATTGGCAGTCTACCTGCCAAGACAATCCCAGAAACTAGATACACACACATATAAAGCAAGTTTCCTCAATTGATAAATGGTTCAAAGGATAGGAATAGGCCATTTTCCAGACAAAACTATTTGTAGGTAGATATATACACAGAAGTGCTCTAAATAACTTTCGATTGGAGAAATGCAAATTAAAACAACTTTGAGATACCACCTTACCTCTATCAAATAGTCTAAGATGACAAAACAGAAAGATGCTAAATATTAAAGAGGAGGTGGGAAAATTGGGTTACTTATGCAGTGTTGTTGAAATTGTGAATTAATCAAATCATTCATGAGAGTAACTTGGAACTGTTCAGAAAGGGTAACCAAACTATGCATACTCCTTAATCCCTCAATACAACTACTCAATCTGTATCCCAAAGATAGCATAAAAATGTCAAAGGACCTACATTTGCAAAATTATTTATAGCAACCATTTTCGTGGTGGCAAATTATTGGAAAATAAGTAGACTCCCATAAATTGGAAATAGTTGAAGATACTATGATATATAAATGTAATGTGATAACATTATTCAATAAAAAGTGATAAACAAGCAGATTTCAGGAAAAAAATGGAAAGACTTGTGTTATTTGATGCATACTACAATGAACACAACCAGGAAAACAAAAAAATAAAACAAAGACAACAAAAAATTGTACATATTATCAACAATATTGTGGGATGACTAGCTTTGAATGATTCAGCCCTTCTCAGAGACACAATGATCCAAGACAAGTACAAAGGACTCAAGAAGGAAAATGCTATTTGCATCTAGATAAAGAACAGATGAACTGTGAATGCAAATTAAAGAATAATTTTTTCATTGTAATCTTTTAAATTTTTTCCCTTTGATCAGTTTCTTCTTCACACTGTAACTGATATGGAAAAACATTTCACATCATAGCACATATATAACATATCAAATTGCCAATCATTTTTGGAAGAGAGGAGGGGAGAAAAGGATGATGTGAGAAAAATTTGGAAATCAAAATCTTGCAAAAATGAATGCTAAAAACTGACATGTAATTGGGAAAAATAAAATTTCATGAAAAATAAAATAAATGTAAATAATATTAATATATAATCATATATATTAATTATAATATATTTTAATATAAATATACATGTCCTAACAGTTATTTTGCTGTACAAAAAGAATCGGACTTTGAAATAGTATACTATTAGCCTGTGAAGGAAATCAAAAATGCAGGTGGACAAAAAGAGACAGATCGGGAATTCTATGTAATGGTTCATAGTCATCTCCCAGAGTTCTTTCACTGGGTGTAGCTGGTTCAATTCATTACTGCTCTATTGAAACTGATCTGGTTCATCTCATTGCTGGAGGTGGCCATATCCATCAGAATTGATCATCATATAGTGTTGTTGTTGAAATATATAATGATCTTCTGGTCCTGCTCATTTCACTCAGCATCAGTTCATGTAAGTCTCTCTAGGCCTTTCTGAAATCATCCTGTTGGTCATTTTTTACCAAACAATAATATTCCATAATATTCATATACCACAATTTATTCAGTAATTCTCCAATTGATGGGCATCCACTCAGTTTCCAGTTTCTGGCCACTACAAACAGGACTGCCACACAAACATTCTTGCACATACAGGTCCCTTACCCTTCTTGAATATCTCTTTGGGATATAAGCCCAGTAGTAACACTGCTGGATCAAAGGGTTTGATAATTTTTTGAGCATAATTCCAAATTGCTTTCCAGAATGGCTGGATGTATTCACAATTCCACCAACAATGCATTAGTGTCCCTGTTTTTCCACATCCCCTCCAACATTCTGCATTATCTTTCCCTGTCATTCTAGCTAATCTGACAGGTGTGTAGTGGTATCTCATAGTTATGTTAATTTGCATTTCTCTCATTAATAATGACTTGGAGAATCTTTTCATATGACTAGAAATAATTTCAATTTCTTCATCTGAGAATTGCCTGTTCATATCCTTTGACCATTTATCAATTGGAGAATGGCTTGATTTCTTATAGATTAGAGTCAATTCTCTGTATATTTTGGAAATGAGACCTTTATCAGAACCTCTGATTGTAAAACTGTTTTCCCAGTTTATTGCTTCCCTTCTAATCTTGTCTGCATTAGTTTTGTTTGTACAAAAACTTATCAATTTGATATAATCAAAATTTTCTATTTTGTGATCAGTAATGATCTCTAGTTCTTCTTTGGTCATAAATTCCTTCCTCTTCCACAGGTCTGAGAGGTAAACTATCCTATACTCTTCCAATTTATTTATAATCTCTAAATGACAGTAACTTTAACAAAGTTATACTCTCAGAGCTGTTACATCAAATATTTTTATCTGAGGGGAGGACAGAATAAGGAGCACCAATTAAAAGCATATTCTTTTCTCCCAACTTAGTTCTTTATCATGGTTCAAATGTGACACTTGATTTGGACGGTCCCACTATTGGAGTGTAAATTGCAGTAGATACTGTCAAATTGTAACAATTTTGAGAATGGTCCAATAGGCAAAACATCTGCTTTCCAATAATCAGATAAATTAAGTACAAAGGCAGTTCATCAAAACTAACTCTGATCACTAAATATTGAATTTTTCTGAGGGAAATATCTTTCTGTTTACTACTCTTTTTCATTCTAGCCAATTCTTCAATTAATCAAAGAACTTTAATTTCCTAAGTTTAAATATTCCCCCCATTTATAAGATCACAAGTTATAGATGAGTTTCATGAGTGGTGGTTGAAAAATTGCTTCCCTGTTATCTATCTGGTCATTAGAGGAGATATCACTTACCTAGGATCATACAGTAAGTGACAGAATTGGGACACTAATAGTTTATTCAATGACTGCTAGCTACTTTTCTTTTACAGAATTAGAACATTGCCTAGGAACTATATTTCAGGCAACATCACTTAAATAGTATAGAAGTTTTCCTGACTCCAGGTCCAGCTTTCTATCCACACTACTGTCTGGCTATCTCTTTCTAATTGTTTTTTAAATTTGAACAATGTATTTGCTGTAATCTGTATGTATCTATTATCTATATCTCCATATATGCATATCCATATAACGTATTATTACATAATATATTATCTATATGTCATCGATATATATATCAAATACATTTAATATATTTATAGCTTTTGTTACACATGTGTTTGTATATATCATCAATGTCTTTTATTTTGTAGAGAATCATTTCTTTGTAATAACTGCCACTATAGAATCTTCCCTCTTAGCAAAAACAAACAAAATTCAGTTAAAACAAACTGGCAACATTACTGCATCTTTCAGTGGCTTCAACATTTGACATTTGCATTCCCTTGAGTCTCTGTACAGGGAAAGACTTATGCTATTTTTTATTTTATTTTAATTCTCAGTTTTGAATTCTTATCTTTTCTTTCTCTTCCCTTTCACTTCTCCCCTACCTATTGAGAAAGTGAAAAATATGACAATATAATAGTATTTCTTATTCATCAACCTGATTCTTAATATCTGGAAGGATCACCTTATGCTCACCCTGGTGATTTGGACATCACAGGATTGTAAATCTTGAGATAGGAAGCACCCAGCAACCATCTAATCCAACCTTTTCTTGTTCCAGATTTTGTTCCAAGTCACTGAATGAAAGTGCTAAATTTCCTATGGTTATCAGAGAATGGCAAACTCTATTCCCCTAGAGACTCACTATATGAGGAGTATGGATTAGTATGGAATTCCTCTTTCCAATAAGCTGTCCATTTTTCATTTCATTTTATTTCAAACATGACCTCTTCCTTGAAATTTCTGCATTTAATTTAGCCTTCATTCCATCACCTTGGCATAATGAAATCATTCTCCTATAGAAATATATGAATAAATGGGAGAAAAATTACATTTTTATTAAAAATGATGTTCTAGGTGCTCTCTTGGGGCAATCTCTCTTTTGAGGGGGAGGCATTTTAGCAGGGGAGTTAACTCACCAAAGCAATGGTCACCAGGGAAGTAGATTTGGTTCTAGAATATCTCCAGATTGATAGCTAGACCTGTGGAGCATGTAATTGGCTTTCTTTGTCTTTCTTTCTTTCTTTCATTGGTTCTTTCCTTTCTTCCTTCTTTTGCTGAGACAATTGGGATAAAGTGACTTGTCCAGGGTCACACAGCTAGGAAGTGTTAGGTGTCTGAGACCAGACGAAATCTGAACTCAGGTTCTCCTGACTTCAGGTCTGGTGCTCTATCTGCTAAAGCACCTAGCTGCCCCCTACTTCATGGTTTTTAAAGTCAAAATCCAATACTGGGCACAGGAAGCATAGTCTCAAGTGTCTTGTACAACTTTGAATTTTGATTTTGAGCACAGGAACCCTTTGGCACTGTGGTTAGTCTGACCTAATCTTGTTTGTTGTTTCTTGGTTTTCAACAATGTCAATTTGCCTTGATTACAATTCTCAAGACAGAGGCAGAAGATTGGGAGTGGAAGTGGAAAACATGAAAAATGAATTGTGATGAGGATGAAGATGTATGGTTCCCATTTGAGAATTCAGACATGAGTAGCTATGTACATAGCTGATGATTTTTGACATCAAATCAACTAAAGCAATTAAAATACATAATTAAAAAACCACAACTGAATGACTATGTTCTCTGATTCTGTCTTGGTTCTATGCTTTTCCCATCAGTTGCATAGGCACTCCAAACCCAGGAGACATAGGAAATTCTTCAGTTTACTTACCCCAATGGCAGTGATAAAAACAGTGTGGACTACACAATCTTGTTCTTTGCAACTTATTCACATCTTGGAAAGTGGATCATAGGTGAAGAATCAAAAACTTTATTTGAGATCCCTTGCAGTACAGACCATCAAATTGCCATCCAATGCTAATTAGAATTACTAAAGGCTAGTGATTTTCTGTTCTGGCTCCAGTTGTAGATGGGAATTTGTGACAAAGTTCTTACAGACTTACAAAACAACCTGATATGACAGATATTAGAGCAACAAGTACCTTTAGAGTTTATTTAATCTGATCTACTAATTTTATAGCGGATTCAACGAAAGACCAGAAAGGTTTGAGTGTCTAGACATGTTAATCTTTTAAAATGGCATACAAGTCCTTTTCCATATTTAGAGAAGAAAAAAGGTTCACTGATGGGTTTGTTTTTAACAACAAAGTAATTTCTGGATATACTATGTTTTATAGAAAAACACAGAACAAAACACTGAGCAACATCTCTCTCCCTTTCCTGCCACATTGTAACAAAGTTCATTAAACAAATCAGCTGATAAAATGACTGATGGGATACAGAGCCTCCCACATGCACTAAAAGAAAGTAGATGAATTTCATTCTATATTCCCCAGAGTAAAGATTGGTAATGACATTCTCTCAGAATTTGTCTTTTCTTTCATCTTCTCATTTACATTATTTATATTATTGTAGGCATTACAAACAATGCTATTTTGGATCTACTTATTTCACAACACATTATTTTTTAAAAGTCATACTATATTACTTTTCTGAATTCTCAATATGCACATTCCTTTGTAGAGAAATAATAGTCACGAAAGCACAATTTGTTCAACAATTTCCCCAACTAACATGACGCTTTTCACTTTTTTTGGATAAAGTCCTGGGACAAGACTGCCATGTTATTTTCTCACATTTAAAGTTTTGCAGTTAATTGTTCAAGTAGATAAAATAACTGCTTAATATAATTTAATAAATACATTAGAATATTAATTCAACCTCTGCAGAGTGGAAATATACTTAATGCACTCAGGCAGGACATCAGAGATGACAAATAACTCATTCTTTTCCCAAGTGATTTCTATCTCTTCTCAATTTCTATATTTGGAAAGATTTATTTTGTTGTTGTTGTTGTTGTTCCATATAGTTTTGATGATTGTATTTAGCATTTCAGCATTTTTATAAAAAGGTACTTAAAATTTTTGGATCATTGTCTATATGTCATTATGGATAAGGTTTCTGTTAAATAGTTTTTTGGTATGCCATCTTTACAATTTTGAGATCAGGTACTGTCTTGTACTTTTTGTGTGTCCCCAGCACTAAATACAATATCCAGCACATAACAGTGCTTAATAAACATTGAACAACTGATTGCTTGTCATAATGGTCCAAATCCATTATAGTTTATTGATTAAATTCTCAATAATGTTTTAAAGGTATGAATATTTTATATAGAGTTTATCAAATGTTTGTGAAAGACAAGTTCATAAGGCATAAATGTAGATACTTTATCATGTCTTTCAAGGTATTCCATAAATACTATGTATTTGCAGTGATGTATTGTATCTTTGGATGTGATGCATTACACAGATTCTCTAGTTTTTGTCTTTTTTTTTTTTTGAACATAGAATATACTGATTTACATTCAGTCTCCTTAGTTCTTTTTCTGGATGCAGATGGCATTTTCCATCCAAAGTCTATTGAGATTACTTTGGATCACTGAATCACTGAAAAAAAAAACAAGACTTTCCTGGTTGATCATTGCATATTCTTGCTGTTATTGTGTCCAACGTATTCCTAGTTCTGCTTGTTTCCCTCTGCATCAGTTCATGTAAATCTTTCCAGATCTTTCTATAATCATTTCTCTAGTTTCTTTGCATAATCTGGATTGGTCAGTAATTCCAGGATTCTTAAGGATAATTAGTGGGAAAATCTTTGGTGGCAATGGTTTTTTCTTGGATAAATTATCAAATATTTTTATCCTGAATTGTTAGAATGACAATACTAATATTATTATCCTTCTCCTTATCATCACCAAAAGCATTGTCTGTGAAAAAGTTCTTCTATTGTTATTTCTTATCTATTCTTCTACTGACAATTATGTGAGTGAATAAAATGACTGCTTTTGGGGTTGGAACAAGTGTATAGACATGTGAGCTCATCTTCTATAAATTCATTGCAAACATCTTTGGGGCTAATGGAATAGAAAACCAGATAATAAGAATGAACTGCGCCTTGTCCTGTAACCACATCATTCTACTATCTCCTACCTAGCCCCTATAATTTGAAAGTTTTTCCTGCCTTTTATTTTGGAGATTCTGTGCATTTGAGATATTGGTGTATTTTAAAATATTTTTAGTTCTTTAGATTTTATCCTCAGCATCTGCCAAAGCTGTGTCCTTCAGTCTGAGCCTTTCTGAGTAGTAAAGGATTACCTTTATGCCCCAAAACATTGAAGTAGAATTTTAGGGAAGGCACATCAAATTAGCACGTGTGTGTGTGTGTGTGTGTGTGTGTGTGTGTGTGTGTAGGTTTTGCCATTCTAATCCAATGCTTGTTTATTGTTTGACTGTGTCAAAGTTATTGCCTTTCTGCTGCAGTATGCTAACCTGTAAAATGGTGTTAATGCTTGTACAACTCATCTGACAGTACTGTCATGAGGAGAATGTTTATAAGTATTAAAATCTCTGAGTTACAAGAAAATAATTTGATTTACTCTGGTAACTGGGATCTGAAAATTCTTTAAGTTGTTTGGGAGGGGGAAATAGATCTTCACTCAAAAAAAGCTTCCTATTTCTTACCTCTGATTCAGTATTAGAAAAGAGAATATTATTTTTGCCTTGACTCTCCTATGAAATCTCTTGATATGAGAGTATTTCTCTTGGAAATTACTACATAAAAGGCTTTTCATAGCATAATTTGAATTAATTAATGTCTCTGGTTCAATATATCTAATGTAAATTATGTTTCATCAACAATCTGTATCCATCACCATGGAAATAAGGTTTATCCAATCTATACAGGAATTTCATGAAAGAATCACCATTTCCTCCATGATGCATACAAAAAAGAAACAAACCATACCCAACTGGAGTGTGTGTGTGTGTGTGTGTGTGTGTGTGTGTTATGATGGGATAAGGAAAGACAGAGATAATGAAGAGAGGACTTGCTTTTGAGAGTACATTTTGTCCTCAAGAAATATTAGTAAAGATATTTCAAAACAAGATATGTTATCCTGACTTGTCAACAACAATAGCAACAATGATAATAATAGCTAGCATTTATATAGCCCTTTATAGTTTGTAAAATTTTTTATAAATATTATTTCGTTTGATCCTCACAACAGCCTGGGAAGGTAAGTGCTCCCATTCAATAGATGAGGAAACTGATACACATGTATTGAGTGATTTACTAGGATCAGGTAGTCCTCAGTCTAATTTCAGTGCTTTCCCAATAATGTCATATTGCTATTAGCATCCCTATAGTACAGATGAGGCAATTGTGTCTGAACAAGGTTATGGGACTTGGCCAAGGTCACATAGATATTAAGAATCTCAGGTGGTTTTCAAGCTTATCTTTATCCTGATTCCAAGTTAAGAGTTCTTATTCACACCTATTTTATCTTTAGCAAATGCTACAAATTCACAACATGCATGACCTGCAGCATACACATCAGAGGGAAAGGATTTAGCAGAATATTATTATTATTATTATTTCACTAAAATTTCTCTGATATTTGTGCTGCTGTCCATATATGCTATAAATTATTATTATGAAAATAACAGGAAAGGTTGAAACTCTTTAAAAAATTATCTGTCATTTGTTAATGAACTTAAGTAGTTTCCAAGAATTTGGGGGAATCATCTTCAGGGGGCAAGTATGTTAAGGAGAGGAGGTTAATGTTGAATACTGATAAGTAGGAAAGAAAGATGTGGAAAGCACTTGTACAAAATATCAACCATGTTTTTCTAGAACAAAGGATGATCTTCTCTGATTCCTCCACTTACTAGTGGCTTATCCAAAAACATTATCATTTTAAATATATTTATATAAGTACATATTGTTTCCCCCAAAAGAATGTAAGATTACTGAGGACAAAAATATTTCATTTATATCTTTTTATCCCAAGGGCCTAGCACAGTGCCCATCTAGTGTGTACTTAATAAATGTGCATTGATCAAAACAAGAAAGGAATAGTTAGAGATATGAAGAGATATCCTGAAAAAAAACATAAGTTAGGGAAGGACAGAATCAATAATGAATAATATTATTGTGATTATAAACTTATTTCTACTGGAAAGGGGAGTGCAACAGGTAGTATTTAGTGTAAAAGTTAGAACAGCATACAGGAAATCATCAATCTAGTATAGGGTATAATGAGATCTGTTTTTCAGACGACTGGTATCCTTTAGAAATTTGATAGATATGATATTTAATGAAGGAAAATGGACTATCTTGCTCTTTGACTAAAAGAGAGCAAAAAATAAAGATAATCTGATGAAATAACAAAATTTGATAGTTGGAATTTATTCAGCAGCCATCTAGATCCAACCAATATACAAAAGAGATTCCCACTATCACATACCCCTAAATTTAGCCTTCATTCAAGGACAATATGGAGAGGCAAGGATTTGAGGGCTGAAGGAAAGAGGTCAGAGTCACTTGGCTGCAGGACAAGGAGGAGAGAGATTGGAGACTCCAGACTCCAGAATCCAGGATACATCTTTGGCAAGCTGCATGGCAGCTTTCTTGCCTCATTCACTTCTCCCCCTGAAGATCAAGAACTTTGATTGATCCTGATTCTAACTGATCCTGAGGCCCTCCAGGATGCTAACCAGGACATGATATTTGGCGCTCCAATGTGGACTAAGGACCTGCATGAAGTTTGATTGTAATTTCAGTGAAGAAGTCCCTGTGACCAGAATATAGGGTGAGAATTAAAATAGAGAAGCAGGAAACTGTGGTAAGGGCTGAAATAGGGCAGATACTAGGAAAAGAGCCTTCCCCACCCAAGGGAGCACTATAGAAAACATACTTACACTAATAAACAAGGTTTGCTTGTAACTTAGGAGCATATTGGTGGACTCTTAGAAACATTAGAATGCATGTCCCCTTGCTTCTTCAAGGAAGAAGAAATAGAGGCAGATAATTGGAAACTAATAGGAGAGCAACTAAGTGAATATAACAATGATAATGTAATTCTAATTCAATTTCTAAGGAAACATTCTATATATACAACATAATAAAATTGGCCTTAAAAATCCCACAAGTTCAAAAAAAAAGTTTTAAGGAGAATGGTCAGACAAGAAAGTGTGAGGAGAAAGAAGAGGAGAAGGAGGAGGGTACTGAAAAATAGCTGAAAGGCATGGGGAGTTGAGTGAATTCAAAGGGTGTGGTGATTCTCAGTCTCACAAATGACCTTCACCTCACGAACAGGCTCTTGACCCTTCCCCAACAACTTCACCTTCCTGGGTGGAGGGAGAAGGAGGAGTGGAAAGGGAAGTGATATCACCACCACCTCCCCCCCAACAATTATCCCCCACTCTCCCAAAGACTGGATTGCAAAAGTCACTACTTAAAACCAAAGAGGAAGGATAGAATACAGCTGATTTGAGAATAGAAATTTATACTGTCATTGAACAGCTTAACTCTTCAGATCAAGAAAAAAGAAGATACATTCCTTTTAATCTAGAAATTATCAAAGATATGAAAAAGGCTTGCACTCTTTATGGGCTACATCATCTTATGTTAAGATGTTATTAGAGAATTTGGCTTATGAAATTTTAATCCCTAATGACTGGAAATCTATAGCAAGGACACGTTTAGAACCTGGACAAAACTTGTTGTGGCTTTCTGAGTATAGTGAACTCTGTGGGATACAAGCCCAATGAGATAGGAAAATGGGAATTAATACCAGTCGCCTATGACCAACTAACAGGTGTAGGTCGCAGACACTTCAGAACAGATTAATTACCTTATAGCTGCATATGAGCAAATTGCTTCTGCTGCGATCAAAGCATGGGGCACCCTCCCAGGAGGACAAGATAGATAGGAAGCCTTTACAAAAATAGAGCAAGGTCCAGATGAACCCTTTGCTGATTTCGTGGGATGTCTGCAGACAGCTGTCATACGAACTATTGGTGAAAATGCAGCAACAGAAATTATGATAAGACAACTTGCTAAAGAAAATGCTAATGAGGCTTATAGAAGAATTATACTAGGACTACAAAAGGATGCTCCTTTAGAGGAGATCATGAGACACTGTGCCACAGTGGACACAAATACCTTTTATACCCCAGGCTATGATACAGACTTCCCAAGATCCAAACATGGGAAGACAGAGTCCCTTTTGGCAAGGAACTTCCAGAGAGACTTGTCAAAGCTTTCAATGTGGTAAAGTAGGTAAAGTAGGTAAAGAAGTACCTACTTCAAAGTAGGTAAAGTAGCTGAAAGCTCGATGTTGGCACAAAGACAGAGTGAGAAAACAGGGTGGGAAAACAACACACAAAACCCCATGTCCAAAATGCAACAGAGGCTTCCACTGGGCATCAAAATGTAGACTGATTCAGGGAAACAGGATGGGGACCCAGCGACAGGGACCAAAACAAAAAATACTTGGGGCATGATGGCAGGTGATGCTACCCCCAGAGAGTCTTTAGAAGTTCAGTACTCAGACATGACCAATCAGCCAAGAAGCAACCCAATGGGAGAAAGGGATTACAATTGGAGAGAATAGAGTTGTATGCAGCTGAGACTACTGAGATATTTCCTGGGGGGTGAAATTTGTTCCTCTCCAGCCCATGGGTCCCTTGCTTCCAGTAGGCTTGACCATTTCACCTCCTGAGAGTACTTACAAAACAGTGTTCATGCATTCACTCACGTGGGAAACTGGGGAATGTGTAGATAATATCCCAGTCACTAATACAGGTAGACAATGTGTGACTTGTCAACCAGGAGAAATAGTAGCATCAGGTTTACTGATACAGACTCCTAATAGGTAATTTGGTGATATTTGCCCAGATTTTGACTCTCAATAACAGAATGCAGGAATATTCTAGACTGCAGCTGTTATAGCTGACAAACCTATGCTTACTATCTATGTAAATAGCATACCATTGAAAGGGTTGGTAGACACAGGTGTAGATTGTATAGTCATTAAAAGTGCCAGATGGCCCAGTCACTGGCCAAAGATTAAGACAGACACCTACATGTCTGGCATAAGAGGATCAATAGCAGCTGAAGTTAGTGCTACTCCTTTGAGATGGACATTTGAAGGCAAAACAGGAGTTTTTCTCCTTTTATAGTTGAAAAAATCCCCATCAATCTGTGGGGAAGAGACATTTTACAACAGTTAGGATTACAATTGAGTACTTTGATTTTTTTAGGCAGGGCTGCTGTTGAAGGCCTGCCAACACTCTCACCTGTTCCTATTCAATGGAAAACTGATACACCAGTGTACACTATTCTAGGTAGAATAGTGGCCCTTAGCTAGCAACAAATCAGGCCTTATTAGATATAGTACAGGAGCAACTTGACCAAGGACACTTACAACCTTTTTTAATTCCTTGGCATTCCTCTGTATTTGTTGTAAGAAAGAAATCTGGAAAATGGAGGATATTGACTGATTTAAGAAAAGTAAATGAACAGATGGAAACTATGGGAACTCTTCAGCCTGGACTTCCATCTCCTACTCAGTTGCCTAGAGAATGACCTCTTTGGGTTATAGACATTAAGGATTATTTCTATTCTATCCCTCAGGATAAGGAGGATATGAAAAGATTTCCCTTTTCAGTGGCCCGTATTAACTTAGCTGAGCCTTATAAAAGATACGGACAGTTTTGCCACAGGGAAGTAAAAATAACCCTACAAATGTATATGGCTGCTGCTCTTACTCCAGTAAGAATAGCATTTCCAAAAGTAATCTTATTCCATTACATGGATGATATATTGGGATGTGCACTTGAGGAACAAATGTTAGAAGCATGGTTACAAAAGACCATAGAAACACTAAGGAACTACAAATTGCATATACCTCCAGAAAAAATTCAAAGACATGCTCCTTTTCAATATTTAGGATATGAAGTATACCCTAAGGTGCTTGCAGTACAAAAACTTTCCTTAAGAACAGAAAAGCTAGTAAAGAAGGAATCAGATGGGTACAGTAATTGTGGTACAAAGAATTTCCACAGCCCAAATAAAATTTGTAGCTTCTAATATATATCAGCTCTTTAAGGAACTTCAAGAGCAAATGAGAAAGCATCCAGGTAAGATTTATATCTTGCATGTCCATTCATATAGTGGACTTCCAGGTCCTATTTTTGATGGAAATTCAAAGGCACATTGCTTTCTAACCATATTAGCCAATACTCCTTTATTTCAGGCAGCCCAAAAATCTCATTCTAAATCATCAGGCTGCTCAAGTTTTATATTTACAATGTGGGATAACAAATGATGAAGCTAGGAGCATAGTAAAAGCCTACTCAGCTTGCCTTCATTTCCATTCTCCTACTCTCCCTCCAGGAAAGAACCCTCATGGTTTAATGAAATTTGGCAAATGGATGTGACCCATTATAAATCTTTTGGTCATCTGTCTTTTATCCATGTTGTGGTAGACACCTTTTCAGGATTCACTTTTGCAATACCAGCAGCAAAATAGTGACTGAATGGTCACTGAATTCCTTATACAAGCATTTGCAATTATGGGTGTGCCACAAGCCATAAAAACAAATAATGGACCTGCATATACTTCTAAACATTTTGCACATTTGTGCACAGTATAAGATTTTGCACACCACTGGCATACCCTTTAATCCTCAAGGACAGGCAATGGTAGAGAGGAGAAACAGAGACATTAAAATGCTCCTCCAAAAACAAAAGAAAGGGGGACCCACAGTTAACTCTAGAGAACTTCTAAATCTAGCTTTTTATACTATTAATGTTTTGATTTTTGACAAAGATGCTCTGCCTCCATCAGACAGGTTTTATAACCCACCGGAAGGACAGTGTCCAGTATGAGCAACTCCACTATCTTTAGATAATCGCCAGATGATGTGGAGAGACCCAGAAAGTGGTGAATGGAAGGTACCGGATGGGTTAACTGCTTGGGGGAGAGGGTTTGCTTGTGTCTCTACAGGTAGAGAAGGAATCAGATGGGTGCCAAAGAGCCATATTCGCCTTGTCCATTGGAGAGAGATAGAGCAGACCTTTGAAATGAAGAAAACTCAAGAAACAGTGGGTGGTTCCATTGCGATTGTGCCCATCTTTGAAAGAGCAGGCAGTTTATGGGGTTTTACTCAGGGACATCAAAAATTGTTAATGAGACTGATGCAGGAGTTCAAAATCTGCAGGAATCATTGGATTCCCTGA
Source organism: Sarcophilus harrisii (assembly GCF_902635505.1). Taxonomy (NCBI): domain Eukaryota; kingdom Metazoa; phylum Chordata; class Mammalia; order Dasyuromorphia; family Dasyuridae; genus Sarcophilus; species Sarcophilus harrisii. Next base: position 407,692,372 of record NC_045426.1, read on the forward strand.
GAGACACATAAAAAGACTGTTACAGGACTTCAAAAACTTGTGGGGATCATTAGATTCCCTGACATGTGAAGCAATGGACAATAGATTGGTTTTGGACTATCTCTTGGCTGCTGAAGAAGGTGTAGGTGTGACTGTTGTTTACATACCCTCCTTCTAGGACTTCTGAAAACCTTTTACAATACCATGTTAATTCATATTGTTTGTTATACGACTACTTGCATGTACAATTCATGTTTGTTACACCACACTGAGCCTGCACTGACTGTGGGGAGAGCCATCACTGCTAGCCTGTGCTTTATTGCTATGTAGAGGGCTGAAACTCTGAGAAGATGAGCTTGAATCAGTCAACCGAACCCTTAAAGCTAATTACCCATTCGGTGTGAGATAATGGTTCTATATACATATATTTAGATAAGATGGTGATGTGTTGGCTCCCCGCATGATTGGCGTTTGCTGAATGTTTGGTGGTGAGGTAATTGTAGGCAAGAATTGAAAGGCTGGGGGAGAGAAATCAGGGTTACTTGGCTACAGGACAAGGAAGAGAGAGGCTGGAGACTCCAGAATCCAGGAGACATCTGCCACATGGCAACTTGCCTGCCTCCTTCACTTCTCCCCCTAAAGACCCAAAACTTTGATTGATCCTGACTCTGACTGATCCTGAGGCCCTCCAGGAAGCTAGCCCAAACATTATATTTAAGTCCTGACTCAAATATAATTTTCTGTATGTACCAACTGCTGTGCTAGGTTCACCTAAAAGGGTAGCCAGATGTGATAATCAGTGTGTTTATAAGTAGGTGCCTGGAGGCAAAGATCTAAGCACTGAATTTTGTTTCTCAGGCATTGGGAACTCTGCTTTTGTTCTATTAGAAAGTATCATTGAGTACTGTCATGTTTATCAAAACTGGCATTGCTAAAAAACAGGATTTAAGCCTATATTTTTCTGAATCTGAAACTAGTTCTGTGTTGTGTTGTCTTTCAATAATATTCTTCATTATGATTAAGAATGCATTAATAATAATATTTCTTAAGAATTGTATCTTATATCTTATACAAGTATCTTATAATTAAACTTTACCCTACATGTGGTAACTTTGAAGAGCAAGAATGATTTGGATATATAAACTCTGAGGATTTTTAATTTGTTTTTAGAATTCTAAAGAGTAAATATTTTATAGTAGTATTACTTTCTTGAGACTCAAAAATTCTTAAACATGATTGACATAAGGAAATAGCAATGCTTTATGGGCAATGTCAATGCATAAGACAGCATGCAGAAGATAGAGTCAATACAGGGACTTTTAATTTTTAACTTAGTTTCAAGAGGGGACCTATCTGTATTTTCTAAAAGCCAAAGAAGCTGTACCTAATACTGCATGGTCATTGTAAGGGCAGGGGAGTCTTAAAGGTCAAGCCATCATCCCATTGATGCAAATTTCTGGTGGACACTGCTTATACTACTCGGGCTTTCTAGTCTCCAAAGACTAGTCATCATATTAAAAGATAGTCACCAACATAGAGTCAAGGCTGTTCAGACTTGGCAAAGTCCCAAGGCTGCAAAAATCATCCCATCCTGCCCTGCTGACCACATATATTTTTATATGAAAGCAAAGAATAAAGTATAGCATGATTACCTAAGCCAAGTGCTTCATTATTCTTGTTTAAAATCCTCAATATCATTTAATATTGTATATGCTATTGCCAAATAAGCTCCTTTTTAAAAAAAATGTGGGATGACCTAAAAGTATGTCATTTGATTCAATATTAAATCAAAGCTAATAGCAGATAGAGGACTGGCATGATCCAGGACACTCATTACACCATCTTCTTATATAAATTTACTTTTAGAGGGTGTTACTTTCTCAGAGATTTATTAGATAATCTGAAGAAAAAATTAAATTGCAATTCATTTAATTTATGAATAAGTGATAATGCCATGTTGCCCTTTCTCTCCCCAGAAATGTTTGCCTCTTAAAAGAGACTAAATGCTTCCACCTAATGAGCAATTGATGTTAAATTATAAGAAGCTTAGAAGAAAGTTAAAGACACACACACATATATGCATAGATATGTATATTTGTGTGTGTGTGTGTGTGTATATATATATATATATATATATATATATATGTATATGTATATAAAATCAGTGAAGGACTTTCAGCACCCACAAATTCTTTGGCTTTGTATATGAAAGACTGAATGTAAGTATATTATAATGTAATAAAAATTCAGAATTTGACATTTCTGACTTATTGAGTAAGAAAAGATTGAATATAATTTAGATATTTTTGCTTCCCAAGAAGAGAAAGAAACGGTAGTGAGTTTAACTGTGATGAAGTAATCAGTCTAGAGATGTTTAAAAGGAGAACTACTGGATTACTCTGCATTGTGAAGCATCCTGTTGTCTTTGTAGCCACTTTTCGGTCCTTTCTGACTCTTCCCGACTCCATTTGGGGTTTTGTTGACAAAGATATTTGAGTGGCTTGCCATTTCCTTCTCCATTTCATTTTATACAAGGCAAACTGAGTTAAGTGACTTATTCAAGATCACTGAGCTACTTAAATGTCTGAAGCTGGCTTTGAACTTAGTAAGAGGAATCTTCCTGATTCTAGGTCCACATTCTATCAACTGTTCTAACTATCCATCTGTGAACTGTCATAGAAAACAGGATATATTATATGGTTCAAAGGACAGTGATCCTGTTAGGGAAATATGTTCACAGTCATTCACATGAATTCATTTATAAAGTCATCATAACTCTATTAGGAGTAATTCAATAAATAAAATCATAAACTAAGATACTAAATAATAGATGTAAAATAAAGGTGGAGAAATAAATAGAAGATCTTAGAAATTTGAAATGAAGAAGTTCTGAAGAAATGTATATTGTCAAAAAGTGAGTACTCACTTTGTCCTAATACACAGGACCTAGTTATAAACTAGGTCCATAAATATAAGGGAGAAATGATAAGAATTCCCTGACTTTGATATGGAATGTACTCTGTTTCTGCCTCTATCTCTCTGTGTTTCTCTGTCTATATATGTGTATATATACAAATATATAAATATATGTGTATATGTTCACAAGAATACGTCAATGAATATTTGGGTGATAGAATAAAAAACCTTACATATACAGAGAACCTTAAAGTTACAGATAAAGAGGCTGAAGCTGAATTCAGATCAGGATTTTGAAGTCAGGTGTGTGAAGGAAAGTTCTTGGAGACCTTTATAATAATTCTTTTGGTGAATAAGATGTGAAAGTCAGACTAGAGGTTAGAGTACTTTGGGATTTGTCAAAAAACATATATCTAAATACTGTTGTTAAAAGGAGACATGAGCTAAAATAGAATGAGAGACTGAGAGAATAAGAATTTATTAGGTATGGGAAAGAGACTGCTGTGAAAATAAGCTTCGATGGGAAGATCATATTATATTAATAGTCAGTTTTGTATGTATGTATCATGGCTAAATGTATGTATACACTCCCAATATATTCAATTTTTTTAAGAATTATTTCCACAAGTTTAGATCTGGGAATTTCTTTTTAAATGTTCTACTATGATTCTTCTATCACTAACCTAGCAGGAAACATTAGAAAGGAAGGATCAGGGTCAAGGTAAGAAGGCAATTTAGAGAAAAGCAGACAAATGTTTGTGGGATGTGGAAGATGAAAAATGAGTATTGCTGTATGAATAAGGAAATCAGCAATGCTAATAACTGAATATAATTGTATGATTTGTTTTATGATTTCTTTTGTAAAGTAATCATGAATTTGTAACCTTTCTGTGATTGGGAACTTTCCAAGCAATGACCGTTTTCCTTTTCAGAAAGATTATTTGATTAAAGGTTATATACAAGCCTTTGGCAATGAATTTCTATGCATTTTGTGGTATTAGGTCAGATCCATTGTTTTGCTTGTTTAATTTTATATATGTGTTCATAGATAATGTCACTTGTGTTTGATTAAGATACAGATATTTATGAAGTATAATGGTGACTTACCATTCTATTTTCATAAAGACTCAGAAACCACAAATAAGAAACAGATGAAGACGGACATTCCTGTTTACAAAAGACAGGGCCTAATTCCAAATCAAGACTTGTATCAGGTTTTCTGCAGTATCTAAGAACACGCCCACTTCTTCTGCCTTATCCTGCCTGGAGAGCTCCAAAATTTTTGTTCTGATTATTAATGCTACTGCTTCTGAAAACAAAGGATATCCATGCCATCTAGTGGAGTTTTCCTAGAATTGCATTTCCAAAGCCACATTACTTTTTTGGTGAGAAAAAAAAATCTACTTTTGGTTTGTAGTCAAATAGCTCTTTTAAAAACTTAGTTTTAAACGATCAATTAATTAATTAATTTCTAATTATTATTAAAATAAAATAAAGGCGATGATGAGTCTAGCTTATGCTTTCATCACGTAGCATCTGCACTCAGACAGGATCAACTAAAAATATTTTGTAAGAGTTATCCCTCTTGACAATGATGTTTTAAACTTTGTTACTTTAGTTCATTTGTGATTTTATCAAAAGAATCACTCTTTCCAATAATGCAGATCAAAAGCTATCCATACCTAAATCTTCCTGCAACTATTGCCCATGCTTTCCTACAAACTACTCAGGGATGTGCCCAAAGCATTCAAGAACTTTCTCTATTTCTCTTGATATTATGTGGATATTAGTGGTCAGATATATAAAGAGGAATCTTCAGACCTGATAAAAGGATAAAGAGAGTATTACAACCCTGGTCCCCAAAGATTACATCCTGTGTTTCTAAAAAATTCAGAATAGAGAAGTTGTGGGGGGAAATAGCTGAGTCCAAGTGTGGACAGGGGATGATGACCTGTTATATTACTTTTTTGCTACTGAGTCTGCGCTTTCCCTCTCTCCCAAGGCTGTCTTCTCCCCCTAAAACTTATGGGATTTAGGACAATAAGTAATTGCTAAAATTTATATAGTGGTTACCCTGTGCACTGTGCTAATACTTTACATTTATTATCTCCTTTGGTGTTTAAAGCAATCCTTGGGTAATAGCTTCTATTATGACCCCCATTTTATTGTTCAGTCATTTCAGCTGATTCTTTGTGACCCCCTTTGGGGTTTTCTTAGCAAAGATACTCAAGAGTTTGCTCTTTCTTTTTCCAGCTCATTTTTCAGATAAGGAAACTGAAATAATCAGTTCTTCTGGGTCACGCAGCTAGTGTTTAAAGCCAAAGTTGAATTCATAAAAATGAATCTTCCTGATTTCAAGTCCAGTGCTCTATCTACTGTGTCACCTACTTGTCCCATCCCCATTTTACAGAAGAGGAAAAGGAGGCAATCTAAAGTTAAATGACTTGACCATGATCACACATCTAGTAAGCATTTGAGACTTGATTTGAACTCAGGTCTTTTGATTCTAGGGTTCTATTTACTGTGCCAACTACCCACCGGCAAACCACTATCAATGCTTCCTAAAAGGTCGATATCTCTGATAAAGACCTAGTCTCCCCTTCCATACCTCTACTAGTGCAGCATGTTAGGTGTCCCATACATATCCTTGATTCTCACCCCCTTCTCTTTTAGTAAATGCATCTTTCTGATGGCATTATTTATATTACTTCTCTTCTATAAGTCTTAGTTTGCCATAAGGTAGAGTTTACTCACATCCACATACTTCCATTGCCTTTGACTAAATCTCAAGTTTAATTCTTCAAAGACAACAATATCACATGAACAGGAACCATATAGCTTCATAAGAATTTGCAAATGTTCTGGTCACACCTCAAATATCCAATTTCCCTCAATTATTACCAATAAAGAAAGTATCATAAATGAGTTTGTCTAAATTTTGCATGAGTTTATTTGTATTTCTTACCTTTTATGAGGTAATGAAGTCTGTATACATACTAATAAATTATATAGCATTTTAAGGTTTTGAAAGAACTTTATACAACTCATCTCAAATTCTTCTAGAAACATTATGAAGTAGATAAAATGATTATTATCTTCACTTTACAGAAGAGGAAAATAAACTTTGAGTGACAACTGACTTCATTTGAGCTTGGTCTGTGACTGGCATTATTGATTACCAAAATACCTCACCCCAAAACTTGTAAAAATATGAAAGTGTTCAAGTTATAATGGACTTTATGATAGAAGTTCATTGCTTCTTTTATTTTCCATTATTTATCAAATATGTTTCCTCTTCTCTAATAAAAGATGTCACTTCACTATTCTAAAAACTTGTCATTTTCATTCTCTCCTTGAAAACTTCATTCATGATTTCCCTTCTTATTTGTAATAGCTTATCTTTTTATATTTTATATAAATTTTAAAAACCCATATTAATTATTAAAATATTATGGTAAATGTTTATAATTATATAAAGAATTATAAACCAAAATTCCTTCACTCAGGTAATAATAACAACAAAAATAAGCATTTGGTTTTTTATGATATAAAAAAGTCTTTTAAAAATTAAGTCTAAAAAATTAAAAAAATGTTAATTTTTATTGTCAGGCAAATTATATTCTAATTGGAGGGGCAATACACACAAGCATACATGTGATAATATCTTGAAAAAAATCAGTGATATAGGCATTAGGAGACCCAATTCTAAGGTATACCATCATTAACTACCTATGTTAACCTTAAATGAAAGGTTTCTATTAGATGACCTTTAAAGTCTCCATTAGATCTGAAGTGTCATGATTCTATTACAAATGTAGCTAACAATATCATCTACATAGATTAAGTGCCAGTGTTTTGCATAGACATAGAAATGGGAGTGAGATTACCAAGGACTTGTCTGAAAGGCTTCATGGAGAAAAAATTTAACTTTGATGTGGCCTTAGAAAATGAGTTAGATTCAGATTAACATATGAAAAAAAAGGCATATTGAGCAAGGGAAATACATATTTCTATGGAGCCAGCAAGAACATATATTTAGGAAATCAGGATAAAATAAAATATAGAGAAAAAAGTAGGAGATAAACTTGAAAAAAGTAAGTTGAGGTCAAATTATCTTTCATGACATATTGAAACATTTAAACATTATCCTAGGGACAATTGATAACATTTGAAGGTATTTAAACAGAGGAGTAATAAAAAAAGTATTTTTAGTTATATCTCAGAAGTACCAAAGAATGGAAATAAAAGGAGTAGTGATCTTTTCACAATATAATATATTTTTCTACATATAGTTCAAATGCCACTCCTTGATGGCATTTCTATGGACTGTTCTCATCCTCAATGATTTCCCAGTTCTCTAAGTTCTTATATAACCATTAGTACATATCATATTTTTTGTTTTGTTTTGTTCTTGGTCGGTCAATATATCTGCTTTCTTTGTTCCACTCTGCTTCCCAACCTATTGAGAAAGTAGAATCTGGCATGGATGATTTCATGAATGCAAGGCATCCTGAAGCAAAAGAAACTATAATTAATGAATAAAGATTATTTTCCCTTTTGTCTCTCAAAAGTTATTAGATCTACTTTCAAAATACTCACCTCCCTTTACGTTCTAAATTCACCTGGATTTCTTATAAAATAAGAATAGGAATGAGACAAGATACTCAGCAGTGGAATTTCTGAGATAAGGAAAAAACAATTGAGTTTATTTGTTAGTCTGATGGTTGCTTAGGCCTGATACAACATTTCCCATATTGCAGCATCTTAACATATTAAACAAAAGCAAAAAACCAGTCACCAGCCATATTGGACAAAACAAAACTTCATATAAAGTGACAAATTGCTCAAAAATGTTTCAAAACCCAACAATTCTTGAATTGGTGTTTTAAATTCCATTCCAAATGGAAAAAAAAAATTCCTCCTACTCACTCAATGAGATGGCATGTCAACTTGTCAATTTCTGTGTTGCTCCACATTGCATTGACAACTTGCAGTTTTCTGTTCAACAGATGTGATACCTTAAACATTTTTAATGAATGTTTAAAAAATATTGTACTGTGTTGCTATGCAAAGGTCTTGCTAAAAAAATCTTTTAAAATTACAATGTCTTTAGAATGTGAAAAAGAACAAACCTCAGTTTGGCAGTGCTATAATAAGCTAACTAAAATAATTTAATTTTATCTGGCAATGAAAAATTACATCAGCAAATCATGAAAGGTTTATTAAAATATTCTATAATCAAAAAGACACCGTGGCCATCACTTATATTAACTCCACAGTCTATATACTTTAAAACACATTAAGTTTCACAAATGGTGGTGGTGACAGAAATTCATGCCCAAGGCTTCCAGCAGTATGAGATGAATGTGGGGGCATCTAATGTAATTCCAAATCTGAAATTTTCTGGCCCTTTTTATATGTAAGGTTTGTTTTGAAATAATAATGGAAGTGAATGACAAAATGTGTGGTCTGGCATCATAAACATGATCACCAAACCAGGAGTGATGGACTTGAAGTCAAGAAAGCATGGATTTAAATACCACCTTACCACCTTTGACACATGGTAACTTTGTGAACCTGAGCAAACACACATCTCACACACACGCACACACACACAATCACACACACACTCCAACTACCTTTTCTGAGACTAATTTTATTCTATATGTTTTTAGAAGATTTTGAAATACATGTCTCCCGATAACCTCCATTTCACTGTTTCTTGATTTCCTCAAATCAAATGACCCCCATTTCTGCTCCATAATTAATATGTGGTCAAACTCTATATTATATGTTATTCAGATACATCTACTGAACATTTTTTAAAAAGCCAAGGTAGTTTGTTCCTCTAGAAACTATTTTCTTGATCATGAAATGTTTATATTCTTCCTCTATTAACCAAGAATACAAAAATAAAGAAAGTAAGGGAAGTAATAAACACAAAAAATTGAGTGGAGAAAAACTTCCAGAGAAAGAATCATTCTTCAATAGCTGTTGTTATATCAGAGACCAAATGATCCTAGAATCATGTAACCTCAGAGTTGCGACTCAATCCTGGGATGTTGCTTTTTTCCCCCTAACATTAATATTCATTAACCTCCCATATATCTGCCTAGAGTTGATGGCAAAGTTTGATTCTTTCTTATGGCATTCTCTCTTCTGCCCCTGCCCTTTTCAGATCATGAGGGAGGTCATTCCCTTGATCAAAACAGTCTGAGTAGGTTAGATATTCTAGTGTCTAAACTTGGCATTAAGTCAAGGTAAATCTCCAGATATTTATCTTCATTCCAAATATCATTTAGAGTTACCTAGGTTCTAGTTAGTGCCTGTGAACATCCTGAATAGCTATACATAAAAGGAAGGAGATGCAGACTAGGGGCAACTTAGTCTTAGATGAACAATCCCAGTTATAGCTAGTGTTATTCTACCTTTATCAAGAGTGGTAGAGATTCTTACCCTTAAGTCTACCTCATGACCCCTCTAAAAATTGGCTCATTTCTAAGAATTAAAGCTTCCATGATCTTACTTCAGTCCTAACGTGGTGCTACCCATTCTCCCTTTCAGCCAGTGGAAGAGGAAATATATATAAGATTCTCTGAAATGCAAACCCACAGGGTAAAAGAAGAAAAAAGTAGGATAATATCCAACCCACACCAACATTTAATCTTTTAAATCTTGTAGTGTTCTACCAAATTCCTACATAATCACATTTAGAAAATATCTATCTCTTTGTCTGGTTCCCTCAAAAGCTGAAAAGACTCTCTGCCTCTCTATCTCACACTAGTTACCAGATAATAGGAAATGACCTTGCTTTAGCCTCCCCAACTTCTTCAACCAACTCTTCCATGTAAAGGACCCAATAAATTCCTCCTGAAAGACAAATTACAGTATCGATGGAAGGGACAAATGAAGCTCTAATGAAAAATTAAATTGAATATTAAGGGACAATACACAAGAACAAGCTAAATAACTACCATAAAAATCTCTAAGAGATTTTAAACATTTTATTTTACTTGCCATCACTCCATTGTCAATCTATTGAAGCCTATGGAAACTTTCTAGAAACAAATAATTCAATTATCAGGAAAGAAGGAAAAATAATGGTGAATAAAAGAACATTATCAGGCTTTAAAAATAAATGAAGGAAAATGCTCAAAATATAGAAGATTTTAGATTTTTTTTGCAAGACTGAACATCAAATTACATCAATTGCAATATATTGTTTCACTATATTATTTGAAAAAAGAATTCCCTTTACAGAACCAGAATATTTGGGAAAAACAATAAAATCAGTAGACAAATAGTTAAAATATACAAAGAATACTGCAAACCCTTCACATAAGCACAAATGATTAAAAACAATGAACCAAAATTCTGGCAAAGTTGTCACACAGTAGACACACAAATCCATTCCTGATAGAATTTCTAGCTTATGTGCAATATTTTTTTTCGGAAAAATTGTTAGCTCATAATATAATTTATACACTTAAATTTGACCAATTCTATTATTCAAAATATTTCAAGAAAATTCTATCAAAATAAAAAGAAGCTATATGTGTGTTTGTGTATGTGTGTGTATACATATAAAGGTCAAAATAGCAAAAGCATGATGCAGTGGACAGAGAGCATTAGCTTTGAATCAAATGATCTTAACTTGAATTCTTGCACTATCACTTCTTACTTATGTGAGCCTTCCATAACAGCTTCTCTTCAAAAGGAATAAATGGCTTCTAAGGTTCCTTCTTATTCTTAATCTACAATCCTATGTACACACACACACACACACACACACACACAGAGGAAGCAACCTAAATGGCTAGTTAAATACATTGTTATAGTAACACAATGGTATATATTACAGTGCCATTAATATTAAATATATTGATCCACAGAAATCTGGAAAAAACTACATGAAATAGTACAAAGTAAAAAAAAAAAAGATGAAAGAAGGAAAGATGCTAATTTCTTCCTAAGGAAAAGAATGAATGAACAAAGCTTTTCCAGTGATGGCTGATAAAAATGAGTCTTTCTTCTGTGACTTCTGGAATGTCTATTCCATAAACTACAAATTCCACTTCTTCCTAATTTTATTATTCTCTGCTTCCATATTCTAACAATCTGAGATTTGAGACCTTGACACAATCTACCCTATTATTGCTTTCAGCATTGATTGGACATCCACTTATTTCTTTGGGTTCACTGTTTGAGGAGGGACCCGGGGCTAGAATATTATTGGCTTCTATTGACCACTGCCAGATTATCCCCTTAGCTTCTAAATAAGCAACCTTTCCTCCTTTGGATTTTATGCAAACAATATCTACGACCCAATCAAAATCCTCATAGCCAGTCAGTCACTCTACTTCCTCAGTCATGTCACTCTGCTTCCTTCCTCAATGAGTCTGATACCTGATTGACAATTTTCCTCTCCTTCTCAACTCTTCCTCCACATACTAGAGGCTTTCCATAAACATTCTTCTTCTTCAAACATCCTAATCACTTCATTCACAAACCTAATTAATTCCCATAATTTATTTCTCTATTCCTCCTCATTCAAACACAAAAATGTTCTGACCTTGATTTTGTCATCAATTCAAAATATAACATCATCATCAAGAATTGTGGAATTCCTTTATTTGATCATAACCTATTGGTTCTCCATCTCTCTTTCTGACTTCCCTTACTAACTTTTAATTTTTTTCCATATTATCATCTCCAATATCTTAGCCCCTTAATTCTCTTCCTTGCTATCTCCCATTAACAAGTCATTTTTTTTTTCCTCTTGGGCAAAAATCATTTGCTAAGGCAGCTGTAGATAACATAGATAACGAGGAGCTGAAAGCTAGATATGGCAACCTCCCATTCTTTGAATTCTATAAATTGGTAATTTTGTATGATCTGCTAATGATGTTATAAATATCTGAATAACTGTTGACAGAAAAAAAGTTCCCCACCCTTACTCTCCAACTTCAATTGAACCCTCACTACTTCTGGACAATCCTACATTTCCTTTATTCATCTCACTATCCTACTCTTCACAATGACTCATCCAAATCTTTTCATTCCTCTTCAAACTTCCCCTAGCTCCTCATTCCCCCAATCTCTCAGCTGATAACTTTGCCCTGTATTTTACAAAAATAAATCAGCCCTTTCACTATGAGCTCCCTATTCTCCACTCTTTCTCTTCTCCTTATTCACATACCTTCTGTTACTATTTCTTTCTTCACTCCATTCTCAAAGAAGTGGCCTTCCTCTTTACCAAGACAAACAATCCTCCTTATAGTGATCCAATTTGTACTATATTCTCCAAAAGATTATCTTCTTTGTCATTCCCTCCTTTATCATCAATCTATTCCTGTTTGTGGACTCAATATCTATGTACTATAAACATCTCCACAACTTCTCAAATTTGAAAAATCACTTGATCCTTCTATCTCCTACTAAATTATTTATCTATATCTCTTTTGATCCTATCATTCTTTTATTAATCCCTTAAATTCCAACTTTTAATGCCATCATTCCACCAAAACTATTTTGTTCTGTTACTAATTATCTCTTAATTGTCACATTCAATGACTTCTTCTCAATCCTCATTCTTCTTGACTTTTTTGCAACCTTTAAGACTGCTGGTCATCTTCTTCATGATACTTTTTTTTTCTTTTAAGGACTATTTTCTCTCAGACACCATTCTTTCTTGGTTCTCCCGTTAACTATCAAAATTTTCCTTCTTAGTCCCTATTGTTGGGGAAAAGAATTATAAAAATTATAAAATGTTATTGATAGTTTTTAATACACATAACTTTTAGAAGGTATCAAGAAAATTATGCTCCTGTTTTTTATCTCAATTTTTCTTCTGTACATTTATTTTAGTCAATTAATTAATTTGTCCCTTCTTAATACCCTCCTCCTAGAGCTAATACATAAATAAATAAAGAACACAATACATAAATGCATTCTGACAAAGCCCATTGCTATATTGTCATTGTCCAAAATTGTATCCGTTTATTTTTTTGTTTCATTACATATTTCCCAATTACATATAAAAGATGCACATTTTTTAAGAAACGTTTTTAGTTCCAAATTCTTTTTTCCCTCCTTTGAAAGGCAAGTAATTTGATAATGAATTTATATATATGACATCATGTGAAACATATTTACTTATTAGCTATGTTGCAAAAGAAAATATTAAAAAGTACAAAAAATTTAAAAAATGTATGATTCAATTGAGTTTATCAATTCTGTTTCTGGAGATAGCATTTTTTTCATCATGAATGATTTGGAATTTTCTGGGATTATTGTCTTTATCAAAGTAGCTAAGTTTTTCACTGTTGATTATCCTTGAGACATGTCTGTTAATGTGTACATATTCTCCTGCTTCTGCTCACTTTACGAGTTCCTCTTAGTCTTTCCAGTTTTTCTGAAACCATCCTGCTCATCATTTCGTATTGCACAATAGAATTTCATTGCAATCACTTACCACAACTTGTTCAACCATTCCTCAATTGATAGTCATCCCTTCAATTTCAAATTCTTTGCCACCACATAAAGAACTACTTTAAATGGCTTTATACAAATAGATTCTTTTCTCTCATTTTTGATCTGTTTGTCATACAGACCTAGTAGCTCCAAATTCTCCTTCAGAATAGGTGGACTTGTTTACAGATTCACATTTGTCATTTTTCTTTGCTGTCATGTTCAGCTATCTTGATAAATGTGAGGGAGTACTTTAGATTTGCTTTAATTTGCATTTCTCTAATCAATGGTAATTTTCTATGTGACTATTGATAACCTTAATTAATAATCAATTTATGTTCCAATTCTACAGAAGGGCAATGTCATAGAATGTTTAAATTACTATACAATTGTGCTTCATTTAACATGTCAGTAAAGTTATGCTTAAGATTCTGCAAATTAGGCTTCAGCAATATGTGGATTGAGAATTATGTGGAAAGCATTCTGGTCTTTTGAAGAAAACCCCAAATAGGATCACACACTAAAACGGACAACTAAAAAAAAAATGACTGAGCAGCTTAAGTATTAGAATATCTGGACAATTTCTACATGCTATATTGGTTGGTGATTGGTGACAATTACTTTCTGGTTCAGTGGTAGCTTCTCTTCCAGTAAATATCTTTTGAGAAGATCTCACAGGGGGATGGAGCAAGAGAATAAGACACCATAACTAGGTCTTACTTTTTATCTTCCTCAGCAAGCAATTCATTACTGAAGAATTCACAGTAATATGCTCCTGCTTTTTTATTTCCTCCTACATTTCAATTTTTCTTCTGTACATTTATTTTAGTCAGTTAATTAATTTGTCCCTTCTACATACCCTCCTCCTAGAGCTAATACAGTTTCTGTATTTTAAACTGAATTTTAAAGTCTGATTTGAAGGGGTAGATATAATTTATTGAATTATTGGAATATTCAATGATTCAAAAATTATTTTTATTAATGGAGTTTGCATTATTTTCATGTGCTGATTTATATATGAAAGTCATACAATTACAACAAGCAGTATTTAAGTGTAGCTCATTGTTGTCAAGAGAAGTGATCAGAAGTGTAGTTTTGCCAGGGAGAAAGAGGACATGAAGTATGATTAATTGAGAATCCTGGCCAGATTAAGGGAAACATGGAATTTTTGCACTTTGTAGAAGGGAGAAAAGGGCAGTACTAGCACCAGCAATAAACTGATGACAAAGAAGGGCTTAAGCATCATTTGGAATTCTCTCTTTCTGTTTATTTACATGTTTACTTACATTGCTATGTTTATTTTTATAGTAGGATGTTTTTACACTTTAAGTATTTACTCTGAAGTAGAACAAACTAAGAAGAGAAAGTCAAAAAAGAATCTGAGATCAATTACCTTACCAAGAAACTACATGAGAGTGTGATTTTCATTCCTTTTTTAGAGTATGATTTCCCAACTACACATAAAGACAATTTTCAACATCTAGTTTTTGAAAGATTTTGAGTTCCAAATTTTTATTACCTTCTCCTTCCCACTCCTTCCCAAGATAGTAAGCAACCATTCCATAGGTTACACATGTTAAGTCATTTAAAACCTTTCCATATTAATCAGTTTGTGAAAGAAAAAACGGAACACACACACATATACAAAGTAAAAATAGTATGTTTTGATTTGCATTCAGATTGCAATGTTTCTTTCTCTGGATGTGAATGACATTTTCCATCATGAGTCTTTTGGAATTGTCTTGAATCATTGTATTGATCACTGCATAGTGTTAATGATACTGTCATCATTTATTTCTTAATCATATGCTCATGAAAGTGACTATTAGGATGACAACTCTTACGATTTTTGGAATGTTTCTATATTAATTTTATAAATAGGCCCTTCTTTAGGTTTCAATTAAATCATGTCATCACTAATAATATCTAGACTGTTAAATCTCTTTGTTTTCAGCATTCCTTATCAGTGAGAATATGAAATGAAAGACAACATATCTATATTTCCATGGCCAAGCAACATTTTACTTATTCTAACGTATATCTAAAGGGTGGGATTTGTCAAGGGTAAGCAAACCTAAGGAGAATTATTTGTAAATTCATTTGTGTGTGTATACACACATACATGTTTGTATGCACACACACACACATACACACATGCACACACACACACATACACACACACACATATATACCAAAATCATATTTTGTACAGAGAGAGAGACAGAGAGAGACAGAGAGAGACACACAGAAAAAGACAAAGGGAAAAAAATACTTTGATACATTCAATTATGGTTGATGGACATTTCTTTAAAACTACTGACTTTCATTTTGGTAATAATTCTATTTCTTTTGTATTCCTAATTTACTTCTATGTTATGTTATAGTAAAGTGAAGTTATCTTCACTTAATCTATTAGCCCTAAAATAATAAGTACTTTATTAATATTCTTCTGTGCCCAAAATGTAGATATACTGTTATCTGTGTCTAAGTCTCCTCTCAAGTGCTGCATCAAAAATCATACCTTTCTTAATGTTCCTAATTGTTAATGGCTCCCCTCCTTCAAAAATTATGTTGTATTTCTTCTGCATATACATGATATTTACTTGTCTGTGTATATATTAGCTCTATTCCCTTAGATCCCAGTAGCTTATAAGCTTCTTGAGACTTGGCATTTTATTTTTGTCTTTTATATCTCCTGCATTAAGAACCATGCACCATAGTAAACACATAATAAATGTTTCTTGGATTGACTGAAACAATGTAATTCCTTAGCATGATCTACTCCTATGTCTACTATTAAGTAGATATATTAATAATACTGCATCTCTATTTCTCCTTCCACAGCAAAGAATAACTTAGCTGTTCTTTGTTTCAAATAATCTTTGCAATTATGTATCAAAATGTTATACTTTTGTATTTTGCTATCTCACAAAATATAATTCTGGTACATACATTCTAGCCATCTTTCCTAATAATTATCTTAGTTATTTGAGCTTCATTTCCTATTTATATATTTCCTCACTAAATGTCTACTATAGTTACTAACACAATGGTATTTTGTTGTTATTGGGCTTTATGTCCTTAGGAACTCTTTATGAAACAATAATGTAATTGAATTTCAAAGAGTACTATTATTGGATGTTTCCCA
Source organism: Sarcophilus harrisii (assembly GCF_902635505.1). NCBI lineage: Eukaryota > Metazoa > Chordata > Mammalia > Dasyuromorphia > Dasyuridae > Sarcophilus > Sarcophilus harrisii. The sequence goes on from NC_045426.1 coordinate 407,708,885, forward strand.
AATTTTTTCAAATGAAGGGAAGGGAATAATATATACATGCACAAATATACATATACAGACATGAATGTACATCACATATTCATATGCATAGTCATACAATAGTGATGACTAATGTAGAATTGTTTGCGATTTACAAAGTGAATTTCCTTACAACCCTGTGGGTATATGTATTGCAAGTATTATTATCCTTATTTTATATATGAGAAAACTGAGCTTCAAGACAGATTAAATAATTTGTCTAAACTTTTATGTTTAACACCTGCCAGATCCAATTAGATTTCTACTGATTCCAAATTAGTGTTCTTTTCTTTATTCCCTCTCCATTTTCCTATTCCATTATATAACTAAATTTTCAATCTCATATTATTTCCTTACCATTTCCAGTATATTTAAGACTTAGGGATTACTAGTTCTTTTGTCTAGGCAAAATACATCAAGTTCATTCCTAGTTACAAATTACCCTTGGCATCTAACTAAAAAGTAACATTTTTCCTTGAAATCCATTGACCACTATTCCAGTCCATTCCTTAGTCAGGTCTCTATTATGTTATTTTATTTTGCATATGAAGATTACATCACACTAGCTGAAGGATACCTATAAAAAGAAAGAAAAAGCCAGAATATTTGCTAAGAGTGGTAGGTTAGAATGCTTCATGTGAAGAAAAATTAATGGGCAATATTCTGTTCCAATGATATAGAAGATTCAAGTACAATGAAATCTAAAATATATATGCATTAAAGTCCCTGATTATGACAATGGGCAAATCTCATCATTGCAATAGCTTACTTTCTCATGTAGTCCTGGGTTAACAAATATACAGCATTTAATGAATTCTAATATGGTAATCATTTAATTCCTCTAGCTTTATGCAAAAAGCTTAGTAGTAGTAACATGTTATTATTCCATTTGTTAAATTTAACATAGATTCAACAGATTCAATACAGCTAACTTTTAAAATGGATGTTAGAACTAATGTTAGATTGATTGGATTAAACCTCATTAAAAAAGGTTGGATTTTATGGTGGATGTTAGTTTCCTCTCTTATCTAGCTTCATCACAAGGGTGATATGACTGAAATTTTGTTCAAGGACAACAACATTTAAAGGGAACAAAGAAATCCTTTCACTCCTTCAATAATGGAAAAATAATTAACTGCAATTAGTAGATAAATAGGAAGCTTACCAGATGTCAAACCCTTCCCTGCATTCCCATGTCCTTGGATCTCAAGCAGAAGATAAAAGAGCATTAAAAATGGAGGACATTATTTAACCAGTTGAGAAAATTCTAACTTCTTTAATGAGATACTGATGCTAATAAATGAAAAAAATAAAAGATGGAAGAACAGATAATAAGTTAACCAATATAAACCAAGTAACACAGAGAATAAAGATGCTAGCAACTTCCCAAATCAATAAACACTTAATTTGCTTTCCTCTTACATAGACATATGATAACCAAAGCTAATGGAAATTTAGAACATAGATTAATTTGCAAAATCTTATGGAAGAGAATAATATTCAGAAAAGCAAGTAAATAAAGAGGTTGGTGAGATACTCAAAGAAAAAATATGCTTAAGAATCTAGAAAAAGGCCAACAAAGATGAAAACTTGAAGTTATCTATAAACATTTTCATGATAAACTATTTTTCTCCTGACACCGCAGGTTTTATAATGCTACGTAAGCAATCAGAACAGCATAAGAGAAAAAAAATGATGATAGTTGCTGAATTAGAATGAATAGACAATATGCTAGAGTGACATAATTTTGAAGGCTACTTCAGGAACTAGTTATGAATATTTAAAAAAGAGGAAAATACAATATATTTTGGCAAAATATTAATGAACAAAATGATATAAAATTCTGATATGTCTACTTTTGCATCTTAATGATACTGAAAATAAGAAAAACTTATAAAGATATTTAGAACAGCTTTGATGAGTATACAAATAGGAAAAGTGGCATACTTTCATTAATATTACTTTATAGCAAAACATTGACCATCACACAACTTATTGAAAGATCTTTTTTTCATCTTTTTTTTCCATCTTAGATTTCCATTTTTCCATCGTATATTCCATCCAAATACTACACAGTAGTATTTGATGATTCCTTATAGTTTGTATTAGGACAATGTTGCATTTATTTTTATGTCAAAACATTACATAATTCTTTAAAAGATTTAAAAATAGAGATAACTCCATTAATGTTCCTCCTATTATTATCAATTATGACTTAAAATTCAAAAAATTATTTTCTTCAGTTATAGAGAAGACAGAGCACCATGGCCAAACTAAAGAGAGATTCCCTGTAGATGGTTAGGTCCTCTAGATATTCTTGTATTTTGATGGCATTATGTTGCCTGCCTCAAGCTATAGAAATTCATAATTACTCAAGAGTTTTGTCTATTCACACATAGAAAACCAAGTGGACAAAAATGCTTTAAGAAGTATAAACTCTTCTCCACTTACCTTTTCTATCATTTCAAAACAATTTTTTGTATTACTATTTTGTGACTTTGGTTTATGGTGATTCCTCAAGTCTCCAAACTTAGATCCTACAACATCCATAATTAATTCTTATAATTAATTATTGCAGCCAAATTATTATTTGATACTGCCAATAATGCTCCAAAATATTTTAAATTTTCCATCAAATATTGTGTGGCAATCTGTTCTTTTATCATGATTATGGGAGATAATCATTATTCTAAATTACTCTATTTTTCTATAATTGGTTTACTAGTTGAATTAATGTTGTCAAACTCAAAAAAAACTTTGGGGGCCAAATAATTTGAAATATTCATGCTGTTTGTTTTTATTTATATTTTTAAAATTTGAATTATGTGATATTTTAAAATCATCTCAAGGATGTCCACTTTTCCCTGTACAGATTTGAGTGTTCCTTGATTTAATATTCATTTTTCATATGGAATTACAATTATGATTGCCTTGTACTGGACAGGAATGCATTGTTGAATAACTTACAACTGAAGAAAACATTAAAAAAAAAGCAGCATAATCCCATCATCTACACCTATTGAAATGTATCTATTGAGGATCTTTACCTATTGAAATAGCAAAATACTGGCACATTTTTTAAAAATAAGTCTTCAGTTTACTTTGTTCAAACTAAAGATTTTGCTACTTTAATGACATTTTATTTGAAGAATTTTCAAAAGATGGGGTATTTGTATTTCTTTTTTATTCTGATACATCTTTACTTCTTGTGTTATCAGGGCATGAAAAGGTGCTGATTATTGCATCATATTCCTTTCAATATGATCATCATAAGAGTTTCAACTAGGGTCAGCCCACAGTTCTAGGCAGTTCTATTTATGTTTTATATTCATAGGATGTGTTTCATCTTATTATTTGAGAATATGGATCCAATCAGTCAAATTATTAGAGCTAATAATCAGCAATTCAGGTTTTCTATCAGGCCTTCTCAGAGCACAGAGTATTATTCCCATCTCAAGGCATAGATCAGGTAGTCAGCAAGAATTTATTAAACATATATATATGTGTGTGTGTGTGTGTGTGTATGTATGTATACACACACACATACAAAGCACAAAAAATGGCAAAAACATGATCCCTACAACCCCAAGGAGTTCATATTCTACTTGAAGATACATTTTTAAAATTATACATAGAAAATGGAAACATAGAAATTCATTTCAGAGGCGTGGAGATGATAGTGAGGGAAGGGTGAATAACCTTGGAATTGACATATTTGAAGCTTTGAAGAGGCTTTATTTTTTTTTTACTTTTATTATTATCATTATCATCATTATTATAAAGGAGCATGGCTTTCTTGAGTATTCATAGTTTAACTTTGGAAAAAAATATCTTGTATCTCAGGATAATACTTCTTATCACTGTCCACAGCATGTTTGGCCTATGAGAAGAGAAAAATCAAAACAAATCAGAACAAAACAAAAACTCTTAACTGAGACATGATCATATTTTTTATGCTTCTGGAGGCTCAGTATTTTTCATGAATTTCACTGAACTGCCTTCAGCCTATGATAAGATTTTCTGCAATTCTCATCTCTTTCTGCTTCCTTTATTAGTCCTAAGTGATGTGCTTTTTATATTCTCTTCTTATTGCCTTTCTGCTGCCTTAGTTTTTAATCTTTGGAGGTATTATTTATTTAAAGGAAAATGTATCTTAAATTACATTATATTATAAGGTATGAATTATCAAAACTATCTGGTACTTGTTAAGAAACAAATAGAAGATAAGATGAAATAGAATAGACATACAATTTATAACAGCAAATAACAGAGCAAGCTTGTATTTGACAAGTGTAAAGACAAAATTTTTAGATAAAAATTAATTATTCATTGCAAATTGTAGGAAAGACTGGAAACAGGCAGAAATTAGACATAACTGTTTACTAAGATAAAGTCAAAATTAACATGTGACTTAAGTATCAAGATATTACAAGAATATGATTAAGCAAGAGATTTAGAGTAAAACAAGGTATAAAATGAATAATTTAGATTGTATTAAATTTAAAATATTTTGCACAAATAAAACAAATGTAGCCAAAATCAGAAGGAAAGAAGAAAATTGGGAGAAATTTTTATAAACTATTTCTCAGATAAAGGTCTCCTATCTCAAATAAAGAACTTTTTCAAATGTTTAAAAATACATAGAATACATTCATAGAATGTTAGTAGGAGAATGTATTTTAAACAATATCTAGTTCATCCTCTTATAGTAATTTTTTTTTTTAACAGAAGACAATAAACCCTCTGTTATCCAAGATAGTTGGGGGATGGTGTGTTCTAATTAAGCAAATATTTCTATTGATCAATATTGTCACATGCTATTTGTAGAAATAGTTTTAAAAGATTTGGAATCTGATTACTCCTGCCATCTACTACTATTTTCCCTGATGCTAATTGTTTATGGCTTGCTGAACCAATTTTGAAGAAATTTATCTCAGTTGAAATACAATAGGAAAAAAAAATAGTCTTGACCTGGCCTTTCTGCAGGAAAGGTTACACGATTAAGGGAGCTAAACAATTTCTCCACTGAACAGGCGCTGATGAAATGATAGAATGAAACCCTTCTCCATCTCTATCTCAAAATAGAGAGGAAAAATTTTGAATTTTTCTCATTTTCATTCATTTCTCAATCTCATTCAAGTCAGTCTCATTGGGGTGAAAAGATCGGTTCAGACCAGCTCAGATATACTCTGAGAAAGCTAGTGAAAGGGTATTAATCACAGCAAAGTAGCAGCTAAGACCCTCAGTCCTGGCTCAGGAGAGGAGCAAACCAATGAGAAAGTTTCAGTCCCAGCTTAGGCAAACTCTGGGAAAGCAAACTGTTCCCTGAGAAAAGCAGGCAAAGCAATTCCCTGCAAACACAAGGAACCCCTATGCTCAAAGACTCAGAGCTGCACAGAAAGGCTGAGGTAGCTACCCCTTTACCTGGGAGCAGAGCTCAACCATAAAAGTAAAAAAAAAAAAAAAAAAAAAAAAAAAAAAAAAAAAAAAAAAGAAAGAAAGAAAGAAAAACCAAAAGAAAAGGAAAGAAAATGAGCAAGAAACAGAAAAGAAACTTGACCATAGAAAACTACTTTGGTGATGGGGCAAAGCAAACACTAATTCATATGAGGATAAAATGTCCACAGAAGAAATTTCAAAATATTATATGAATTAGTCACAAGTTCAAAGATGTTTCTTGACAATGCTCATAAAAGACAAGTAAGGCAAAGGTTATAATGATGAATTAACTACTCAGTGAGACCCAGCATCGCCTTTCAGTGGAGAATATGGAGCTTCAATGAAGTGAGAGACTTTCAATCATTTCTGTTGTAAAAATAAGAACTAAACAGAAAATTTAATCTACAAACACAGGATTCAGAAACGCTATAGAAAGGTAAACAGGGGGAATATATCTATATCTATATATAGATATAAAATATCTATATATAGATATAGATATATAAGTTAAACGTTAAATTGCTTACATCCCTAGATGGGAAAATGATATCTGCAATTCTTGAGAACTGGGGCAGATAGAGGGGTGTATTACATGGACTGAAAGTATGGCTGTGAATGGATTCTGTGATAACAACAAAGAAAAAGACAATAAGGCGTAAAGAAAGGTCTGGACTGGAAAAAGAGGAAAGAGGAAGCATAATAGGACAATTAGTTCACATGGAGAGACTCAAAAGACCTATTATATTTGAAAGAAAGAAGGGAGGGGATGAGCATTGTCTGAAGCTTGATCTCATCAGTTTTGGTTCTGAGAGGGAATAGCTTAATAATTCAATTGGGTATAGAAATTTATCTAACCCTATAAAGAAATGCCTTCAAATCCTTCTTATTGCTTGTATAACCTTAAGCAATAATAACTTATAGTTATTATTATGGCCTAAGGTTTACAGTGTCCTTTTTTTTATTATTATAGCTTTTTATTTACAAGTTATATGCATGGGTAATTTTACAGCATTGACAATTGCCAAACCTTTTGTTTCAATTTTTCCCCTCCTTCCCCCATCTCCTCCCCACCAATGGCAGGTTGACCAATACATGTTAAATATGTTAAAGTATAAATTAAATACAAAATAAGTATACATGTCCAAACTGTTATTTTGCTGTACAAAAAGAGTCAGACTCTGAAATATTGTACATTTAGCCTGTGAAGGAAATCAAAAATGCAGGTGGGCAAAAATATAGGGATTGGGAATTCTATGTAATGGTTCTTAGTCATCTCCCAGAGTTCTTTCACTGGGTGTAGCTGGTTCAGTTCATTACTGTTCCATTGGAACTGATTTGGTTCATCTCATTGCTGAAGATGGCTGGGTGCCTCAGAATTGATCATCATATAGTATTGTTGTTGAAGTATATAATGATCTCCTGGTCCTGCTCATTTCACTCAGCATCAGTTCATGTAAGTCTCTCCAGGCCTTTCTGAAATCATCCTGTTGGTCATTTCTTACTGAACAATAATATTCCCTAATATTCATATGCCACAATTTATTCACTCCAATTGATGGGCATCCACTCAGTTTCCAGTTTCTGGCCACTACCAAGAGGGCTGCCACAAACATTCTTGCACATACAGGTCCCTTTCCCTTATTTAAGTACTCTTTGGGATATAAGCCCAGTAGTAACACTGCTGGATCAAAGGGTATGCACAGTTTGATAACTTTTTGAGCATAGTTCCAAATTGCTCTCCAGAATGGCTGGATATATTCACAAAACTTTTCTTAAAATAATAATCAATAATTATGTAAAACTGACAGTAAGAATTATTTTTAATGGAGAGAAACTGTATATATTCACAATAAGATCAGGGATGAGACAAGGATGCCCATTATCACTACTATCATTCAACATTGTGCTAGAAATGTTGGCTTTAGTGATAAGGAAAGAAGAGGAATTAGATTAGGCAGTGAGGAAATAAAATTTTTACTCTTTGCTGATGAAATCATGATATAATTAGAGAATCTTAGAAAATCATCCAAAAATCTATTGAAAACAATTCAGAGCTTTAAAAAGGTTGCAGGATATAAAATAAACCCATTTTATCAGCATTTTTATATATTACTGAGAAAGCCCATCAGTAAGAGAAAGAAAAAGAAATTCCATGTATAATTACTGTAGACAAAATAAAATACTTGGGGATCTACTTGCAAGACAAACTCAAGAAGCATATGAATATAATTACAAAACACTTCTCACACAGATAAAATCAGATGTAACCAATTAGAAAAACCAATTGTTCATGGCAAGCCTAGCTAATATAATAAAAATGACAATTCTGCCTAAATTGGTTTACTTGTTCAATGTTATACCAATCAAACTTATTTTTATTATTTTATAGTCCTAGAAAAAATAATAACAAAATTCATCTGGAAGAACAAAAGGGCAAAAATATCAAGGTATTTAATGAAAACAAATACAATGGGTGGTGGCTTAGCAATACCAAACCTAAAACTATATCATAAAGCAGCAGTAATCTAAACTATCAGGTCCTGGCTAAGAAATAGAATAGTGGATCAGTGGAATAGAGTAGATATACATGATACAATAAGCAAGATCTATAGTAATTTAGAATTATATATATATATATATATATATATATATATATATATATATATATATAAAAGCCCCCAAACTCCAGCTTCTGCGATAAGAATTCACTATTTGACAAAAATTGCTAGGAAAACTGGAAACTAATATATCAGAAAATTGGCATAGATCTCCATCTCACACTCCATGCCAAAATAATATTAAAATTGGTACACAATTTGGGAATAAATGATGATTCCATAAACAAATTAGGAGAACAAGGGATAATTTGCATATCAGATCTTTGGAGAAGAGAGGAATTTATGACCAAATTAAGAACTAGAAAACATTTTGAAAGGCAAAATGGACAAGTCTGATTACATTAAATTAAAAAGTTTCTAATAAAGGTCTCATTTCTAAAATGTATAAAGAGTTGTGTTAAGTTTATGAGAATACAAATCATTCCACAATCAATAAATGGTCAAAGGCTATGAACAGACAATTTTCCAATAACAAAATTAAGCCCTCTATAATTATATGATAAAATGCTCTAAATCACTATTGATTAGAAAAATTCAAATTAGAACAACTATGAAGTACCATTGCATACCTCTCAGATTGGCTAAGATGACAGGAAAAGATAATGATAAATGTTGGAGGGGATTTTGGAAAAGTGGTACATTAATGCATTGTTGATGAGTTATGAAATGATCCAACAGTTCTGGAGAGCAATTTGGAGCTAAGAATAAATACTACTATTTTATTTCTAGTACTATTACTACTACTACTATCAATCTGTCATCTATCTATAATAAATATCTATCTATAATAATAAACATAGCTATATAATAAATATAATAATAAAAAGCAACAACAATGACCTTTTATTAAAGCTTACTAAAAATACCAACAAATGATAATGTGCAAACTATCTTTACTGACCCATATAGCCTAAGGCATTTAGAATTCTGTAGTCTATAGGATTCTTCAAAAAAATATAATGTTCCTCATAGCATGATATTTATTATGGCTCTATGTCCCAGTAGAAAACTTCATATTTAGCTCTCTCTAGTTTTCAGCTTTCCATGTCAGTCAATCTTCAGTCTTCTATTCTCCATTTGGTATTTTCCTTCCATGTCTTTTTCTTCAGTTCTTCACAACTGCCAATACCAGGTGTTGTGCAGGAAAAATATTCACTTGAGGACCATCTTAGTATAGAAATAAGTTAACATTTCAGAATAATTATCAGTTTTGCTACAAAAAAAGCATGATTAGAAAAAAAGATCTTTACTCTGAAGATTTTTTCTTGTTCCTTGCATCCTACTTACATCTGGCATCAAAGAAAAATTCTCACAGTAAATCCATCCTATCATCTTGGAATAGGGCTCTATCATTGACATTTATTTGTATCAGAATAAACCCATACTCTTTTTTTCCTTTCTTAAGTCCATGGCCTGTGGTATACAAACGTCATCACTTTTTAAAGGTCTAGCAACTTGGTAAAACACTTCCATTTACTCTAAATCTCCCTTCAATCTTCTAAACACTTCTGAGACTAATTGGTGTGTGTGTGTGTGTGTGTGTGTGTGTGTGTGTTTTCATCTGGACCTGTGATTTTATTTGTGTGGGGAATTTTGGGTAAGGAAAATTCCTCAATCAATCCAGGTCAATATTTATTCTGATTCTTATGTTCCATTGCGAAGTTCAGTGCTTAGATAACTTGTCCAGGATAACATAGCCAAAATGTCTGAGACAAACTTGATCCTATATTTGCTTGACTCAAAGGTAAGGTCAATATCATATTATTTGATTTTCTCTTTATAGAATATGGTGATTACAATGACAGAATCTACTTATAATTAATCAATAAACATTCCAGAAACATTTATTAAGCATTTATGTATCAGTTACTGTGCTAGGTACTTATACAAAAATAAAAATGGATTAACCCTATCCTAGAGGAGCTTGCATCAGACTGAGATATATAACTATATACAGGACCATGCCGAAAGAGGAAGAGAGATACCCACACTTACTGTGAAATATTGATGGAAAGGGGGTAGGAAAAATTTACAGTCTCTGCCTCATGTTTCATTTAATACTACTAATAAAAAGAATTAACAGTCCCTGTAACATTTGTGTCTTTGTAAATTTGACTAATGTTTCTAGAATTTATTGTTCTTTTCTCATCATTTTCTGTACTGTCTTATCCATATATTTGTCTTATTGTTGGTTTTATTTGTTCTTTTAAATAGTAATGTGTTGGTGTTAGTATAAGATAATTTGTATTTTCACAAGGTAATGGTCTAGCAATTCAGAATTCAGGTTTAGATAATTAGAGAGGTAGGGTCATAGTGTAACACCATTTTGTTACATCTGCAGGAAGTATTCATGAAAATAAATGTATTTGTAATGTTGGTAACTTTAGTGAAAGAACTTTTGACCACAAAAGCCTTGGCCTGTCTGAACCTCAGTTTCTTCATTTTTAAATGGAAGTCTGGAATAGATAATCCTATAACAATTTGTTCAAATATTGGAATCTAGTTATCTTATATTCCACAGATTAGGCAACAATCCTTTCATTCTTTCATTATTCTGTCAACTGCTGTAACTAGGTATTAGGAGGTTTATTGATTTCAGTTGATTGCACAATAAGTAGGAGCTGGAATGTGCCATTGGTATATGTTAAAAGGCCTAGGCAAAACTTCTAAGGACCTTGGGGAAATAACTCAGGCCCTGTAAAAGGTGTCCTTTTGAATTCACACAACAATGCAAGTCTAAAGTACAGTCTGAAGTGTAAGTGGAGAATGCCTTTTCTGTGGATGACTATGTTCAGTCTTTTTATAAGAAGTGATTGGATTCCAGTTTAGGTAATTATATTCTCTTTAGTTACATTCCACATGCAGATTCAATTTAGTGCTTCATTCTTTTAATTTCCTGTTCCAAACTTTTGAATAGGCTTATGTTTATGAATAGCTTTGGATGAGGTGATCCTTCCATTGCCTGTGGTGACTCGAATCACTTGTGAAGAATGAAAGAAAACATATATCTAATTACTAAAAGGATGCTTTAAATCACTTGGGTCTCATAATATTGTTTTTCCATCTTGTTTAACCAATTTTTCTTCCAGATCCTATAAGCCTCTGGAATCTTTTCCCCTCCTGGTATTATTGGGAGTGAAGCCAAGTCTACTTGTAGAAAAAGACTACCAAACAAGCATCTTCCTGCCTGTTAAAATTAAGGTCTCACCATTCTTGATCTTACAAACAGGGTTTCTTAGAAAATGACAGAAGTTCCACAAGTGAAAGGGAGATGGACGAGAGTGTTGAGAAAGGTGACATTTTTTTCTTAAGAAGATGTGGGAGATTCTGATCAAATCCATCAATGAAAATGAAGTGTGGGCCAAAAGGAAACACATGCGATTATCCTGATAACACTCTAAATCACAGTAATATCTGAAACAGCAGGCTTCACACAGTTTTAATCAGAAACTTCCCTTAACACTAGGCAAATGTTATTTAGTGAGAAGATATTCAGCCTTTCTTCTTTTTATGAACTCTCTTGGCAGAGAGGCAATCAAGAAAGGAACTTGATGGGATACTATATATAGCAAGAGAAGATACTGAAAATTCCCACATTGCCTTCCTTTCTTTCTCTTCCTTTCACTTTTAAATTGTCCTTGATTTTGCCCAAGGTGGAGCAACAATATGAGGTAGTAGAATGTATGCTTCCTCTGAAGTCAGAATATTTAGTTTGAACACCTAAACATACCTCTTATTTGGAGGGTTTGTAAAGTACTTTCTATGTATTATCTCCTTGGATCCTCACACCAACTCTACAGGGTGGGTGGTATTATAATCCTCATTTTATAGAAGAGGAAACTGAAGTTTTTAGAGATAAGATAACTTACCCAGAATCACACAGCTAGTAAGTAATTGAGACAGTCAATTATTCCCGATTCCAAGTATGGAGCTCTATTGATTATGCCACCTAACTAGCATTTGATTTGCTCTGGGACTTAAATTTCCATCTGGAAAACTTGTATATTTGGATTCTAAGTTCACTTCTAGTTACAAATCTATAATTCTAATATTTATTTCCCTAATATTTAACTAATAAGAATATGCTTGCTTATTCTTCTCAAGAAGATTATACCTACGGATAAATTCTGGGATGTTGTCAGCACCAAAGAAGTATGATCTTCCAGTTGCAACATTCTTGGAATAATTGTTGAATGACAGGATGATTGAAAATATTCCCTTTTCCAAGATGATTGGTGAAGTAGAAAGTTCATGACTATCAGACATTGGAGTTAAAATTTTCTTCATAAGAATATCAATTATAAGTAATTTTGAATGTTTGTAAAAAACAATAGCAACATAATAATTTACTCAAGTAAAATATAGTTTGCTCTTAACTGAAAATATGAATTATAAAATCTTCAGTGAATGAATGAAAAAAATCTACTTAATAGGTGACAAGGACTATGCTAAGTTCTTGTAACACAAATAGAAAAAAAAAATCAAGAGAGCATTCTTCCCACAAGGAGCTATCATTTTAAGAGGAAAAATAATATATATTGCATATTGGTAGCAAGAAAGGAAGTTTTGAACTGGGAAATCATGTGGATTGTGAGTCATAGAGAATTAATTGAGAGTCCTCTCCATTAATTATTATTTTTTAATTGGATTAACATTTCCAGAAGATAGATGGAATATAGTATGATAAGTTTGAAGCTTGCTAGATATAGTGAACTTCTTTAATATGCAAAATGTCAATTATAAATTCCTGTTTAGAGATAGTATAAGGGAACTATATTATATATAGATAATTTGAAAAAAATGTACCTAGCTCTATAAGGAAAATGTTGGCAGAGCACAAATGGATTGAGACCAAACCTGATATCCACCACTGGGGAATTCTTGGTAGATTCTAGGAGGTATGTGAATTTGAAAGGAAAAAAATACATTGTTTTTCTAATTTTGGTCTCCTTTGAAATTCTTTGTATTTTATTTCATACATTTAAAATATTAGTTTCAGAAGGAATCCTTAGGTTGCACAATACTATCAAAGGGAAGCTTGATGTGGAAAAAAAAAAAAAAAAAGGTTAATAAATCCTGAGCTAAATTGTCTTTTGAGAGAGACATCACTGGGTAGAAAAAAAAAAGAATAGGGATATAAAATCAACCCCTGGATCCAGCTCTGGTTTTATCACTAACATAAAATTTGACAAGTTGTAAAACATATTTGTCCATGTACACAATCAAGTTTTATGTATAATTGAGTTGTTTCATAAAGATAAGTAGCAGTAAAGAGAAGCTAGGTAGCAGCTCAGTGGTGGTCCTGCAGTTAGAAGGACCTGAGGTCAAATATATCTTCATAAATTTGACAAGTACTAGCCATGTCACTGTGGGCAAGTCACTTAACAATTGCCTCACCAAAAGAAATAAATAAACAAAAACACTAAAAAAAGAGATTAGTAATAGTAGTTGTTGTTTTAAGTAGTGCTAGTAGTACTTATAATAGTAGCAGTAATACTAAAATTCTTTTAGTCTGTGGGAGGAGATGCTAAAATCTTTTCCACCACTCCTCCATCTGTCCAAATCTGAGATTAGAATTTTATTTTAATTGTTATTGTTCAGCTTTATCCAACTCTTTATGACCTTATATGGAGTTTTTCTTGGCAAAGATACTGAAATGTTTTGTCATTTCCTTCTCCAATACGTCAATGCAAACAAGCTACGTGAGTTGCCTAAGTTCACACAGCTAGTGAGTGTGTGAATCTAAATTTACACACTCAGAAGCAGATCTTCTTGCCTTCAGGTCCAATGGTCTATTAGGTTCCTTGGTAGAAATAGTTTCTAAAGTGTTTCTTTGTTTTGTTTATTTTTTTGTCTGCACTTTATTTTTAACTTCATATGACTGATCTTTTTCATTGTAAATTTGGATAATACTTGAAACTCTTGCATACCAAACCAAAGGACAATAAAATTTTTTTTTAACAGTCCTTGAAGTGTGCTTTTTAAGAGAGAGAACTTTTGCACCTTTAAAAAACATTGAATAATTAATGTAACATAATACTAAAACATGTATAGGACATGAAATCTAGTACTCAAATGATCTTGAATGAACTTTATATAAGTGGGGAAATCAGTTAAATCTGACTTTGTTTATTCAGAGTTAAATGTTCTAAGCCTTAGAGTCAGTATAAATATATAGGCACACATAATTGTCACAAAATGAAACCATGTAAAAATTCTTTCTTTTTCTAAATAATTGATACACCATAATAGATAGAAAAATGTGGTAAAATTGTGTCTTTTTCTATTCCCCCAAAATTCCCCCTTCTAATCAGTATAGTAAGTTTGTTAATATACAAATGGAGTGTGTATGTATGTTTGTATTTTAGACTGAAATATGCCTTATTTATTTTTTAAATCAGGAAACAATTCTTTTAGGTCTTGAATGTATTGTATCTTTTAGCAATCAATTACATGATTAAATTATGTACTATAGGAAATCATTTGCGAAAATCTGACTTTGCTTCTTTTATTTTCTTTAAGGACAGTTATGGCAATGACATGTATGTTGACAATAGTCTTACTTATTTTTTTTAATAAGGAAGCAGACATAGAAATAGGTAATGTTCCTATCTTCTTAATTGTCTGTCTCTTTATCCACATATAATCATTTTCTCCTAGAGATAATCCTGTAAAATCATGCTTTACTGTTTTTAATAATACGTAATTTTCAACAGAGCACACATTTTCTGTAGTTACACATATCTTCCAGCTACTTTTTCTGATTTTTAATTTATATAATAATAATAATTATCTGTGATTTTTAAAAAAATCCTTTTCTTTCAAGGAGAACAATGAACATTTTAGTAGGATCCAGTTAAATAATATTCCATTATTAATGAGAACTTCCTAAGTATTTTTATAGTACTGGTTCTGAATGGCCATAGGGGTATAGTTTTATTTAGAAACTGAGGCTCCCTATTCTTCTAATCTGAGTTTTTTCCTATTGAATTGTTAAAAGTTTAGAATCAGGTTGATAAAATCAACAGTAGTTTAACCAAACACGTCAAATAGGTTCAGGAAGAGTTACCAATTTTATATTTGTAGGATTACAATACTTTTGAAATTTTTGTACAATAATTTGTTTCATTTTTTTCTTCCTCTAAAGTTATTTGCTGAATTAACCCTATCTGAGCCTAATTTTAGCCATGATCTAGCTAATAATAATTAAAACTGAAAATAAAACCTCCCCAACCATATAGCAACTCCTAAATTTTACCTTACCTTCTCTTTCCCAAAGATATATTTTTAAGTAACAACAGAAAAACTTAAGAGGAGAGAAATACTAAAGTCTTATTTTTATTTTGGCTTGATATGTGCTTAATGAAGAGCCTAAGAGATAGTTTCTGAGAAATTACTAAGCAATGTGTTATAGTTAATAATCAATGTTAATGGTTAGTGCTTCTCTTGGAAACCAAATACATGAATAAATGGAAAACTTATCATACTTTTGGAAAAGAGAGTGCCCCCTGACAGATGAAAATCCACCCTGATTGGTGAAAATGTAATTAGAAGTTTGGTTAAGAGTCTTCAATTCCAATTTCTGAGAATATAGGTTGCTCATGAGACTCAGCTGCATCCAGCAATTGGGACCAAAAAAATCCATCTCTACCCACAATACTCAGGTTGGATTTTTTTCATCATGAGCTCCAATGGCTGTGTGCAAGGGAATGGGCACATTGCTTTGAGGCAGGAATTAACCTAGATTAGATTCTTTTTACACTCTAAACAGAAGTAAGGCCTAGTTGAATGGGGTTCTGCCTAGGATCTAGGACCATGTACCCTGAAGATTAGGGCAATTTCATCTATCAACCCTGATCTTCAGAGACTGGCTGACTTACATATAGAAGCTGATTCTTGAAAAAGAAAATAAAAAGCCTGAATCTTAATTAATAAATTGTTATTAATAAAATAAAAATAATCATTTTTCTCAAATATGATTTTGTTTGGAGACTGGAAGGGAAAGCAAATGTTTAGTCACTTGGATGTGCTAATGCGATAGGGACAGAAACCCAAAATTTTTTTCTATCATAAGGAAACAAAATAATGTTAATAATTTTAGGTCCCACTTTAATTAATTGCTCTCTTCATCACAAGATCATTGAAACTGGTCTGAATCATCTTATTGTTGAAAAGAGCCAGAATTGATCATTAGATGCTTCTTAATATGATAGTAATTTATTTACAAATCTTAAATTTTAGAAGGCAAAGATGTGATGACAATAATATTTGATATTGTTTCCTGGAGTGAATTAATACAGAATTTTGTTACGGGTGAATAGATTTGAAAATTAGAAACATTTTCCTAGCCAAAAATGAAACAAAACAAAACAAAATCCTAGCTGAATGAAATAACTAATCATTTTGATTCAAATGGTAATATCATGGCATAGAAAAATTTATTGCAGAATCACAAGTGATATTTTCATTTGAATCAAAATGGTAATTTTATTATATTGGAAAATTAATTTTGCATATTATTAGTAATAATTTTGTTATTAAATTAGACAACTATTTTAATTGCTTGTCCCCTTCTGAAGAATTGTACATTAATGCTTAACTGGTAATCATTAAAATGGCCCTAGGTACCTGACCTTGCATTTAACAAGGGTTATAAGCAATTATCATGTGGAAGAATCTGAGTATTAATTCCTTTTGTAGTACTCTTCAAAAAGATTTTCATTAAAAACCTGTTCATTCTAAAAGGACTTGAATATAGATATGCTAATAATAATAAAATAGAATGGTTTAAAATCCATCAGCATTATTATTTCAGTATCTATATATATCTGTATATTTATGTATATATGTACATTCACTATGTATATGTATATGTATATATATATATATATATATATATATATATACACACACATACTCATGTATTTCTCAGCTTATATATACTTGCTGTGGCATTTCAAGGTACTCTTATAATCATGTAAATCTCACTATGAGATTCACAGAATGCTTCTGTAAATATCCCACAAATGATTTATTCAATACATTAACAGCCTTCTTTTAAAATAGGGGATGCTATTTAATCTTTTTTTGTTTATTGAACTTTTCTGGCAGTCCGGTGAAGTATAAAGACTTCTAAGTACAATATGTTTGATTTTTTATCCTTATTGAAGGACAAATTGCTAAATTTCAGTTAAATGTTTCCAATTTTTTTTTCTTATCTGAGTTTACATACAGAGCCACCAAAATCTATCTAGGGACACTTACTGGTCCATTGATTCTGATTAAGAATTTCTGCTCTACATATTTCATACCATAATGAGTTAAATTCTATCATTTAGAATCACCATCTGTTCTTACTTGCTATCTGGATATGTAGTCAATTTGGTTTTCCTTTGATGAAACCTTAAAAAGTACTTGTTGAATTCAAGTAATTATTAGTCATATCATAAATGTTAATTCATTATATATCTTTAATTATTGTGCTTTAGGCCATATACTATTTTGATTCTCAAATCTTTGTTTTTTATGATTTATAATTGTGAAGATTCAGCAGACAAAACCTGTTGTAAAAAGATGAAGCTGTTGGTTAGTAAATACCTTAGGGTATTTGAAAGTAGAAGACTGCACCTATATTTATTGAATAATTATGAATATTATTGACAAAGTTCATCACAACGTACATCTTTGATGATTATATATGTATTCACAAATATCTAAATATACATACACATCTATAAAATACATAGATACATATGACTATATAATACTTTGTAGTTATTTTTTGATTAGATCCTTACAATAAATCTGTAAAGAAGGTAATATCCATTATATGTAGAGAAAAAAGATATCATAGAAAAGAAACTTTCTGCTGTGGAAATCACAAGTCTGGAAAACAAGTCATGAATAAGGATTGAACAGTGGTATGCAACCTTAGTCAACTATCTCTTCAGTTCTTTTCTAAAAACAAACCAGAAAGACCAGTGGCAAAATGAAGAGATGGCAGAGGAGATATGACTGGAAGAGTACAGATGGAAGATTTAACATCATGTTCCATTAAACATAAATACAAAACATCAATATTTTCAGAGAATATAAACTTATAGATTCATTTTTGTCTATCTGTATGGCATCTAGCATGGGACTTTACTCAATGTTTGTATATGAATTTGTTATTCTCAATCTTTAGAAATGTGAGATCAGATTGCTCCTTTTGGGAACTAAAGATTTTTCTCCAAATTGTTTTTTAGCATAAATGTACTCCAAGTGATCCCATTGTGCAGTAAAAAATGAATGTCTTTTAATTTCTAGAAATCTAAAAATACTAAGAACTACCAAATATAGTACACAAGTACATAGAAATGTATCATTTTTACATTATATTTGCCAATTGAAAACCATAAACATCTTTGAGTGTTAATTATCTTTTTGCTTCCACTTTGCAGAGTACACTTGCTGGTCATTCTTGAGCAAGGATGGAGAAATGAATCTTGATATACTCTCCTCTCACATAACTCAATGCATCTGCTCCCTTCAGTCACGCCTTTGTTTATATGGCTTTCAAGACATCTAGCCATCTCTATTGGACCATGCATTAGCAAGAGAGACAACTTAAATAAATAATAATGATGATAAAGAAAAACACAACATCTTGATTTCATTTCTCTGAGTAATAAAATTTGAGAATTTGAAAAAACCTAGTGACCTTCTATCCTTTATGTGATTATTTTCAGGGTGGGGTCTCCTCCACCTCTTGCTATAGTGCATTTTATTTTTAAATTGTCACTTGGTTAAGATTTTTTTTTCTGACATTAATACTCAACGTGCCTCCCTGGCTCCTCTATCTGTTGCTCCTGGTCCTAGTAATTCCTCACATTGTAACCCTTAATACACTTAAAACACTTGAAAATAGATAATTATTACACTCTGTCTTCTGAGTCTGCTCTTGTCTTGGCTAAGTATATTCCCAACTCATTCAGTTGATCCTCACATATTGAATTGTAGTTTCTTTTTACCATCATAGTTTTTCCCTTCTGAATAGTGGAAAGCTTGCTAATATTGTTTTTAAGACATTGTGCCTAGAAGTGGATGAAGATAATATTGCAGATGAAGTCTGAGGAGGTCTAGATCACAGATTAGATTAATTGAGACCAGGATTGTATTGTTGATTCAAGTGGAACCAGTAATCTATTAAAGCTTCCAGATCATGGTCTTTCTAAATTCAGTCACCTTGAGTTTTATCTTGCCACTGAACTTTGATGACTAAGGAGTAGATTGAGGTTGATGTTTTGAGCATCTCTGCTTCACTTAAATTCAATTCACATGCAAGTCAGAATTTCATACTCTTAATGTCATTGATTCTCTTTGAAGACAAAGGATAAACAACAATAACAACAATAAAATAAAACTTCCTGATCTTTTTCTTTTGTTTGTTCTTCCCCACCCCAGGTCTCATACTGGTGCAAATAATTTTTTTTTCTATTCAAATTCAAGATGGCAATTATCCCTATTTTATTAAATTTTATTGGGTTCAACCCAACATTTCAACCTGTCAAGAGTCTTTGGTATTCTGATTCTCTTATCCATTATATTAGCTATACTTTTCAGCTTAGTATCATCTGCAGATTTGTTAATCATACCATCTATGGCCTTACCCAAACCATTGATAAAAATAACAAGCAACACAGAAAGCACAGATTCCTGAAGTTCTCTGATGGAGATCCTCCTGCCAAAGTGATAATAACTCTTTAACATCTACATTTTGATTCTGACTTTTCAACCACTTCCGAAGTCATCTATATTAATACATTGTCAATAATTTATCAAGGAAATTTGAGATATTATATTAAAATGTTTCACTAAAATCTTGCTGTATTATATTCATATCTCATTTGCTAATTTAGTATTCTTGTCCAAAAAAAAAAAAAAAAAAAAAGAAATCCAATGAATCTAAGATGATCTGGTCTCGATGCTAGGCTAACTCATAATTACTGCTACTTCCATTTATTAGATGTTCCCCAACGATCTCTTTGCAATTTCCTTACAATTAAAGTCTAGTTCACTATTGTCTGGTTTGTAGGCTATTATCTATTTTTTTTTCTTTTTGAAAATTGAGATATTTGTCCTTCTATTATCTCATGGTATATCCCCCATTTTCAAAATTTTAAAATATTGATTTCCCTACATTTAAGATTATAGAATATTGGTTCAGAGCTAGATGGAATCTTTAAAATCAGTTAGTCCAACCTTATCTTTTTATAGATATAGAGTTGATAGCAGTAATACGTCAATTATCAAAATAACATTTGTTTAATACCTATTATATGTTAAGCATTGTACAAAATGTTAGGGATACTAAGAAAGGGAGAAAAATACTTTACTCTCAAGAAGCTTTAGAGTCTTATGGAAAAGACAAGATACTGCTAAGTGTCAAAAAGCTGGGCTGTATTTAAATTAAGGTCCTTCTTTCTCCAGGGCTGGTGTTCTATATACTGTACCGCTTAGCTGTCCCTAAAATTTTCCAAGATTTTCTAAAATCAGCCTATTCATCATTTTTCATAGAACAATACTATTTTTCACTTTCATATACCATATCTTACTTAGCCATTCCTCAATTGAAAGGTATCCAGTCATTTTCCAATTCTTTGACAACACAAAAAGAGCTGCCACAAACATTTTTGCATGTGTTGGACTTTCACCCTCTTTTATAATTTCTTTGGGACTCAAACCCAGTAATAGCGCATCTGAATCAAAGAGTATGTACAATTATAAATCTCTTTGGGCAAAGTTCCAAATTGCTCTCCAGAATGATTAGATCAGTCTACAACTTCGCCAGCTGTGCATTAGTGTCCCAGTTTTTTCACATGCCCTCCCACATTTATTATTCTTTTTTCCTGTCAACTTAACTAATCTGACAGGTATGAAGTAGTACCTCAGAATTGTTTTAATTTGCATTTCTTTATCAATAATATTCAGAGTATGTAATATGACTATATATGACTTTAATTTCTTTACCTGAAAATTGTCTGTTCATATCCTTTGACCATTTATGAATTGGGGAATAACTTATATTCTTATACACTTGACTCAATTCTCCATATATTTTAGAAATAAAGTCTTTATCAGAAACACTGGCTATAAATTTTTTTTCCAGCTTTCTGTTTCTCTTGGTTACATTTGTTTTGTTTGTACAAAAACTTTCTTTTAATTTAATGTATTCAAAGTTATTTGTCTTACATGTCAAAAGTTCCTCTATTCCTTGCTCTTCTAATTTGTTTATACTACTACTCATTATAACTAAATCATGTACCCATTTCAACCTTATTTTGATATGCAGTATGAGATGTTAGTCTATGCTGAATTTTTGACATACTATTTTCCACTGTTCCCAGTAATTTCTGTCAAATAGTGCATTCTTATTCCACAAATTGTAGTCTATGTGGGTTTATCAAATGATAGATTACTATTGTCATTGATTATTGTGTCTTGTGGACCTAATTTATTCTATTAACCTATCTCTCTGCTTCTTATCCAGGTTTTGATGATGACTACTTTATTTATAGATATTTCATTTATTTTATGTATTTATTCATTTATAGATATTATATATATATGTATATATATATATATATATATACTTATAGATGTCTGATAATGATACTTATATGTCTGATTTTCCCATTAAAAATTCCCTTGATATTCTTGACCTTTTTTTTTAGATGAATTTTGTTATTATTTTTCCTAGTCCTATAAAGTAATTTTGGCAGTTATAGTGGCATGACACTGAATAAGCAGACTAATTTAGATAGAATTGACATTTTTATTATATTAGCCCAGCCTACTCATGAGCAACTGATATTTCCTAATTGTTTATATCTGTTTTATTTTGTGAAAAGTACATTGCAATTGTGCTCAACATTCATTTTTGTAAGATTTTGAGTTCAAATTGTTCTCTCCTTTACTTCCCTTTCCCTTCCCCAAGATAGCAAGAAATTTGGTATAGTACATATATGTACAATCATGTTAAATATTACCATGTTAGTGTTTTTTTGAAAGAAGAATTATAACAAAAGAAAATAAAACAATATGAATAAAAAAGTAACAAATTAAAAAAGTGAAAATAATATAGTTTCATCTGCATTCAGACTCCATAGTTCATTCTCTGCATATAGATGTCCTTTTCCATCACAAGTATTTTTTGGAATGGTATTGGATTACTTAATTGCTGAGAAGAGCTAAATCTATCATAAATTCTCATTGCTTAATGTTGCTATTACTATATACAGTGTTCTCCTGGTTCTGTCACTTCACTCTTTATCAGTTCATGTAAGTTTTTTCCAGATTTTTCTAAAATCCTCCTGCTCATCATTTCTTAGAGCACAATAGTGTTCCCTAACATCCATATATCATAACTTATTCAGTCATTCCCCAATTGATACACATCCCCTCCATTTCTAATTCTTTGCCACCACAAAAGAGCTGCTATAAATATTTTTAAAACCTAAATCCTTTCCCTTTTTATGATCTCTTTGGAACTGTGATTTAGTAGTGCTATTGCTAGATTAAGCGACATGCATAGTTTTGTGTGTATATATATATCTTAAGACATAATTCCAAATTGCTCTTTAGAATTTGTTGGATCCGTTCATAATTCCACCAACACTGAATTAGTTTCCCAGTTTTCTCATATCCCTTCCAACACCCAACATATTTCATTTTTGTCATATTAACCAATCTGATAAGTGTGAGATAGTACCTCAGAGTTGTTTTGATTTACATTTCTCTAATCAATAATTATTTGTAGAGCATTTATAACTATAGATAGCTTTAATTTTTTCATCTGAAAATTACTTGTTAATATATTTTGACCATTTATCAACTGAGGAATGACTTTTATTCTTACAAATTTTATTCAGTACTCTTATCTATTTTAGAAATGAGACCTTTATCAAAAAAATGGCTATAAAAACTGTTTTCCATCTTTCTGGTTTCCTTCAAATTTTGGTTTCATTGGTTTTGTTGTGCAAACCTTTTTAAATTTAATGCTATCAAAGTTATCTATTTTGCATTTCATAATGGTCTCTATTTCTTGTTTCACCATACATTTCTCCTTTTTCTAAAGATATTCTTCCTTGCTTATCTAATTTGCTTGGAGTATCATTCTTTATATCTAAATTGTGCCCATTTTGACTTTTCTTGGTATAGGGTGTAAGGTATTAGTCTATATTCACTTTCTAACATATTATTTTTCATTTTCCCAGCAGTTTTTGTTAAATAGTGATTTCTTAGCCTAGAAACTATAGTTTTTAGGTTTATCAAACCTAGTAGATTACTATAGCCTTTATTACTGTGTCTGTGTCCACTGGTCCACCACTCTATTTTTTAGCCACTTCCAAATGGTTTTGATGATTGCTGTTTCATAATGTAGTTTGTGTATGGTGTAGCTAAGCTATTAAGGCACTATAGTTAAGGAAGACTGGGAAACAGTTCTTAGAGAAGATGGGACTTTTACCTGAGGCTTGAAGGAAGCTAGGGGAACTAGGGGCAGCTAAGGGGCACAATAGAGAAAGTGTAGGGCCTAGAATCAGGGAGACTCATCTTTCTAAGTTCAAATCTGGCCTCTGACATTAACTATTTGTGTGAACTTGGACAAATCAATTATCTATGCTTTTGTCGATTGCTCATTTGTAAAATGAGCTGGAGTATGATCACTCTAGTATGATTGCCAAAGAAATTCCAAATGGGATCACAAAGAGATGGACATAATTGAATATCAGCACTGCAACTAGGAGATGAAGATTAGCATTTCAGATATGGGGACAGCCAATGAAAATGATTGGAGATCCATCCATGTATGAAGAAGAACAAGCAGTTAAGTAAACAGATTATTAAATACATGTAGGGAACTAATATATAAGAAAACAGCTAGATAGAAAGAGATCAGGTTATGAAGATATTTGAATGCCAAATGAGATTTTACAAATGAGGGAACAAATTATTAAATAGGTATATAGAATGTTGGTCACATCTGCATTTTAAGAAGATCAATTTGACATGAATGGTTCATGGCTAAAAAGATTTTTGAATGTATAAGATAAAGTAGAAATATTTATACTTAAATTATAATATAAATATCAACATTTTTTATAAGATCAAAAAAATCCAGGTTTAGAAACCCTGGTCTATTTAATGTCTAGAATGTTATCTATTAGGCTATGAGCTCCTTGAAAGCAGGAATTAAGTTTAGTCTTTCTTTATAGCCCTAAAGCTTAGTGCAATGTCTGGCACTTAATAGGTGCTTAATAAATGTTTGTTGTCTCCAACTTTATTATTCTTTTAGCAACCTTTGTGAAATCAAAATGGGTATTCATAAGACTGTAGAATTGTAGAGGAGACTAGAGAAATCCTTTTAAATTTTTATAAATCTTTTATTAATTTACTTTTCAACTCTATCCTTCTAAATAGCATGTATGATGATGGAACATTGGAATATTCTAGAGTAATGCTCATTCCCCATGTATTAGAAAGGGATAGACAAGTGAAGGGTAGGATTAAGATGAAAAGTCATCATCCTACCTGAAAGGTAGTTAGTGCAAGTTGCAGCTATAAATAAATAAGTAAACAAAAAAAAAACCCAAATTAATTAAAGTAAATTAAAATAATTTTTAATTAAAAAGCTTTAAAGCTGCATACTTCCAGTAATAATATCCCTTATGAAACATAAAATAGATGTTTCTTCATTAATTTCATTTTCCCTGCTCCTGAACAGATTGAAAAGATACATATAAAAATGTGTTACATTCATTTTATGAGTATGCACATTCTTGAATTTCCAGTTTCCATTATAGTAATGAAACAAAACCAGAAGTACATTATTAACAAAAGATGTTAAAAATAGATTTCATCTATTTAATTTAATAATAAAGGGATATATTCATAGACATGTTTGCCATCTGGTGGGCGTATTACTTAATAGCAATTCATTTAAAAAATGCTGCAAAATTAGGAGTGCCCTTAGTGTAGATGTGTGTGTAGATGCATTTTAAAATTTTGAATAGCTAGTAAATTAGCATTCAAATGTCTCATAATTTAAATAACCAAAATTGAACTATATCTTTATAAAATACATCCAATGAATTCAAATCTTGCTTATATTTTGACATTTGAAATCTGTAATTTTCTAACTGAGCATGACTTAGATTGTAATCCCTCAATCTATGGTACATAGTTTCTAAATCACTAGGGTAGAGAATTTCTGCAACCAAAATATATCAACTATCCTGCAACTTAGAATCTTAGAAGGTTGAATGGGACATTGAGATGGTAAATGACTTTCACAAAATCAGTACTCAGTATGGGTCAAATGCAGAATATGAATCAACATATTATATGAATCAACATATTCTCAAATCAAAGTATAGCTTTCTAACAGCTTTGTGGTTACCAACATTTATTTCATTTTAGTGTCTTGAAAGGGCAATGTGTTGATTTGATAGTTTTCTCATATTTTACAACTATGTGTGCTACCTTTATTTTACAAATACATTCATTTGATATGAGTAAAAAGTTTCTTACTACTATAACTGATTAAACTTGACCCAAGGATATTATCCTTTAAAGTGATACAAAAAAAAAGAGTGATCATAAAAGTATTACCAATTGAAAAATAATTGATATAAAATGATACCACTTCTTCCCCTCAATATTTGTTTCCTAAAGTATGATGAAAACAAAAAGCATGCATTTGAAGTTAGCAGAACCTAAAATAAATTTTAATATTCAGAATCCTGAAGTTAAGAGAAAGGCAAGGGAATAAAGGATGTTTATTTTTCTTATAAGATAGCAATGAAGAATTCTGTGTCTTCAGTTCTTCCATTTAAATATGCATTTTTCTTGCTTTCACATGAGAATCCAAATAATCTTGTAGCAACTGCTAATAATTGTTTTGTAGAGAAAGGAAGGAGAGATGATATGGGAAATTAATTCATCAGAAATTTTAAAGTGTATATACTTAATTGTATATATATATATATAATTTGTGATCCATAATATGGGTGCAGTTTTTCACCTCTGAATGAAGATTCCATTCAAGAATAGAACTGTATAATTTTTTTATAGTAATATCATCTATCATTTTTTTAATTGTGGGGAAGTGTAATCTTTGGAAAATTTCCCTTTCCACAATTTTAATTTTCTTTTTTCCCAAATTTAAAAGATGTTCAGTAGAAACAAGTCTAGCCTGATCTGTCTAAACAAAGTATTGTTACTGTAAAATGTTGCTGTAAAAATATAATAAATCAAGATAATGTAATCAATAAATAATGGTTTAATAATAAAATAACAGTTTAATCGAAATAAATTCTCATAAATACAATGCCAAATAAATGAATAAATTTCATCATCAAGCAAAGACTTGATTTCCTTTCCAGACAGAAATATACCAATTCAAGTTTCAATAGGAAAGGGATGGGAGTGGAGCCAAGATGTGGGAGTAAAGTCAAGAGCTCTCCCAGTTTCCCTCAAAAACCACATGAAACCAAGCCTCTGAACAGAGTCTATTAGATTGAAACCTCTCTCCAGCTCCAGGTAGACTGGAAAAAACTTCCAGAAATGTCAGTCTCTTTTGGATGAAAAGTGTGTTAAGCCCAGGTCAGACAGAATCAGGGAAAGCCAGTAAGAGGGATTTAATCATAGCAGATCAGCAAATGAGACCCTCAGTCTTGGCTCACTAGAGGCAAACTGGTAGGGCAATGCATAGTCCCAGATCAGAAGGCAAATTGGGGAAACCAGGCTGTTTCCTGAACAAGAGTGGATAAAGCTACCCCTGAAAATACAAGGGGGTGCTATGCTCAAAACCAAGGCTCAGAGCTGCTCAGGAAGCTTGAGACAGTGCCCCTTAGGCTCCAGGAGCAGAGCTCCACCTTAGAAATAAAAAAAGAGGAAATAACAAAAGAAAAGGAAAGAAAATGAGCAAGAAACAGAAAAGAACCTTGACCATAGAAAGCTGCTATGGTAACAAGGCAGAACAAAACACAAACTCAGATAAGGACAGAATGTCCACAGAGGAAATCTCAAAGAGGGATAAGAATAGTTCAAAAAGGCTTCTTGGAAATGCTATAAAAGACTTCAAAAGGCAAATAAGAGAGGCAGAAGAAAAAATGAGAAAGGAAATGAGAGGTATGCAAGAAAGAGTCAACAGCTTGAAAAAGGAAAAAAAATTGTCTGAAGAAAACAACTCCTTAAAAGGTAGAAAAACAGGGCAAACGGAGGCTAATGACTTTGTTAGAAAGCAGAATCAGTCAAACAATCAAAAAAGAATGAAAAAATGGAAGAAAATGTGAAATACCTCATTGGCAAAACAACCAACCTGGAAAATAGATCCAGAAGAGACAATTTAAAAATTATTGGCCTACCTGAAGCTATGACCAGAAAAATGGGCACCTAAAGAGCTTTCTACTAGAGGGATGGCCAAAATACAGCATAACTTGACAAAATTCCTAAAAATAAGCAAATCAATGAATGAAAAATGGTTGAGAAATACCAATAATTACAATATTCTCATATGCACTGAGGGCATTCTTGATGAAACTCTAAGAAATTAGCTATACTTTTCTCAATTATAACCTATGCTATTGTACATCATCATAGTCACAAAAGTGACTGAAAGATAACAAGAATATACAATTTCACTTTTTGTTGATTATAAAGAAGTCATTTCATTCATTAGAGCAAAACAATGGTTTAAATGCTATTTCCTCCAACATGGTATCTTTCATGCCAGTATGAAAAATCATATAAGATTTCTTGAAAGATATAAAAGCATAGTTCAAGGACCTTATTAATTTTAACATAGAGTGAAATCTCAATCAGAGATATTTTATGAACTCCTTAATAGGTTTTTTGGATAATGAGATAGGAATTGTATAGGACAGAAAGAAATCATAGACCCTGGGACTTTGCCTGAAGTCTAACTAAATTTATAGTGCCAAATTAGTCCTCAAGAATTAGGGAAGCCAACTATGAGTCTTGTGGTTTATTTTAGTCATACTTTGGAGAGGTAGGACAGCCTCTACATTAGCCATTGCCTTTCCATTAGAGACTAAGAAAACCTGAATAAAACATTTCTTCCTATCTAAGGCTATAATGGTTAAAAAATTCTTGATACTTCAAATCTAAGTGGAGATGATGAGAGGAAGTGGGGATGGGAACTGGAATATCAATGACTAGTTTCTCCTATCCTTTAAACATCCCTTTTATGTAGAAGACCGCAGATAATGGGGGAACTCTTGGAAAGGTATACTTGAAGCAAGGATACTTACAGCAGGATGTTTACTCAGTGTGATTGATGAGATAATAATTCTCTAGTTCACATGTCCTTAGTATGATATGTGATATAATGGTTCTACAGTTGGCACATGCTCAGTGTGTTGTAATGATGTAATCATACTAAGGTATTTAAGGGCTGAGAAGACATGAAATTGACAGGCTCCAAATTCCCTCATTGACCTTCCTCAAGGTGGTTCTCCTGTTTTCATACTTCTCCACCTAAGACCAAGGCCCATCCAGAGATCCTTAGAAAGCTAATCTGGACATCATGCTTTTAGGATTAAGCAGCTTACCTATAGCAGGGAGTAAGGTATCTTAGGATTTCTCTGAACTTCAGCCTTCTAGAATCATGTTCAAATAAAATACAGCTTGACCTAGGCAGGACATTTTCTCCAGGAGGAGAGAACATAAGAGGTGTGTTAACATTCTAAGAAAATTCAGATATTATAACACCATAACCTGATAATAGATGACATGAAAGGAATAGGCCTCAGGTCTTTCCAAAATTGAAATGAAAAGACACATGCTCAGGTAGGGATAGATATTGCTACAATTGGCTTTAATAAGTGAATGGAGAAGTACAATTGACTTTCATCCTCTATCCTTCTGCTTTTCTGAAAATGTTCTCTCCTACTTCTCCTTCTGCCTAATTATTATTTCTTAAATGTTTCTTTGCTTGATAAACATTACCACTACTGTCATTCATCATTTCATTTTATTATTCTTTCCATTCATACTATTGTAGCCATTTCATGCATATTTTTCTCTAGTTCTAATTAATCTCTTTCTATCAGAACATAAGTGATTTCTTACAAAGAAATTCTATTCTGTTAAATTTTTGTACTAATTTGTTCAGGTATTTCCAACACATAGGTGCCGATTCTAGTTTCTGCTCTTCATTCTTTATTTCTCATAAAAAGTACTATTGTTACTATATTTGACTATATCTGGCTTTCACCACATTAAGATATATGTTCATAAGTAAGATCACTGAGTAAAAGTTTTTTTTTTCATTTTTTAATTTAATTTTATATTCTTTTTGATAATGGTTGATCAAATCAGAACTCACCCATAGTATTTTAATATGCTTGTACTTTTATATATCTATATTTATATCTATATCTGTATCTATCTATCTATCTATCTATCTATATGCTGAGAGGGAGACACACACACATATATAGCTTCTTTATCCTGTTCTGATTTAAACATATCTGACAGGTATTAAGTTAATAGCTTAATGACATAATTAAAGAAATGGAAGTGGTATTTACCCTTTCTTTCTTGCTTTTAAAGTGTAATTTGCTTCACATTCTAGACCTTTGGTA
This sequence comes from Sarcophilus harrisii, assembly GCF_902635505.1. Classification (NCBI taxonomy): domain Eukaryota; kingdom Metazoa; phylum Chordata; class Mammalia; order Dasyuromorphia; family Dasyuridae; genus Sarcophilus; species Sarcophilus harrisii. The sequence goes on from NC_045426.1 coordinate 407,738,610, forward strand.
TTTTTTCCAGTGAAACTCTTTAAAAGTTTGATTCTGTTAGCACTAAAGTTGTAATTTTTCAATATTGATAAGATATTCATAATCATGAACGATGGGTTTTCTCTGAATTATTTAAATTTATTTTGTAATGATTGCTTTATAATTGTTTTAAAATTAGATTTGAGTATATTTAGCTAAATTAACTCCTATATTATTTATATAATTGGTAATTGCTTTAAGTAGAAAATCTATTTCCATCATTTTGTCTTCATATGATATATATTTCAAATATCTCATTCAGTTATACCAGGGTGGATTTTACCTTTAACATCTCAGCAATGGAGTTAAGGATAGGGAATGGTGACAGTCAATATTAATATAATTTGATGATATTTCATGTGACTCTTACCTTTGAAAAGTATATGTATTTTCTTATCTTATTTAGGTTTATTTTTTCAGTTTTAGTGCCTTACTTTTTTCTTCTTTCCTTTTCAGTTTTAATGCCTTTCTTTTTGTTCTCTTTCCCTCCCTCCCTCATTCCTTCCCTTTTTTTTTCTTTCTACCTCCTTTCCTCCCTCCCTACTAACTTCAAGAAATATGTAGAATATAGCTCTAATAAAATACCTCCACCCTTTCACTCTCACCTCTAAGCATATTAAAAATACATTTAAAGATATTATTTTTAGAGTTTATTGTGAATACAAATTCCCCAGATGGTGTACTGTCAAGAACCTCGAGGTGGGCACTAGGAAATCTGAGATAAGACTTATTACTAATAGAAATCTCATCCCTTTGTGGGATCTTTGAAAGAAAGCAATAAAGTTAAATTGCTTGATTGATTGGATTAATTGTCTTTTTTTATTCTGCCCTGAATGTGACCTACTATATGTTGTGTGAGATATTCTTCATTATCCATCTATTCCTTTTTCACCTATCTTCTTCTCCTATTATTCTCTTCTTTCTTTCCTAGAGGCAGCTAGATAGTACAATAGAATTGTATTAGGAGTTAGGAAGATAGGAGTTCAAATTTTACCTTACATACTTACTAGCTAAGTGACCATTGGCAAGTCACTTAACCTCTGTCTGTTCCAATGTTCTCAATTGTAGAACGGGGATAAAGTAGCTATTTTTACCATTTTCTGATCCCCTGCCCAAACAATCCTCTGCCTTGGAAATAGTTGCTGCTGCATTTTGAAATGAAGAAGTGGAAATGAAACCAGTGATTGAGCCTCCACAACCCAAGTTTCTCAGCTAGACAGACAGCAAGACCTTAAAATGTTGTTGTTTGTCCTTCATTTTAAAGAGGACCAATGACACCACAGATGAGGCTCTGGAGTGAATTGGATTTAAGTGAGACAGATTCCATAGACATAAACCTAACTCTCTCTCTTAAGAGTCATTGAAATCCAGTGGCAAGATAAATGTCAATGACCTTAGAGTCCTGGATGTTTGATCAAGCTCTAAGTGCTTTACAATGTCTACTTCAGCTGCCTTCATGACACAAATTATGAGAGAGAGAAAGAGAGAGATAGAAAGTTACAGGGAGGGAGGGACGGGGAGAGAGGAAGAGGGGAAGAGAGAGAGAGGAAAAGAGAGAGAGAGACAGGGAGAAAGGGGGAGGAAGGAGAGTGAAGGAGAAAGGAAAGAAGGGAGGGAAAGAGAGACAGACAGACAGACAGACAGAGACAGAGAGACAGAGACAGATGGTGACAGACAGAGACAAGAGATATATATATATAGAGAGAGATAGAAACAGAGAGAGAGAGGAAGAGAGAGAGAGAGAGAGAGAGAATCTAAAGTGAGGAAAAGACCTATGTTTCCTGTCTCAGTAAATAAAATTTAATGTATACATTTTCTGCTGAATTGATTGATTGTAAGACAGGAATAAATTCAGTTTTTACTAAAAATTAGAGTATGTATGAGAGGATGTGTGGATTACCTAAGCACACACCACAGTTATTACAAAAATCTTTCTACTCTATTTTATTGAGAAGATCTAGTGGCAGAAACCATTTGATTTAAACACCAAGGTCATATTAAACTGCCACCCCTGAATAGCAGTCAAAGTTCAGTAAAATAAACATCAAATAAAATTATAGGTAGTTTATATTTCTTTCATGGACATTGGAGTGGTGGATTGAGAAATCAGGAAGCCAAAGTCATACATTTAACCTATTCATTCCCCCCCCCCCTTTTTTTTTTTCTTTTCTCTACCTGCTCCGTTCATCTTTACCCTACCATTAAAAGCACAAATATGGGCAGGGTTGAATGGATGTGTAATAGAAATATGATATTAAATCTATATATCTTTCTATATATGTATCTACACACACATATAGAGACAGACAGATAGATAGTATGTAGATAGAGAGGTAGCCTATATTTTTGTCATTAAAACTCTGATTTTAAGAGACACATTAAGTCCCAGTGTCTTCAAAACTTTGGTTTTGCATCTTCTATTTTCTTTTTAATATCTTTCATTAACCAATCATCTTTCTCATGTCAATTGACTTCCCAGAGATATTTACTGTAGTAAATCCTGAATCAATCGTTCTTGTTATTTAATATTTCAAAATCCTTTCAAGAATCAGGTATGATTTCTAATTTTGTTGGGAAAACATTATCGTGTTTCATATATTAATATATAAATGTTAATTTTTTTATGTTTGGTTTTATAGATTAAACCACATTTATTCAGGAAGCAATACCATTTTTTTGTACTTTAACAAATGCATAATTCATGATAGCTATAAAATTGGTCTATCAGGAACATTATTATGGGTTCTTTTACAGATCTAATTGAGTGAATTTCCAAACATCCAAGATAATGAAATTAATGTGTTACCAAATAGGTTAGTAATATACAATATTTCAAACAAAATAACACGAGACTCTTTAAGATGGCCAGAGACCAAATTTTAAAGTCCACCAAGGCCTGCTTTTTATATCTTGTTATGGACTGACAGCAGATATATAATTAGTAATTTCAGCACATAAAACAAGTGCCATAAAACATGTTGGTAAAGATGGAGGCTGAGGGTGGGTGCTATAACACTGTAATGCTACTTATAATTAGGCTACCATATGAGAGTCAATGAGATTAGCTTGCCATTAGGATCGGAGAAAAACTGAAGTTTCTCTATGATAAAATTACGGTTCCAGGGAATTTCAAGTATTAGTCTTGGAGTAGCTTAGAGTATCTCCATATATTAAAGAAAGGTATTACTAGCTCATGGTCTCCGAAAAACTGGACAGTGCAAGCTGCAATTTTGTTCAGTTTTTATCTGAACCTTGGCTAGGTAGTAAAAAAGAAGAAAAAGAAGGAAATTACCTCCAAAATCCATAGGGTACTATTTTGTCCTTTTATTTTACTTTTATGCATGAAAAATGAAAGTCAATTAAAAATATTGAAAACCATTTATAAAAAGCAATAATTTAATAATTTAAACTTTAAAATTGAAGTTAGTGCAAATTTTCTCATCTTTTAGGTTAAGAGTGCCACCCAGTGGTCACTCTTTTGAATAGCTTTTTTCTTTATTTTCCTTTTAATTTATAAAATAAAATAAGTATTTCCATAACATAACAGAAAAACAAAAGATGATTGCACATGAAATTGCAAATCTATTATATAGAACTTACTATTCCTTTTTAATAGATGATATATTTAACTTATTCTCCCCCCTTTTATTCTTTGCTTCTACCTGCTCTCCCTTCCCACTCTCACTCTTCCATTAAACACAAATATGGGAAAGAATATATGAATGTGTGAAAAAGTATGATATTAAATATATCTATATCTACATATATGCATCCATATACACATATAGAGGAAAAGACAGAGATAGATAAATAGATCATATTTTTATCATACACACACATATATACATCATGACCTTTGTAGTTAATTTGACTAGCTATTTTCATTTATTTGCAGATTGCCAAAAATAGGCCCACATGAATTTCATAAGAGATTTTATTTTGCCTTGTTCTAAGAATGTTACCTTATTTAGTATAATTAATTCATAGATCTAAGCAAATTTATACAATATAACACTTTCACATAAAACATCTTCAAATGGCTTTTATTGAAATTTTTGATGAGAAAACTTTAACATTGAGACTTTGTTCATTCTCTTCTTAGTTCCCTGTAAAGATTAAATTATCTCTATGGCAAGGGACAAGGGACATGATATTGGTTTATCCAAATAATCTTTGCATAACTTAATAAAATTTGAATTTCATTAAAGCATCTATGTGTCCATGAAATGATAACCAAACTTTTAAAAGGCAAAAATATATATTACTGTACTATCCAACATGTCTTATATTAACAAATTTCAGTTGGAAGTTTTCAGAAAGAGTACAGAGGAAGTAGAAGACATGCCTTATATTATAAAATTTTGGAAAGTAGCTTACTATATTTTTATTTTTTAAACAACATATGCAATGATAATTTTCAACATTTATCTTTGTAAAACCTTGTGCTCCAAAGTTTTTCTTCCTCCTTTCCTCCTATTCCCTGCCCTAGGCATCAAGTAATAGCATATATGTTAAACATGTGCAAATCTTCTATACATATTTCCACAATTATCATGTTGCACAAAAAAAAAATCAGTTCAAAAAGGAAAAAAATGAAAAAAGCAAGCAAACAACAAAAAAGAAAATACTATGTTGTCATCCAAATTAAGTCTCTATAGACTTCTTTCTGGATCTGTATGGCTTTCTCCATCACAAGTCTATTGGAACTGGCCTGAATCACTTCATTGTTGAAAAGAGCCATGTCCATCACAGTTGATCATCACCCAGTCTTATTGTTGCTGTGCACAGTGATCTCCTGATTCTATCCACTTCATTCCACCTCAGTTCATGAAAGTCTCTCCAGGCCTTTCTGAAATCATCTTGCTGATCCTTTCTTACAGAACAATAATATTCCATAGCATTCATATGCTATAACTTATACAGCCATTCTCCAACTGATGGGCGTACATTCAGTTTCTAGTTCCTTGCCAATACAAAAGGGACTGCCACAAATATTTTTGGACATATGGATCTTTTCCCCTTTATTATGATCTCTTGGGAATACAAGTCAAGTAAAGACACAGCTGGATCAAAGGGTATGCACAGTTTTATAGCCCTTTGGCCATAGTTTCAAATTGCTCTTCAGAATGATTAGATCAGTTCACAACTCCACCAAAAATGTATCAGTGTCCTGGTTTTCCCACATCCCCTCCACCATTCCTCATTAGCTTCTCCTGTCATCTTAGCCAATCTGAGAAGTGGGTGCTAGTACCTCAGAAATTGCCTTAATTGGCATTTCTCTGATAAATAGTTGTTTAGAGCACTTTTTCAAATGACTAGAAATGATTTTAATTTCTTCATCACTTACTATATTTTAATAGAGACATAAAGATGGACACACATGATGTGATTACATTAGTATTCACATTTCAGTGACAAAACTTATTTGGGTAATGCAATAGACAATTATTTTTCAATATAATTTTAGAGAATTGTCACTAAGAAGTTAAGTGATTTGTCTAGGGTCACAAGGTGTATCATGAGCCATAGATAGTCATTTTGATTTTGCCTTGACACTAGAAATTCGATGACTCTGGAGGAGAGAGTGAAACTGATAACTGCATAGCTCTGCCTCCCTTTAATCTCATTTACTGTAAATCAAAACATCACCTTTATGATATCATTTGTGCTCTTTGAGAACAAAAAATGAACAATAACAACAAACTAAATATAGCTAGGATATATTAGAGGTAGAACAAGAATCCATGTTGTCTTAACTAGGAGTTTGGATCCTTATCTACTATCATAAAGCTTCTAAACAACCATACACATATAAACATGCATACAATTGCATGTAGAGCCTGTAATTGGGCATACTTGTGGAAAGACAAAATAAGTCTTTTGATTGATTTCTCAAAAGTAGACTAAGTAATTGTTTGATTAAAATTTCAAAATGGCACATAGAGTAGAGTGGTTGAAATTGGGTTTAATTAAAATAAAGTTCTCTAGACCCTCATTTTTATAGTTGTTAGAATATTTAAGACTGCATATGCCCTACACCACATTTATACATTTACTTTTCTTCTTCATCAGAAGGTAAGCTCTATGCCATTACAGAGTGTTTCATTCTTCTCACTTTTATGCCTAGAGTCTGGTATAGTGCCTGGTATATTATAAGTATTTAATAAATACTTTTTATTGATTTATTAATAATTAATTATTAATAAAATTTGATATAATTATTTCATATATATACATATATAATAGACTTCCTTAGAAGGAAATAGCATTCCTGACTTGAGGGCTTCAAGATGATGCTGAAGAACTTTTGTTAAGTGAATAGTAGAGGGAAATTCTATTAAAGTATAGACAATACTTTAATGACTTTTGTTTAATGACTTTTTTTAATGACTTTTGTGGTCTCTCCGAATTGTAAAATATTCTGTTTTACTTATGTTAGCTTCTTACTATCATCCTATTGCTGTTCACATATATAGGGGCTTTGTCCTGAAGACAAACATATTAGACAGATTTTGATTGTCTCCTTTTTGTGTTTCTAAGAAAATTTCTCAAATGTTATCATACAAGTATCAAGGCTATTTGAATGGTCCTTTAGGCTGTGGATTGTAAGGAAGGACCAGATTGGGAATTAGAAAGAAAAATGCAGGAAAAAAAGATAGGAGTATTTGTCCTGTGCTTCAGAAAGATGCAATGGGAACTGATTATTATAAGGGAAGCATATGAAGAGAACAGGGGAAAGGAAGAGGTGAACAGAATTTAATATCCCCTACTTAGGCAGAAATAAGGACTAGAGACTTTCCATGGATAGGGTCAAGCCTGAAGGTATTTTGTGCACAGGTGGCTGGGTGTTTGAGGACAATGTTGGACAATGAGCACAATGTTGGAAATATGTTGACTTACCCAAAGACATGTTAGCTTGTGGTCTCTCATTCTGAACAGTTTTATTTCTAGAATCATACAGCAGTAATGTTTGTGGAGTGATACTTCCATATATAAAGTGCACCAATAATAGTAGCCACATGATAGAGCTTCAGGAGAGGACCATTACACAAAGTGAGAGTAAGAAGAGCATGTGAGGCTTTCAGCATATAATAGTTATAAAGGCAGTATAAAGAAGTAAGTCAGTGAATTTACTTACTCCAAACTATGGTCTAAATGGATTGAAGAGGTGATAGCAAAGGAATCTGTGCAATACTAAAGGCTCATATTTAGTAATTACTGAAGATAATACTGATATGCAGTGGGACAGGTTTAGCTTCCAGGAGATGTAACTTGAGCCTTTTGGCAAGAAAAGTTCCCCAACCACAAAGAGCATTGAAGTTCCAATCCTAGATGGCATTTTTTTTTTTTTTTGATATTTGTTTATCCTAGGTTCTTTCATACCAATGTGTAAACTGTGGGGAATTTTATTCATTGATTGATTTCTTAATGGGGGACTAGAGGTGATTCTACTCATTTCCCCAGTCATTTATTTTGATATCTTATTCTAATTAAATACTATTTCTCACCTGTTCTAGTACCTCAAATAGGTTCCAATCAAGGCACATTTTATTTGCTACTTTTTGGTTTTCTTCTCACCAGTCACTTTGCTTTGAATATTTTCCCTTCAGATCCTGCTATTTCACACTCAAATCATTCTACCATTATTCCTGAAAAGGTTATGTTAGCTTATCCTTATATGGCTCATTTGCTGTCTCTGCAGATTTCTTACCAGGTTACCACTTCACTAGGTGTTGACTCCTCCAAAGAGCAAGAAATGTCTTTAAATTGAATGTGAATCCTCAGCACTTAACTGTTCTTGGCACAAAGAATACACAATGACAAATGTTAAATTCTTCCTTCCTTTTCTCCATTTTTCTTTCTCCCTTCTCTTTCCTCTTCTCTCACCTTTCCAATCTTTTAGTTTTCTATAATTACTTGAATATTAAAATGAAACTCCAAAGCCTGACATTTGAGACTCTCTATTATCTTTTCTAACTACCTAATTATTCTCCTTCACAGAGTCTTGGTTCATAGAAAAGTACTAATGGTTTAAAATGTATCCCACCATCATGGATTCCTGGCTAAAGCAAATTCCTTTTACATGTTTACCTCTTTAAAGATATCTCTTCCTTAAAAAACTCAGAATGACTGATACCTCTTACATGAAGTCATCCCTGATTTCTTCAAGGTAAAAGTGATCTCTTCCCCCTCAATTTGGTATATCATTTTATTTAAACTTCTCTTTTTCACATTATATCTTGAATCTAACTTATTTTTGCCTATTTCTTATCCCTATCAAAGATGAGAAAAGTTTTGAAAATAGAATCTACATTTTTCATCTTTCTATTCCCCTCCCTTAGCACTTAATAAATGTTTGTTGTTTTAACTGATTTTGTAATGAATATTTATTGGTTATTATTAACCAACTGATTCATTAATTATCTAGTTTGTGGACTTTCCTTAATGCCTCAATTTTTTTCTCTTTCCACATTCTATTTTTTCATTACAGATTAATGCTGCCTAGTAATCCACTCACTCGTTTACCAAAGGATTAGCCACAGTCTGATTTATTAGGATTAGCTTCATTCACTAGTCTTCATCAACTTCTTGTTACAGTGTTTGTGTTTATCTTTTATTTCCTATCCCTGCTAACTCTTCTACTTTAATTCTACTCCGTAACTTGCTTTGCTATTACTTAACTTCTCCCAACCCATGGATCTCTCTTATTTTCCCCCTCCATCTTCCCCTATTCTCCTTTCCCATTATTCTATATCCCTTATCCCAGTGCCATAAATCTACACATCCTTCAATAACCCACCTTATCTCATACCTTTTTCATTAATTTGAGACCTAGTAGGGACAAATCTATACACCCTTCTATACCTTGCCTTATCCTATTTCCTAACATTTTATTTCTTTATAGATTTTGGAGGGTGTTATATCCTTCATGACGTATATTTGTGTTATTCTGTATTTAACCCACTCATGTAAGTAGGTTTTCAGAACAACCAGCCCTCCTCCCCCCTCTAATGGGTCTGTGTCAATTCTTTCTCTGTATCTCATTAATACAGGAAATACTATTATTTTTTACCTTTTCCTAGACAGTTTTGCTTTTTAGAGTCAGATGATACTCAGCCTTGCCTCAGTCTAATTTTTGAGCTACCCAATTAGTGATTTAAAATGAAAAGATATGGTATACATTTTCATGTAAAAAAAATTAACATTTTTGTCCCTGTTGAGTCCCTTGCGAGTAATCTTTGATAGTGGCTCTTATATGCTAACTTTTCTGTCAAGTTCTGGTTTGTTTGAGACAAAGTCCTGAAAATCTGCAAGTCTGTTTAATGTCCTTTTTTCTTCTTCTTTGCAATCAGTAGTTAGTTAGTTTAGTTAGTTAGTTAGTAGGGTTAGTTTTGCTGGACATATTTTTGGCCACAGGCCTAGTTCTTTTTTTTTTTTGTAATTTATTTTTTATTATAGCTTTTTATATACAAAACATATGCATGGGTAGTTTTTCAGCATTGACCCTTGCAAAACCTCCTGTTCCAATTTTTCCCCTCCTTCCCCCTACCCACTCTCCTAGATAGCAGGTAGTCCCATGCATGTTAAATAAGTTAAAATATATGTTAAATACAATATATATATATACATATATACATATTATACAGTTATCTTGTTGTACAGGAAAGATTGGATTTAGAAAGAAGGTAAAAATAACCCAAGAAGAAAAAACAAAAATGTAAGCAAACATTAACAGAAAGAGTGGAAATGTTATGTTGTGGTCCACACTCATTTCCCAGTGTTCTTTCTCTGGGTGTAGCTGGTTCTGTTCATTACAGATCAACTGATTTGAATGCTCTCATTGTTGAAGAGCCACATCCATCAGAATTAATCATCATGTAATGTTGTTATTGAAGTGTATAATGATCTCCTGGTTCTGCTCATTTCACATAGCATCAGTTCATGCATGTCTCTCCAAGCACAAGCCTAGTTCTTTAGAGTGTCACTATATATTATTCCAGGACCTGTGGTCTTTTATTGTAGCTGTTCATAAATCCTATATAATTCTAATTGTAGCTCCAGTATATTTTAATTGTTTTGTTTTGTTTTATTTATTGTAGGTTTTTCTTTTTGATCAAGGTGTTTTGAAATTTGGAAACAATATTCCTATGTATTTTCCTCATAGGATTTCTTCAAGATGGGGATCAGTGAATTTTTTTTAATTTCTATTTTTTCCTCTTGTTCTATCACTCCAGGACAATTTTCTTTGATTATTTCTTGAATTATTGTGTCAAGATTCTTTTTTTTTTTTTTTTTTGGTCACAACTTTTAGTTACCCCAAATATTCTTATATTTTCTCTACTTGATCTTTTTCCCAAGTTTGTTGTTTTTCTTACAAGATGTTTCACATTCTGTTCTATTTTACCATTCTTTATATTTTGTTTTGTTATTTCTGGGTATTTTATACTTTCACTGACTTACCCTTGCCCAGTTCTAATTTACAAAGAATTATTTTCTTCTTTAAGACTCTGCATTTCATTTTCTAGATGGTTAACTTTTTAAAAAAAATAATCTTCTTGTTTTTCTTGGATGGTTTTTATTTTATTTTAGTTTTTAGTTTTTTCCCTCTCTTTCCTTTGATTCTTGAAGCTTTTTTACATACTTCTTCAAATTCTTTCTTTACACATAGCCATTTAATATTACTCTTTACGTTAGAAAAGACTTTATTTACTTCACTGTCTTCTCCTGAAGATGAACCCAAACTTCTCTATTCCCATTTTAAGTTACTATAGTTGGATTCTTTCTTCTTTGCATGTCTTTTTTTTTTTAACGAGAATTATTAGTTTTCACATGACTAAATGCAATTCAATGCAACAAATATTTTTAATGTAACTATTGTGTAGGAGGTGTTGTGCTAGATTCTAAAGGCATAAAGACCAAAATAATTGCTTCTTTCAATTAAATAATTAATTAGAACCAAACCATCCTTCCTCAGAGCCAGTGTTTTAATTTTTGGTTTAATGTTTCAATAACTCATGAAGACCTTTATTAGTAAATAACTATTTACTTTTTTGTGGAAAATACATTTCCTAGAATTTCATGTTATAGAAAGGATATTAAATTCAAGTCAGAAATTGTATATTTAAAACATGAATCTTTCATGTCCAATGAATTAAGCATGTAATATGTTTCAGGCATCTTGCTAAGTACTGGACATGCAAAAAGAGGCAAAAGATAGTGCTGGCCCTCAAGCATATATATATATATATATATATATACCAAAGTTGATACAAGGTAAATAAAAAATGATTGATAGAGGGAATTAAGAGTAATTGTAAAAGACTTCATGTATGGAAAAACACTAGCTCAGGATTCAAAGGACTTGGGTTCAAAATTTCCTTTGTCACTGAATTTCTTTTTCTTGAGCTCTAGTTCTTCAATTTTGAAATAAATGGGTTAAAACAGATGAACTATGATGTATCTTGTAGTTCTGAATCTATAATCCTATTGTATCTTAAAAAGGTCACTTAACCTTTCAGAAATTCATTTTTCTCACCTGTAAAATAGGAGTAATAATATCTTTACTGTTTCTCTAATAGATTACTGGAAGAATAAAATAAACTAATAGATATGAGAGAGCTCTGTAATCTCACATCAAAATATACATGCAAGCTATAAGTAATATTTTGTCCTGTTAACTTAGAAAAAAAATCAGTAAAAGCATCTATCTGATGAGTAGTATACTGGTAATATTAAATGTGAGCAGTTAGAAAGTAATAGATTTGTTTTTTTCCCCTCAACAACTTTCTTAATAGAATTTTTATAAAAGTAACCTTATTTGTGCAAATTCCTTGGCTCCTAGTTGCCTTCATCTGTTCTACCATTAAAATGCCTTGACCAGAATCTATGATAATTTCTTATGCTAGGTAACTTGCTAAGAAACTATTAATGAGCATTAACCAAAAGTTACATAGTAGGGACCCCTATACTAAAAAGTGCCATAAGTTTCTGGCTTTACTTAAGGAAAATTGGGAAAATCCATATATATATATAATCTTTCTACCATAAGTCTGATAATTTTGTGTCATGTGACTAACAGGTGATTTTTATGTGTATTACCTCTCAGTATGATTGTCCACATATTATTTGATTCACCTACTTTGTTTTCAGCATCACTTTCTGTCACTCACATTTTCTTGTTTTTTTTTTTTAATTTACCTAAAATCTATTTTATTTCAGTTACATCCCTCCTTTCCCATCATTAAAAAAAGTTTTAAAAGATACATTTATAATAAATATGCCCAATTGAACAAAATAAATTCCTGTATAGGGCATGTCCAAAAAATATATTTTTCATTCCGTGTCCTGAGGACATCACCTCTCTGCCAGGATTCATTTATTTTTTTTTGAAATTCACCTAAATTTATTTTGTCTTCTTCCTTGCTCTACCAGCAACATGAATAATGCAATTAGTTTTCTCCACTGGGAGAGGTAAAGTCAGTTTAGAATTAAACTTCTTCCTTCAAACAATAAAAAGTAAAAATAACTCAGGAAGAACTCTTTGGACTCTGTATTTTCTTCTTCATATGGTGAACAACAGTTTAATTCTTTTATCTTTCTTTGACTCAATGGTTGCTTATCTAAATTTCTATCTCAAACAAATTCAATTTATCATTGATAAATGTTTTAGTTTGTAAATGAATTTGGGCCCAAGTATTCTGAATGCCCTTCTTTATTTTGTTGTTGTTCAATAGTGTCTGACTCTGTGTGATGACTCCATTCAGAACTTTCTTGGTAAAGATACTGAAGCAGTTTGCTATTTTCTTCTCCAGATCATTTTACAGATGAGGAAACTGAGGTAAACAGGATGAAATGATTTGCCCAAAGTCATTCAGCTAGTACGTGTCTGAGGCCAGATTTTAACTTAGGAAGTCTGTCTGACTTCAGACCCAGCACTGTATTACCTTTCTTCTCTATTGTTATTTCCATAATTTATTAATATGCACTCTTGATGACATTTAATTTTCTACTTATTTCTTATTTGCTTTTTTTTGTTTGTACCAATTCATCTAAAATAATCTACAAAAGCTTTAAATATATCTAATAATGCTAAATGACACATATATTAATTGGTCAAAATTTTGCTTCTCTTTGCTGCACTGAAGTAAGGGGAAAATACAATACGATGAAATATTTGTCGACATTAATAATGAATATTTTTACCCTTGTATTTGTTGATTACTTTTCATGCATTCCATAAACAACTTGGAGGCAAGAATTCAAATTCCCCTCGATATAATTTAGTTTTCTTGAGAGCAGAGAATATTTATTTTTTCCTTTGCATCAGGATTTTTATTCCTTGAGAGTAATAGACACCTCATGAATATTTGTTGAATTAAATTGAATGTGTTACATTTTCTATATGACCACCATACAGTTTAATATGGTATTTTGCACATAACAGGCAGTTAATAAATATGCTTTTATTTTTTTGATAAACTTCTGAAACAAACACCTATTATATTCCCTGGAGTTTTGGAGTGAATACATTTTCTACTGTTTTTTATATCTTTTTAAAAAATATCTGTCTTGTGCTTCTCATTTCAATACCTTACTGAATCTGAGTTCATTCATATAAACATTCCTTGCAATAATGAAAATTGTTTCCCATCCATAGCTTCTTATTTTTTTGAGCAACACTTTTTCCAAGCATTCCTTTATATCTTTTATACAAGGACCACCTAATATACTGAAAATCTTCTTTTAGTTTTCCTGACATTGTATGCATGTCATCAGTTTTTGACTCATTTTACTGTCCCACCTTCATTTCCTGTCACATATCTCCCTGATGCTTCTCTCCTTCCATTCCATTTTTGAAATATCTTGGTAATATGCTTGATATATGCCCTTCCTTTGCCTTTTGGAAGATTCCAAACTTTAATTCATAAAAGGCTACAATATTCTATCACTTTAAGAGAAGAAAGTGGTTGTGAAGAAAGATTGTCCTTCATTTCAGGGCAAAGGTTAACATGATTAAAATTACTCAACTATCCTAGAAACAACCTAGAATGTTCCTGGAACTAACTAGGTGATTCTTTAGGTTGTCCTTGTACCTGGAGATCTCTCTCTTTCTCTCTTTTACACCACTTAATTAACTCAATGTCTTTGAAATGATGATAGATCTCATTTTGGAGCCTTATTAAATATTCAGAATCTTGATGCAATTAGAACAATGAGAATTAACTAAGAAAAGCATTTGGAAGTCCTCACAGTCTACAAGGAATGCTTCCTCTATTTGTCCCATATCCTTGCATGGGATATATTCAATGATGATGGAAAATACCTGTGGTGAACATATAGCTTCACATTTAATCCTTTCTTGATACTAGTCATCATAGTGGCTTTGGGAAAAATATACATTTCTATGAATATGGAATGACTAAATTACAAATGAGGGATCTATTAAAATTTCAAGGTTATGATTTGCTCTATCAAATCAAAAAATTTTTTAAATGTTTTAAACAAACAAACAAACAAACAAAAACAAGCACCCTACAATCTTGATTCCTGTTCAACTTTGTGATTTGATGGAAACTATTGGTCAGGGTCAACTGGGTGGCCCAGTAGATAGAGCATTGACCCTAGATTCAAGAGGACCTTAGTTCAAATTCAGCCTCAGATACTTGATATCTGCTAGCTGTATGACCTTGGGCAAGCCATTTAGTCCTGATTGCCTCATATATAGAAAATAGAAAATTTAATTCAAAAAGAAGCTATTGTCAGAAAACACTCTAATTTCACTCTAATCCTCAAGAATGATCTCAATGTATATATGATTGTTCTCACAAAATTAGGTAAAGATATAGAAAGAAGGATATAGGTCACTTGTTTTTAATATTTGCTTGATCACTTTTTAGGCATTGATCAAGTTCACAATTTTTTACTCATCCTTTGTTATGTTCTCCTCTTTAGATTTCTTGCAGACTTCAACAGACCCTCTCTGTGTATAGTCCAACTTCCATTCCCATTTTTTTGTTTTCTTATAATTTCTAGAGCACATTTTCTAGAAAGCAAATAGATTTTTTAATTTGTATCATTGATATTTGTACTTATAAGATTGGTAGGTAGAACAATGGATAGAGGGCTTGCCTTGTAAATTAGACCTGAGTTCAACTCAAACTTCATATACTTACTGGCTGTGTGAACAAGTCCCGTAAGCTTTGCTTTTTCATCTGTAAAATGCAAATAATAATAGTGTCTACCTCCCAAAGTTATGAATCTCCAAGGAGGCTTAGTACAGTACCTGAACACATAGTAAATGATTCATAATTATTAGCTCTTCTTATTATAAATGCATGCTTTATAATAAGACCCCTTTGAAAGCTTTTCTTTTTATTCATCTTCAGAAATGCTAAGGTATACAATACTTTGTACCTAGTATGGCTTAAAATTTTGTGAAATTTAATTGATAAACTCAGGAAAGGGGCTTAATTCCAGCAAGTGGTAAAAATTGTGACTATTATACTTATGTAAGTTATCACTCACATACCGGCATAAAAACTTCAAAAAGGCAGAGGCTTATATGTTCATAGAATAGTGCATGCCATTTTTGATAATGGTATTGTAATTCTTTTTTCCCTTTTTATCTGTCCCCATTAACCCTAACAACAAATATTTTATTTCCAGCTATAGTTTTAGCATTCTACCTAGATATAATATCATTGTTTATCTTCATTGGCAAACATAATAGGGGAAAAATAACTCCAAAGAAATTATACTTTTCCTCAGTATTCAATTGCCAATGAGCACATATATGTTTGCATAGATATAGCTCTTTATAGTAAACTATTTGGGGATTCTGCACATACTACTCACAGTTCTTCCCTCTCATAAATGGGGTATTTCCCAAAAAAAAACTCCCCAATGATTTGATTAATTTTGATATAAAACATCTTATCTTATCGTAATCTTATTTTAAGATTATGATAAGATCTTAAGATCTGTTTTATATCAAGATTAATCAAGTCATTGGGGAGTTTCTTACCATCTTACTTTTAGAATATTATATGAACTAAAATTTATTGGACATAAGTGCAGAGGTCATTGGGCCATACTTTTTTTCCTTCTTCCCCTGCCTGCTTGTACACATACCTGTCAATACCAACATCTTGGTATTTGTTCCTCCACACAATTGACTCTATTAATAACATATGTTGCCTGTACATGAGCGAAGCTGTTCTACTTTCTCTAGAGAGGCATGCATTTCCATGGAAACCAAGCAGGAAAAAGAGAAGGGATACGTGCATGAAAATCACTCAGCTCATAGCAAACAAAGCTGGATGGAGACCAACTGCTTCATCAGTATTCAGCCAGAAAACATCTGAATCTTGCTTGACCCTTGCCTGCTGAAGAGAAACAACACATGGTGACTTCAGCAGTGAAAGGTGTTTTTTTTTTTTCCAAGTTTCTGAACTGGTTCTACTTTAAAGATAGACAAATCAGGTTGTTAGGTGTTGGGTTTTTTTTTTTTTTAATGAGACTATATCTTTGGAAATAAGCCTCTATTTTTACCTCTTGACACTGAGCCAGGTGGAATCCTTAAAGAAAGTGAATTTCTCTTGTGTCAGTTTTTCATATTACAAAATGAGGGTCATGAGAAAAATAAAACAAAAAACATCCCAAACTTCCTTTATTATTTCATAAGAATGTTGAAAATATAACTTAAATAATAAAATCAAACTTTAGAATACAAATCAAAGGTAATCAGGATAGATCTTTGCTCATAGCTTCTGTGGTTGGAAGAAAACAAAGATAGAGAGATATAGTCTAAGTATCTAGTTTTACAGAGGATAAAAACAAAACAAAACAAAACAACAAAAATATCATGTAGTCCAGAAAGTTAATATGATTTCTCCAAGGTCAAAAAGGTAGAAAGCAGTAGAAACAGCAGTCAGACCCACATTTTCTGAATCCAGGTTCAGGGCTTTTTCCATTATGGCAGCTCAATCAGGTGGAAGACAGACAGACAGACACACAGACACACAGAGAGAACATTCTATTAACATCTGCTTTGCTATTTTACCCTAAGAACTATGGAATATTACCATCTGACTTACAGGTTAAAATGCGCAGTAAAGAATTACCTTTTTTATAGTAAATGAACCAAAAGCATTTATGAAGCACTTACTATACTACTTACTATTTTTGTTCATTTACTTAATTGGTAGTAATACTATACCTATAAGATATGAGACAATACTATGTAGGGATTCAAGGCAGCTAGTAGATAGAGTATGTGCCTATTTTCAGGCACTTACTAACTATGTGAACCTGGGCTAGTCAATTAACTTCATTTTCCTCAGTTGTCTCCCCTGTTAAATTACATGGACAGAGAATTGTATCTTTGTATCTACAGTATCTTTGCCAAGAAAACCCCATAAGAAGCACAAAGAATTAGACACAATTGAAAAATGACCAAACAACAACAAACACCATATCATGCCCATGCTTTTGACATAGTTGAAACAATTCATTTTTAATCTAGTCTTTTTCAAGAAGCATTCCTTCCTTCCTCCCTCCTTTCTTTCCCTCCTTTAAAGCCTCCCTCACTCTTCCCCTCTCTTCCTTTTTTCCTCTCTCTTTCCCTCCCTCCCTCCTTCTCTCCTTCCTTCCTTCCTTCCTTCCTTCCTTCCTTCCTTCCTTCCTTCCTTCCTTCCTTCCTTCCTTCCTTCCTTCCTTCCTTCCTTCCTTCCTTCTTTCCCTTGTTCCCAGAAAATGTAACAAATAAGTTAAAGAAATGAGTATTTATGCAGAGATGTGTCTTGCATTCCAGGAATTGGACAAGTGCACAAGAGTACAAAAAGGTGGATGATCAAATAAAAGAAGAGCTTAGTAATAGAGTTTTGCTAGAATGTAGCAGGAAAGAGAACAATATGAAATAAAATTAAAAGGTGATTTGAAGACAGACTGCAGAAATATAAGGCCACAGAATTTGCATTTTATCGAATAAAAGGAGTTACTGCTGGTTTGCTTATTCATTTATGGGCCACAAGGTGGCTCAGTTGATAGAAAACTAGACTTGGAGTCAGGTTGACCTGTATTAAATCCTGTCTGGGATGTATTAGCTATGTGACTCTAGGCAAATCACTTAAGCTCTCTTTCAGTCTTAGTTTCCTTATTTGCAAAATTATATTTAAATGATTATGTTAAGGAACAATTGAAATATTGTATAATGTTTTATAAGCATTGAAGCTTTATATAAATGCTAACTAGTATTTCTATTGTTACTGCTGTTTATTCCTTTATTTTTGAACAGAGTGAAGAAGAGTACATTCAAAAAGCTAGCTTGACCACTGTATAAAGCAATAGTGTCAAATTCAAATAGAAATTGGAGCCACTAAACCATTTATATGGATACCTGTGGGCTGCATATTAGCTTCACCAATTACTTATTAACATTACTTGTGCTTTACTGTATTTTTATTTATTTTATTAGATATTTCTTAGATAAATTTATTCTGGTTAAGGCTGAAATTAAGGGTGTCATGGGTCACATTGTAATTAATGAGTCATATTTTTGACCCTTCTCATATAAATTTCTTTAAAATGGAAGAGAATGGAGACTGATAGATGATTTTCAGAACGCTGAAAGAGAATGATGAAGGACTGAGTTACATGGATCTAGTCTAAGGGAAATGAAGAAGAAGAATTTCAAAAGATGTTATAGAGGGAGAATTGAAAGAATTTAGCAATTGATTAGATGTGGGGGGAGCAGGATTAGAAGGATAGAGATAAGAGCTGTCACTTCTTGGCCTTCTAGATTTGCTCTTTTATAAGCTAACTATCTTTAGTTCCTTTATATAATCTTCACATAAGAATTACTCGATGTCCTTCACCATAGTTTTTGCTCCCTATTTTATCATTGTAGTTCTTAAATTATAAAACTGAATAAAGAAAGGAGTGACTTAACAAGGGTAAAGTATAACAAGATTTTTAACTTATTCCTAGAAGCAATGATTCTCTTAATACCACTCAAGATCACTTCAGTTTTTTTGACCCTGCCATTGTATAATCATTTCCTACTGGGCATTTCACTTTTGTTCCACCTTCTCTGCTTCTGTGTAACATTAATCATTTCCCTTTTCTAGTTCTATATTGCCTTTTCTTTATATTAGGCACATGGCTGGGAAAGGAGGCAAATGTCTGTAACTTCTGCTACTGGAGGAAGCTAAGACTGGCTCCTAAATTCTGACATACAATGGAATTAATTAGATGGTGGCACTAAGCCAGATATCAATATGGTGAGTATCTGAGAGCCAAAGGCCACCAGACTATTTAAGGAATGGCAAATCTGCTCTGTCTAGAAAAAAAAAAAAACAGGTCAAAACTTCCATGATAATGAGCAAGTTGA
Source organism: Sarcophilus harrisii (assembly GCF_902635505.1). NCBI lineage: Eukaryota > Metazoa > Chordata > Mammalia > Dasyuromorphia > Dasyuridae > Sarcophilus > Sarcophilus harrisii. The sequence goes on from NC_045426.1 coordinate 407,758,018, forward strand.
GCATTTCTGTGAGGATCCCCTGTAGTTCTAGCAAGGCAGAGGCAGATAGACATAGTCTCAAAGTGCAAAGCAGAATTTCAAGAGAAAAGTGAAATGTGTAAATTTAGTGACATCTTCACTCCAAATGTTCATATGAACTATTTGTATGTGACCTGTGCTAGAGCCTTTTAAGTTCATTATTAGTCTATCTTACCCCAATAGAGTGATATCATTTTTTCCTTTTTGAGGACAAGGGACAACAAGAATTCTCAAAATATTGATAATGGTAATAATAATAATAATTATTATTATTGGTCTTACTATTTTATGGACACAATGCTACCTTCTAAGGCTGAAGACAGTATTGAACCAAGGTAGTACTTTTAGAACACTTTCTGGTTTTCTTGCCATATAACTTATGTACATATAGATCTAAGTAAAACATGATGGAAGAAATAAATATACAATCAAAGAGTAATATGAGAAATGTGCATATGAAGTTATGTTTGATAGAAAATTATTATAAAAATCTGTGCTGATTTATTATCTTTTGGAATGTATAATAGAACACAAAGTATAAGGCAGTGATTCTTCTTACCATTTAGTAACTGATTTTGTTAGAGCATATCCATTTCTAAAATTGCTGTCTGACATACAGTAATACATAATATTATAATATATAATAGTAATACATAAAGTAATAACTTTGAGGAAACATAATTTTATCAAATTGACTTTTAACCAATGGGTATTAGGTAACCCATTCACCACTTCTCATCAAATGCAATTTGCTTTTTATTTGTCTGTCTGTTTTTATTTTTAGAGGATTTTGATAAAAAAATTTTTCTATAAATTCTTCATGCATCATCTACCCAATACATGATTCCTTTAAGTGTCTTACTATTTCAAGAACAATAGTGCAATGCTTAAATTGTCATTTATCCTTCTATTGCTACATTACCATCCCATAATATTTTTTGAATATGTATTTTCTTTTTTGCGTGTATTTGTTTTTTTTTTTTTTTTTTTTTTGCAAGGCAGTTGGGGTTAAGTGATTTGCCCAGAATCACAGCTAGTAAGTATTAAGTGACTAAGACTGTATTTGAACTCAGGTCCTACTGAATGGGCCAGTGCTCTATCAACTGTGCCACCTAGCTGCCCTGGAACATGTATTTTCTTAATAATTTTATGCATGCATGCAAATCATTATTGATAATATTCTGTGATATAGTCAGATCTAACGTGAATTTCTTCATTGCCTTTAAATCTGCTATACTTTCAAATCTTTGGAGATGATGATAGTTCATGATTTATGGCTATCATGATTTGATTGAAAATATTAGCTTTTAGATCATCAATCTAAAATATCAATACATACATAAATATAAATAAAATATTTAGATATCAATCAAAAATAATGTTGACTGGTCATATAACAAGAGAAGGATAAAAGACAATCTAAGTATTGCACTACTATTCATGAAATATTGGATCATTTGCGTCAGGGAGTAATTTGGGGACAATGAAACTGCTGCATGATTTCTTAAACACAATCCATTATTCAATTCTGCCTCTAGCACTAATATTTGGCTCTCTATACAATCTGTCTATGATTTGTACATTCCTGGACTAAATTAATGGGCTGTTCATATCGTAACCTAGACAGCATAAATTTGTATCTAAGTAGTTGTGCAACTGGGGCTGTCTAAAATGATCTCTTTTGAGCATTTTTGAATCTCATTTAAGGGGTCCTGTAGAATTTGGTGATTTGATGCAATTAAAACAATATTATCTTCCTAAAGAAGTATACAGAGGACATTACTATCTTCAGAAAATCCATCTTCTCCTTGTGTTTTTAACAGTACCTAGCTTTAATCACTGAATGAGTGCAACCTCAGTCACAAATCTGTTGAAGAACTTGGATTAAAAAGGCCAATGCCTCCCACCACATCCAAGGCCATCTTCTGTTATCTGATCTATACCTGGCCACTGGACCCATAGCTCTGGAGGAATAAGTGAGGAAGGTGACCTTGCACAGCCCTCCCTCACTTAAATCCAACTCATTTGCATATCATGACATTTCCTCCCTGATGGGGAGCCCTCCTCTTTAAGAACTAAGGACAAACTGCATTTTGCTTTACCTAGCCATATGCTTTCTTTTCTTCTCTTCGTTTTTTTCCTGTAAATGTAGAGAGTTTCCAACTCTAAGATCTTAACTACTAGAGGATATAATTTATGATGTTTATTGATTCCATTCTAACATGTTTGTCAAGAGTATTTTCAATATGTGTGTGCAACATTAATATAAAGTTTTATGGAAATTAAAACTAGTCATATAGAATGACAAGCATTGATGTTTTCTCAGTCTTTTTATTGCTATAATAGAGAGCTCTGTGACTGATCATTCTCCAGAGGGATGAAAAAAATTCTGTTAAGTGATACATCTATCATATGTGCCACTTTTCACCAAACAGTATTTAAATATAACTGTCAGGTAACTTCTGTTTCTCAGAGGCTGCCATATCCCTTTGTTTCCCTATCCCTTTGTGAGGGGCTTCAATTTTTCGCTTATAGATCTAGGTTTGATATGCATTATCCAATCAGATTATGCCCGCTTTTCATCTTATCTGAGATAACTCTTTCTCTGTTCCTCCCAATATTTTCCAGTGACTGAATAAGTATCCAGTGGATAGTTAGAATAATCTGAATCAGATTAATAAGGGAATACTAAATCTGTAAGAATAATGACCATTTGCATTAGCTCTCATTTTATGACCATTTACCCGTGGGATTTAGTGTCTCTAAGTCAACCTATCAAATATTATTTGAAGGGATAAATGCAACTGAAACATTGGAGGAAAAACTTGTTATTTCACTTTAAAAATAATTTTAATTTAATTTAATTTAAAAATAACATTTACATGATCCAGAAATTATTACATCTTAATATTTCATTTTCTGACTATGCTTTAGCTATTTTCAGGACTCAATTCATGTTTAACAATTGCCTTCAGAGCTGGCCTGCTATTCAGCTCATTTCGTTGCATTCCCTCTCAACTCTTTGATCTTATTTATATCTCCAAACTACAAGCTCACTATAAGTTAAGATAGATAAGAATTGGGAAGGCATAAAAGATTGGATACATACTGATCATCATGTTTTATACTTTCCTATAATTACTTTAAAGAATCTGTGCCTTAATCCACATCTAATTTTCCCTTTCCTGTATCCACTTACTAAAAACAAAACAAAACAAATAAAAAACCATGCAGATAAACTGATGGAAAAGATCAGAGTCACTGGAAAGGTAATTATAATGATAATAATACTATTGTCAATGACATTTTTAAGCAAAATTGTTTGATTTCTTCCCATCTTTTGTGTAATTTACAAATAAACTCCTTCATAGTCTCATTGTCTCTAGTGTAGATTTCTTCTTTGAGTACCATTTAGTCAAGTTTAATCATTCCTCTGAAGTATCATTTTCTCATCTTTTATAGCCTATTTAGCAATGGTGAGTAAAAGAAGTGTGCTTTTAATATTGGTGCAAATTGGTCACTTTAGAAATGATGGCAAATCTGTTCCCCTTTGTGTTCTTTTGTTATTTCCATTACAACTTTATCTAAAATGATCTCTTTAGGATCTGTTTTATTTTAATCCCCTGTCAATATTTCTTCATATTTAATATCCTTCCACTGCTTCTTACTGTTTTCTGAAGTATCTGGAAACTCTAATTATTCCCTAGTATTTATCTAGCTTGAATTTAATATAGTATTCATTTAAACACTGTTTCTTCTCTTTGTAAGGAAGGTAGTATTTATTGGACCAAGTGGTTTCTGGGTTGTTTAGATCTTATCACTATGATGATTTAAATTTAAAATTTTAAATAAATTGAATGGATTTATCAAAATACAAAATGGCCACAATTAAAATGAATATTTTTACTCTTTTACATTACTATTTTTAAAAAATTTGTTTACATACATCCACCTGTAATAGTTATAATTGCAAATATTTTCTTTTTATCTTTATACTTACTTTTAATATGGCGTAGACTGGTGTTTGTTGTGATTAGTTAATGGCCTGACCACACCAAAAGGTGATTTTGAAATGACTTCTATACAATACTTCTTGTTCATTATAATAGTCAATTCCTTCATTTTGTATGTTACATTATTTAGTGCATATTATTTCTATTGTTTCCTGATACTCTTCTTAAAAGAAGTATTCATTATACATGGGTTTCAAACTTATCTGCAAGGCTTTGAACTCTTTTCTTTCTTTAATCTTGAACCATTTTCTGTATAATTTTCCATTTCTAGATATGTCTACTTTCATGATAAAATCAACAGTTCTGATGACATATATTTACCTGATATAAAGGCTCTTGTGAAATATTTAATAGAATTTTAAAAAATAAATCATTGTACTTTACAATGTATATTACATAGGCTAATAATTTTTCTTTATAGTGGTATTTCTATTATACTCATTATTATCCTTGAAAAGCAAAGGGACCAAATTTTCAATAAAATTTTATTATTTTGTGGTTTCTACAAAAATACAATTCACCAAATCTTTTATTTTATTCTCCCAGAAATTTTGAATATCCTTCCTTTCACATTTTATCTGTGCCTTGTCATTTCATGTTTCAGTAAGAATGTTTACTCTATTATATTTAACTTTCACCAAAATCATTTGTCACTGGAAAAAAAAAAGGTTGCACTTAATGAACACTTAGCTAGATGAATATCTACAATCAAAAACTTTGTGATTCTTCACATATATATTCTGGCTCCCTGTCTGTCACTGTTCTATTACTATGACCACAGGGCCATAATGTGCTTATATGCCTGAATCACTATGGATGTAGGACTATTTCTTAATTTTCTTGGCTTCATTAATTTCCATGGCAAAAACATTCATAATATAATGACTAATATGTTAATGATTATCTTCTCCATATTTAACAACTTTGATACTGAAACAGTAAGTATCATGCTCCATAAACTTTCTATTAAGATAGAACCTATCATAACGTGTGGTCTCTTCACATAGCTTTTAAAAACCGAAAGTCAGATCCATGCTATAAGGGTGCATTGAGTTAGTACCTACAAGATGGGTTTTTTAAAAACTAAATTAAAAACAAATTTAAATGTTCTACTCTGTAATTCCTTTCTCAGAGAACTTAGATTCTAGGATATCATGAAACTATAGTTCATATTTTCTCTATTAAAATTATGATACTTATTCATTTTCTATCCAGTGATTATTTTGGCCATTTTTCTTAAATATTTCATAATCCTATATATTCAATCTTTTTACTTTTGTTTTCCTTTTTGAAGGTGTATATATACATATACATACATATATACTCTCAATAAAATGAAACAATTTCAAAACAGAAAAATAGAAGTAACCATACATGTTTAATTCCATTGAATATGGGAAGGACCAAAGACACTAATCTAGAAAGCTTCTATGTTTCCTCTCCTTAAGATATAGAAAAATAAAGGAGATTTGTATGCAAATAATAAAGAAAATTAATTGGTTTATCAGAGAGGAAAAAATAACTTCTAGTTGAGTAAATCAAGAATAGTTTATGTATATGTAGCATCTGAGTCAAAACTTAAATGAAGGAAAAAAATAAGGGAATTTAAAGAGGTAGAGGGAGTCTAGACCAAACAAGGGCATGCATACTGTTGAAGAACTTAGAAAGAGAAGAATTGGTTTGGGGAAAAGTGAAGGTTGAAGTTTAGCTAGAGTTCAGTTACATAAAGACAAAGAAAAGTCCCATAAAATGAAGTTGGAAAGGTAGATTGGAACCCTGCTCCAAAGGGTTAAATACTTGTATTTAGAGCTGAGGCAATATTGTTTACTGAAAGTTGTTGAAGAGGGAAATGTTATTTGAGAATTGTTCTAAGGAAAATGATTACTGCAGCAGCATGAAAAATGAACCAGATAGAATCTAGAGGTGGGAAGAATAATTTCAACAGGACAGGAAAAAAATAATGAAATCCTGAACTGAAATGGAGGGATATAAACACATGCAAAAGATTTTCCAAAATAAGAATTACTAGGGTTTAAAAATAGATTTAATTTGGATAGTTAGGGAAAGGGATGATGATTATAAGATTTAAACCCAGATTACTAGGAAAATATAAGTACCCAAATTAAGAAATAGTAAACCAAAATCATCATCCTAGCATGGGGGGTGGAATGGTATGAATATGAGATAAGTTGTTTATCTTCTATAATTTGATTTTTGTATTGCAGTTTTCTCTGCCATCAATTTTCACTTTAAAATGATATTTGCCTTTGGCTTCCATAGGCTATCATCATAATCTTCTGCTCTGGACCTCCTATATTAGGTATTGGGTAACTATGGAACAATATTAGTTCCCCAATTTATTTATTCCACATAGTCAGTGGAATTTATAGTTCATTTAGAAAAAAAGACATATTGTGGTATATTCTATGGATCAAAAATCATTGGGACTAACAATAACAATTACTGGAATTCAAAGCAAGAAACTAATAGCTGTGGTCAGTTAAGCATTGCTTCATTAATGAAGCAAGATTTGAGAGGAATCTTGAATTGAGGAGTGCCTGTCAGACAGGAGGAAAAACTTCAAAAAATGTGAAAGAAAAATTCCAATCAAATTGATTTAATCATTCATTATTGTCTGAATATGCCTTGAAATAGTCTAATAAATTTCAAGACTGAGTTTCTGGAAAACTAGTATGTTTATGATAAGTGGAAAGTATTTGGAGGATAAGTGGAAGGCATCATGTCGGGTAGCTATGGAATATTTTATATTCCAAAATTATTTTGTAATTTTCTCTGTCAAAGGCTTACCACTCTTTTATTTTCTTTCCATCTCTCTCTTTCCCTCTCTCTCACCATATACATATATATCCATGTATGTTTGTATGTATATATGTATCTATCTTTCTATCTATTCTATCTATCTGTTTGTACTTATTTTCACAACAGTAAGAATACAGAGACTGGGCTTTTTTTTCTTTAATTCTGTACTGAAGTGGATAAAAAACTGATTAATGAAGCTTATTATTTTAGAGATGTCAGTAGAAGTGTCAGAGTGGGGTGTTTTATTTATTTTAAAAATGGAAACTGGACAGCCCCTGGAAAAATTATAGTGTGTTATAGGATTTTATGTCATAGCTAAATAAATACCTGGGTCGTATTTCTCTATAAATTGTTAGTTTTAGTTAAACCATATAACTATTCTGGAGTTCAACTTCCTCATCAATGGAATGGAGACAATAATAATTACCTGAAGGTAGAATAATGAACAGATGATCCCTTAAAATAAATCTTACATTCTCAATCCAGCATTTCAGAATCAATCAAGGTAGTACAAGTGAAAAGATCAGCCAGCACAAGCATCAGCCTTTTAGCTTTGGTTACTTTCTTGCTTCTGTCTCATGGTCCCTGGAAGCCCAGAACTCATTCAATATGCTTGACAGCTCACACAGCTTGGATCAAATGAGAGTCATCAGTTCTCTCCCTTCACTTAAGTTGCAGGACCAAAAAGCCTTATTGTCTATTTGCCCTGTCATAGACTCAAAATCCTCTAGCCTTTACCACCCGCATTGATCACTGTTGTCTGAACTACTTAATATGTACTCTAGGGACAAATAGCCCTTCCCATCTCCCTTGTTGGTAGATCCTTGGGTTTTCTAGGCCTTTACATCTGAAGAAAATTAACAGAGGGAGTTCTCTGTAGGTAAACTTTCTTTTAGATGTTATTTCTGCTAATTAGAAAGTAAACTGAAAAGGGATTATCTCACTATGTCTCTTTGTATTCCTAGTACTTAGCACAGTATTTGACTTGTAGGAAGATCTTAATAAATATATTTTCCATTAATTAATTAAGAAAAAATATAGTAAAGGAAGTAAACCTACTTACATTTTTTAAAAAAGATAGGAAAAATTAGACTTTGTTGTTATAATGCATTTGTTTAGATAATAGGGAATTACCCTATGATAAAATGATTTCAAATTATCACATACATACACATATGTAAACATGCATTTATATATGGATATTTATACATTACATGAATTTATAAAATATGTTATTTCCCCCCCCCTTTTCTAATAGAGAATAATTTAAAGAGCATTGTGTGTAACCCAGTAACTTGGGAGCTTCTGGACAGAATGGATGATCATTTTGTATAGTTTCCATGATTTTATTCTTTAAGTAGATGATAACATTTTTAACATATGAGGACTTTTACAACTCTAAGATACTAGGATTATAAGTTCATAGAAAAGTTAGTCTCATGCTATTATCATCCAATCTTAACTAAGGCCATTCTACCTGCTTTTTTCATCACCTAAGAACCTTAAAATGAAACAAAAAATAGTGATATACCCAGAGTTAAGTTGGAAAACTATTTCCCATTATCTTCAGAATCAATTTGAATTGTTGTGATTATCATACTGTCACTAAGATTTCTACTCCCCCAATAATAAGGCATATAATTTTCAAATAATTGCTTTTTCACCAGTTTGCCTGTTAACTGACTTCAGATTGAAGTTGAATGCTTCTACCTCATTTTTTTTCCACTACCACATACTCCTGCTGCCAAAAGATACAGAATGAACAAAGAGCTTTTGCTTGCTTAAAAAAAAAAAAAAAAAAAAAAGCTAGGCGAATTCAGATAATTAGCCTTAATGCTGGAGTACAGGAGGCAGTGTTTTGCAAGAAGATAAGGAACAATATGTTTATTGTAAACTAATACTAAAAAAAATTGATAGATTTGTAAAGGCTTTGGGAAGAAAAACAACTTAAAGGGATATGGTTACTATGAACAGTGAATCAGTGTCTAAAATATTATAGAAAAATTGCTTTGTGCAACCTAATGATTTCAACTGCTGCACAGAAAAATAAATACATAAAGCTAAAGAAGCATGAGGACTGAGAAATAGAACTTCTTTTTATGGCTGATCTAGTATGAAGGTGCATGTACCAAGAAGTGCTGCTCAATCTTCTGAAAACAAGAGATGTTTCCAGAAGAAACACAATGAACAATCTTAGTGTGTTTTGTCTCTTGTTAGTCAATCATTCATCAACATAGTTTTCATTTATTTATTTTACTAAAATAATATAAAGCTACTCTGTTGATTTGAAAATTAATGACATTGACAGTAAAAACTATTATCTGGCTAATTCTGCATTTTGATTTTATTTAAGCAAAGAACTGATTTGTTTGTTTTAAACTTTTCTCTGGGTAACAGATTATTATTTAGAATAATTTAAAATGTTATTTGCTCATCTATTAATCACATAAACATAATAAATATTAAAATAATCATTGAAATAAAATAATAAAGTAATTAAATAATAATATACCCATTATTACTTAGCAGTCTTTGACTTTTAATATGTGCATAAAGATGGTGAAACTATGCTCTGACATTCTACTTCTCAAATTTACTCTAGTTCTTCCAAATAAAACTTGGGCCAAAGGGATTGAGGTAACAGGTGGATGTTAAAAGTCAATAGGAGATGAGGATGAGGAGTGATATTTAATCCTTTTTGCATTCTGGTTTAGCCCTATGGTCAACAGTCAGTGGTCTAAACCAAATGTGAGCAATGATCCCCAGGAGATAACACATGTCAGACACAGAACCCTTACCCTTTTAGCCTTGGGTATTGTTGATAATGCTTTGCTATTGTGTCTTTATATATTACCTAGCCCTGAATTTCAAGGTTAATAATGAAAAAGGCATCAAGGATGTTATGAGTCCCAAGACATCCTCAGGCTTCCTTGAGAATCGAAATAAGTCAATCAAGTTGTTATAAAATATCAGAAATCATGTCTTTCATTATTGTAGAATTATTAGTTCAGGATTCACACCTTATGGGACCGATATCTTTCACAAATAGGAATCAAACGTGGTTGATTGTAGTAGTTATATTATAGTTATCATTCAGTCATGTCCAACTCTGACTTCAATATGAGGTTTTCTTGGCAAATAATTTGCCATTTTCTTCTCTGTTAGATTAAAGCAAAGAGTGGTTAAATGACAATGCTCAGAGTCACAAAGCCAGAATATCTAAGGTCAGATATGAATCTATCCACTGAAATACCTAGCTCCCTAAGTATTTTATACCAAATTTATATATATATATATATATACACACATATAATATTTATCTATATATAAAGCTAATAATATTTATGTATTATAATATAAAACATAGCATTAATTAATAATTAATATATTGATACTTATTAATAATAATTAATTGTATATATGTACATATATATATTGTCTGCTTTACTGTAATGATTACTCTGAATATGAGCCATATTTTATGGACAGTGTTAAGGCAGGAGACTACTAAAAGAGTGACCAAGAAAAATCAACAGTCTGACTCTAGTAACAGGGAAGAAGGATTGGTGTAGGGACTTTTATCTTTACCTAGTTTAGACAATATAATTAAAGGAAAGAAGATTCAGGCAGAACTAAACAAAATCACTGTTAATTTCACTTGGAATTTAGGAAATTAATGTTCTAATGAGTAACTTCTAAGCATTTTAATATTAAATGATAAATAAAACATGGTAGATCACTTTTCTTTTGAGTAGTACAAAATATCCAAATAAATGAATTTTGGTATAAAAATTTTTCTAAATGTTTTTTCTCAAATCAATGTGATAATTGTAGCTAATCTAATTATGTGGAACAGATTTTTAAAGTCAATATGAGAGTAGAAATGCTATGTATTTTTTGTTTTAGCTCAGTTAAGATGTACCATATATGAATATCATTTTTAATTTATTTACCTTCAATCAAAGCCAAAGCCAAATATTCAGTGAAATTAAAACTGTCATACTCATAAGGTTTGTTTTTTTCCCTTTAAACCATCTGTTTCTTCTTGACAGAAGCGATAAATAGGGATTTGGTCATGTTTCTCTTCTAATTCAATTTCATTTAATTCCTTCTCTCTCTTTTCCTATCCCATCAGGAGTTGACGAAGCAGGTATAATATCTGTACCAAAAGATAAAAAACTACAAAAGAAGACACTTTGTGCTTCAGATTATTGTGAACTTTTGAAGTCTTAAGTCTAGTCATTTTAGGTTTTTTTGACTTATAAATATACATAAGTAACATAAAGTATATTTTCCAATACGAAGATGGAGAATATGAAACTGGAAAGAGTACTATTTTTAGAGCAAGAAGACTTGAGTTTGAAACAAGTTCACCTATTGGGTCACCTAAGCCCTCTCTCTGGGTCTCAGTTTCCTAATCTATAAAATAGTAATGGGGCAACACTAAATGTTGCTTCATTCAAGGTTCTGATGAATATTTTTTTTGAATGGCAAACTATTCTGACATTGTTTTATCTTAAACTTATAGAATATCAGATTCAGAAAGAATAGAGGTCATCCAATTCTCTCTGAAAGAAATTAAGAATTTCCCTTAGAGTGTATTTGATTAAATAGTCATTTAGTATCTATTTAAAGACTTCCAGTGATGTCTCTCTTCTTCATTGACCACCTCTAGATACATCCTATTCTACTTTTCATCAACTCTAGTTGTTAGAAATTCTTCCATCCCACTTTTCTTTACCTGACAGAAACATCAGCTATCTCTGAATCTTTCACTTATTCTTAAGGCCCCTAAAAACATGTTTGGTATTTTTCCCATATAACAGTTGTTATATGGGAAATGTATTTCTGTTATGTCTGATGAAGTCTTTTCCAGACTAAACATCTTTTAATAATTTCATCTTATTCATAAAAGATGGAAAAGAACCCACATATACATCTATAAACATTTCTAAAAATGTTTGCAGCACTCCTAGTTTTAAGGCACTGGAAATTGAGTAGATTCCAATCAGTTGGGAAATGGCTGAATAAATCATGGTATGAATGTAATGGAATATTATTGTTCTATAAGAAATGATCAGGAGGCCTGGAGAGACTTACATGCACTGATGCTAAATGAAATAAGCAGAAGCAAAAGAACATTGTACATAATAACAACAATATTGTGATGATCAACTGTAATGGACTTGGCTCTTTTCAACAATGAGGCAATTCCAATAGACTTGTGATGGAAAATGCCATCTACATCCAGAAAGAGAACTATGAAGACTGAATATGGATCAAAGCATAGTATTTTCACCTTGTTGTTGTTGTTTGCCTGTTTTTTTCCTCTATTTTTTTCCCTTTTGACCTGAATTTTATTCACAACACAATGAATATGGAAATATGGTTAGAAGAATAGCACATGTTTAAACTGTATTGGATTGTCTGCTGTCTTGAGTAGATAGAAGTGAGGAAAAGAGAGACAAATTTGAAACACAAGGTTTTGCAAAGGTGAATGTTGAAAACTATCTTTGCATGTCATATTGAACTTGTAGTCCTCTAAAACTCCTAGATAATATTTTCCATCAACTATAACTTAGCTACATTTAGCTTATTTTCTTTTTGTTCACTTGATCCTTTTTAAAATTCAAATATAGGAGTTTAATTTCCAGTAGAATTTGATATAATTTGAGTTGATCCATCATTTTGTTCTATTAGCATAATTTTGAGACCAGGTTTTTTTCATCCAAAATGTCAGTACCACTCTCAATTTCACATCACATGTTAATTTAAAAATATGCCATCTCTGTCTTCTTGTAAGTATTGATAAAAATGTTAATCAAAATTTACCTAGGACTAGAGTGTAGTTGGAAATACAAGAAAGGTATAAACACTCTAAATTGCCCTTTATTTTCAACATTACTTTTTGTTCTTTTTACTAAAATCTTCGTTCAAAATTTATAGTCATTTTCTACTCTTTTCTCTCACTTTTCACTACCCACCAGTCATTTGGCAAGCACTGTTAATTATATTTTTACATCTGTCACACCCACCCCATTCTTTTCATTCACATGACCAATACCATATTTAGGTCCTCATCATTTCTTGCCTTGAATAATTTAATAACTCCTAACTGAATTTCATAGTTACAGTACTCCCTTCTCCAAAGTTATCTTCCTAATATACATTTCCCACTATATTACTTACCTAATCAAAAACCTTCACTGGATACCAATTGCCCACAGGATAAATGCAAATTTCTTAGTCTGACATTTAAAGAACTTCACAATATGGCTCCAAACTAGGTAGTTATTTCACATTACTTTCTTTCACACACTGTATGTTTCAGTTAAATTTAACTATTATCTATTGTTATTGGACAGTGGCATCTTAATGTAGCATCTTCTATCTCTGAGGATGAGTTGCAGGTAGTTATCCATGACCTCTTTGTCTTTCAAAATCTAGGTCTTCCTTTAAGGGCTAGGAACCTGTCTCTGATTCTGTCCTTCAAATTGTTCTTTCTTTTTTTTTTGGTCTAAATATTGTCTTTCCTCATCATTATTCTAAATTGGGTTGTACTTGACAGTGTGTATATTTTATCTCCTTACAAGAAGGTAAGTCTCATAAGGTCAAGAAATAGACCAGTGGTGTCTTTGTATCCCCTAGAGCTAGCTCAATATTTTGTACCAAATACTTTCTTACTACTTATTTGTTAAGTTGTCCTCCTCAAAAAAACAAAACAAAACAAAACAAAAACATGAGGTTATACTGTACGGGTAAAAACATCATGATTTCTCAAATGAGTTATTTGTAAAGTGCCTTGCAGAGTGATATAAATGCTGGCTATTAATGCATGTTCTTGATATTTCAAAATTTAATTCTACCAAATACCAAAATGTTCATAACATTAGGAATTATTTTTTTTTTCTGTATGACTGTCAAATATTTCTTTACAAACAAGTTGTTTAGCTGGCATTATAATAGTTTTTTGTTAGTTTGTTTTTTATTAATTGATACCCATCGATCATCAATTATTTTTCATGCATTGAATATATGTATGTTATATAAATATACATGTATGTTTATATGTTAACACACATACATATGGAAAGAAGAAAATTTTGAACCAGTTATGAATAAATGCGCTTATAACTTTCCTTGTATTCCCCAGAAGTCTATTTTTAAGAATTCCATTACTAACACACACACACACACACACACACACACACACACACACACACACAAGTCTCCAGTACTTATACTGATGCAATTATCTATGATGGATGCTAATGTTTCTTTTTCTTCTCCCGATATTTTAGTTGTCTTTTCTTCTTTTTCATCTTCCTTTATCTATCTATAGTTGACTCATCATTTTCTTTTTAAAGGTTCCTGTGGCTTTATAAATTCAGTATTTAATGCAGTTTATTAATCTTCCTTTGTGTCATTTTTCACCTTTGAAACAAAATTACCTCAAGCTGATGTACCTCTCTGTAGGATAGGAAGAAAGGAAAAGCAGGTAGAATCAGCAATATGATTCTCAACAATTTTGTGCTGTGTTAAATAGTCAAGGTTTTAACTGACATTTTATTACATTCAAGATAGTAAAGTTTCTAGCATATCAATTTAAATATTTTGTATTTTCACATTCCCTAACTGCTTATTAAAAGTTATTTCCCTTTTTTTATATAAAACAGAAATAGATTTCTGTCCTACTTTCTATTTCCGAACATTTTTTATTGTACAGTAGATGTCGCTCTAAGGCTACCACACTGTTGTTTATGTGAGTATTGCTACGATATTAGATTCACAACTTGGGATGTTTAGATCAAAATCTCAATATTTAAAATAAGTAAAAATGTTAAATATGCTATAATATGGGAAGAAGAAAACTTGAAAAATAGGTAACATGGGCTGCCATAATGAAAAAAATCCATCATTAAGTGGGCAACCTATCAGTGGTAATGAGCCACTTGGTACTTGGCTAGGCTAGCCCTAAAAAAACAGACCCATCTGTTATTGGCACAAAACTTGAAATTTTTCCAGCATGGCATTATTTACCAGGGCTGACATTACATATACATAGCCATAGAATACCCAAGGTTATCTCCATGTTATAATAAAACATTATAGGAGGAATTCATTTTCAAAATTTCAGAACAATGCTCCTTTTGAGTGCAAAATATATTCATTTTTCAAATGTATTTACAAACTTATTTTGATAAAGTTGTTATGAAGCATTATGAAATGACTTTGACTAAATTTAGATATGCAAATCTTTCATCTATAGGAGCAACAGAATATGAGAATAGGAAAGCTCAGAATTTATAGCTTCTCTCTGTTCTATAATTTTGTTTTGAAAGAAACTTTTCCATATTTTTATAATTCTTAAACTCTACTAAGAAAGTCACCATTCATTCCTTGGCAGAAGTTTGACTGGCAAGGTAACTGTATCTGCACAATATTGTCTTGTGTTTTTTGTTGCTTTTTTTTTTTTTTTCCTTTTTTTCTCAGCCAGGTTCCCTAAGTATAGGATCATAGATTTAGAGCTGAAAGTTACCTTAAAGATTACTGAATTCAGGTCCTTAATTTTATAGAGAAGAAAAGTGAGATCTGGAGATGATAAATGATTTTCCCCATATACATAGCATATGTCTGAAGTGAAATTCAAACTAGATTTAATGAACATTTTCTCTTCAGAGATTTTGAGACTATCTGCTTACCAACTATCTCTTTACATAATCATTTAGTCATGTCTAAATATTTCTTTGAATATTTGTAACAGATTTGTTTTTAATATTAATTAAAACAAAGTTTGTAGCAAGTCATTCAGCTAGCATTTATTAATTGCATATTATATGTCCAACACTATGCAAGGTACTGGGTATTAAAAGACAAAAAGGAAATATTCTTTGATCCCAAGGAGCTTATATTGAGCATAATATATACAAAATAAAAATAAGATTATTATCACATGGAATAAAATATTAGCAGCTTTATGACATCAAGAATGTCTTCATAAAAATATTTTTATTATGTCTACATCTTAAAGTAGGATGGGATTTTACAAAGGGAAGACATGTAGATGATGTGGAACAATTAACGACAAGGCATTTTAAAAGGAGAGTGTCATATATGAAGAACACTAAAAAGACTAGTTTGACCGGACCATGGAATATATGAAAAGAGGTTTTGTGTTATAATTTTAGAGGTAGGAAATTTTTCTTAGAAATGAGTTATGGTGATCACCATGTGAAAATATGGATACCATAGCATATCTAAATGGTATTCTTACTGACCCTATTGTCTTCAACTAATAATTCTCCTTCCTTTTGTAATGCTAATTTGTAATTCTTAGAGAATCTCCTGATAATTTCTAGTAATAAAGACATCATTAGGTATACTACCACTATCTCTCTTTAACATAAGAATTTTTCCATACAAAATGCTACCTGATATTATTATTAAAGCTTAAATAATCACCCTCACATATTCTTTTTATTGATCATTTAAATGTGTGCTATAATTGTAGTGTACTTTTCTTTACCAATAGAAGTAATGATGAAGTTGACTATAAAAATTCATATTCTTAAATTGATAGAACTGAACATGGGCTTATACAATTCCTTTATGGTCAAAGCACTTGCTTGTGCAAAGTGAGTTACTGCTCATTCTTTATGTAAAATTCATAAAATAAAGGATACTGCGGGATGTTATTTTGCATACTTGTATAAAAATATTTATGTACCCTAAATCTTTTATATGAGTTCAGTACTTGCGAACCAAATGTTTATTTGTAATTAGTTAGTATATTAAAAGATGTAGAGGTTGTACGTGTATATGTTGCCAATGTAGGTTATGTGTATTTTCATGGATCTAACTAGATGTACCTTACAAGAAGACTTGCATAGTTGTGTTCTGTTTTCTTGAAGAAATTATATTTATCCTCTAGAATTATATTTTTATCTTCTTAAATATTTTTAGTTTAGGAAAAAATAATTTTGATGTTCATAATGTGTTCTGATTGCTATCTATTAATGGGAAGGAGATTCCGAAGTTTTGTTGAAGATTTACATTCTTTACCACCAAATACCAGTAACACAAAGACCAGATGCAGTGAATTGAAAGTAAATTTATCTAAGTCAATAGAAAACTGAATCACAGAAGTTACCAAGATGAAAACATGCTAGACAATACAGAGGAAATTAACTTTCCTCCAGAGATTAAGATACCTCATCTCAATCAAGACATTGCCAGATGTCACCCAAAGGAAAATTCCCAAAGTCTATTATGAAAGGCTGGTGATAAAGACATGATTGAGTCTTTACCAGGTCCTCAAACTTTTTAAATAGGGGGCCAGTTCACTGTCCCTCAGACTGTTGGAGGGCTGGACTATAATAAAAACAAAAACTTTGTTTTGTGGGCCTTTAAATAAAGAAACTTCTTAGCCTTGGGTGAGGGGGATAATCGTTCTCAGCTGCCGCATCTGGCCCGTGGCCATACTTTGAGGACCCCTGATTGAGAGACTGATTTCTCTACATATTGATTTCTTTTGAGAGCCTTTCTTTCCCTTTAGTAACCTCTCCCTAAAGAGAATCTAGAACCTCCGTTCTTTTCTGAAATTGAATGCCAGAACACTAGGCTTTCTCTTCTTCAAAGCTCTACACTTTTATACTGTCATGGTGCCTTAAGTTATCAAACTTCACCAATTAGAAGAGTCATATACAATTGGGTATCAAGCCCTTAGATATAGATATGGCAATATACATG
Organism: Sarcophilus harrisii; assembly: GCF_902635505.1. Lineage (NCBI taxonomy): Eukaryota > Metazoa > Chordata > Mammalia > Dasyuromorphia > Dasyuridae > Sarcophilus > Sarcophilus harrisii. The sequence goes on from NC_045426.1 coordinate 407,775,618, forward strand.
CACATATGTGTGTGTGCATGTACCGTTTTCTATCGATATAGATGATAGAAGTAGCATATAAAAGTACATATATGTCATTTGACATCAAGAAAAATAGGATCTGAATTTTAGCTTTTCTTTTCCATGTTCATAAAAAGAGAGGGAGAGAGGGGAGGAGGGAAAGAGAAAATGAGGAAGAGACAGAGAGAAAGAGAGAGAGAGAGAGAGAAAGAAAAAGAGAGAGAGAGAGAGAGAGAGAGAGAGAGAGAGAGAGAGAGGATGTGAGGAACCCTGAAACTGTCTTTACTTTGGGGTAAACACTCTCCTTGAAGGGGAGAAATTCCTTGAACCCTCGGAGAAGCTCTCCCCTGAGAAAGACCTGCCCCAGAGAATCAAGATAAAGTGGTTTCATTCTGTTATCTAGATGGGACTAGTTGAGTCCAGGACCATACTACATACTTAGCTCAAACCTAATTTATGTCATTTAGCTTAAGATCTAGATTTCTGTTGGCCCCTATTGAGCTGAAGATTGACTCAGGACCACTCCCAGTAAATTGTTTCATTGTACTAGAAATCTAGACCTGGGGGCAGTGACACTCATTCAACTGAAACTTTTATTCAATTTGGAGATTTTGGTCTGATTTCAACTCAAACTGTTCTCAGCCCTTACAAAAAGTTTCAAATTATAAAAGGGGGCAACTTGGGCAGAGGCCTAAAGTAGCTTACTCAGCTGCTAGGGCCCTGTCCACTGAGAAGGTATTCTCTTCTCAGTGCCAGACTCCGTTTCCCTGACAGGACCTTGCAGAAGGCCAAAAGCAGGACATGCCATGCCAAGGAACCTCTCTCTCCTTGGCATAGCTGCCTTTGAGAACCCTCTGCCCTCTGTGAAGAGACTCCCTCTTTTCAGCATTAACCACTCATTATCTTTCTGCCAGGACTCCTCTGCTAGACCTTTACTTCTCTGTCGGGACCTTGCCACTAAGGAAGTCAGCCTCCTAGCCCATTTCCTAATTACATTTATTTATTTTTAAAGGCAATGGGGGTTAAATCACTTGCTTAGGGTCACATAGCTAGACAGTACCTGAGGTTAAATTTGAACTCATATCTTTCAGACTCCAGGGATGATGTTCTATCCACAGCACCATGTAACTCTGTCCCTCTTCTTTCTCCTCTCCCTTGCTCTCCCCAGTCCTTTCCCTTTCTCTCCTCCCTGCCCATTAATTTAAATCTGGATTGACTGCCCTCTAAAGTGTTGAGTGTTGCAACCAGTATGTTTAACATTTAGTGGCAATAAACTTCTTTTTGCCAGTCTAACTTTTCAGGTTTGTAAATTCTCTTGTGAAGGACCTGTGTCACCCAGAATGGGTTCCCACAACTCTCTGCCCTGCACCGAAGAGAGAGAGAGAGAGAGAGAGAGAGAGAGAGAGAGAGAGAGAGAGAGAAGGCAGGGGTGGGGTGAAGAAAAGATAGAGATGGAGAGACAGAGAAGCCTCAAGCAACTGGTTGTTTCCTAAAGCTTAGGTCTCTTCCTACCATCTCTCACTTGCATATGATAGATTGTTGTGAAGAGCATAGTGTCCCTTAACAAACAATACCAGCCCAAGGAGGAAGAATGGCTTTTAAGGATTCCTGATTCCTGTGAATGTCATTTGTGACTTGCTTCAGCACCTAGTAAATCTCTGATTCAAGACTTAATTTCATTTCAAAGGGATCACAGAGCCAGCATTCCTAGATCTATTCATATCTCCTAAGGCATTGTTTTCTCTAGCTACCCTGGTGATGAGAACATATGGTAGTGAGAGAAGGGTTATGTGACATTTAAAAAATTGAGAGACATAATTTTGGGGTTGGTTATTAGTCATTTTTTAATGATACCAGCATTTTAATAAAAAGAGGTCAGTTGCACTCTCCAAGTGCTGAAGACAGTTTATAGCAGGCTTACAACTTATATACTCTTGGACGAGGGATGTTCCCAAGAGTGACAATCAACTCTGACTGCTTAACAAGTAATGAATGAATAAATATTGCTAAGAGGTTCTGGACCAGTTCTAATCAACTTTAATTATACCATTTAGTTCTAAATTACCTAGCCTTGAATAATCTATTGAAAGAATTTATCTCCACCCAAAACTGAGTAGAAGGTTGGGAGGCATCTGATCAAGGCTGAGGAGAGTTAATTCAATCTCATTGTCAGCAATATCCTTCAAATAGCATCATAATCATTATCTTCATCAACATGACCCTTTTTTTAAGGGGCAGCTTATATCTTTTAATTACGTGATTCAAAAGGAAAAAGGATAAAATTCACTAATTCATTGGAAACTATTTAACTAAAAGATGAACTATTCTTTATTTTTGTTTCCAAATTAGTTTAAGCTTTCAAAGGAGTGTTTTTTAATCTACCACTGAATTTCAAAAGTATCAGTCCTCCCCAACAAAAGTTTTAATGCTAGGAAAAACACTAGCATTATGTTTTACCCATGGTAGGTTCTCAATGAATATTTCTTGATTTAATTGAGAAGTTCATTTGCATGGATTAGAAATCACAAATGTTCCAATTTCCTTATCCATTTGGATTGGAATGGTATGTATTTTGTTCAGTAAGATTTATCAGATTTATATTCCATCTATATGACTATATCTATAAATTGACATCTATATAGAATAGATAGAAGACAGATATGGATACATATATTAAAAACAGGAAAATTTTCAGAGGAAATTATACTAGGAAATTTATATTGCTGATAAATACTTGCAGGTCAATTTTTTTGAGGTGAGGAGCTGGATCTTTCTTCATTTTATTCAGGGGGGGGCTTTTCTTTTTTGAGGGCTTTAGGGAGAAACTTGGAGAAGTAGCCTTCAGCACATTGGACAAACATGTGTTCTCAGAAGACTGCCAATTCCCTCTACAAAGGGTCATTTTAGTTTGGAGTTTGTGTTCAAGGGTGCCTATAATCTTCTTTTCAAAATTAAATTCACATTTATGGACCCAATAATACTGCTTGATAGAAGAATCATTTTTTGTATTCTGGTCTAGAAAGGGAGGCACAGCAAGAAGCTCTCAAAAGTTACAGGACTCCTGTGTCACTTGTAAAATTACTTCTTTCCAGAGGCAATACATCTATAAAGTACAAAAAATATAGTACCAATGTCCACTAGGAATTGTTATAGCCTCTTGTAGCTACCTAAAACACCTGTTTTTGTACATCTGTGTTGCTTCATTTCTAAAGTTATAGCTTCTAAAATTTGAAGCTAGACTTGAACAACTACCTGCAAAATATATACATATTCATGTGAGCATATCCATATTATCATATATCTACATATGTATATATGTATATTTATTTGTGTAAATAGAAATATGTATATCTATCTCTATAATAACATAGACTTTTTTTTTAAAGATATCTTTACTGTATCTGTAATGCAGAAGAAACTGAGCAAGACAGAGATTAGAGACCAATTTAATAGTTTATTTAATGGAGAGATATACTTCGACCAATGCATTCATGGTTGGTCCCCGGGCTGGACTAGACTATCACCTCAAAGAATCCAGCCATGAATATCAGCTAACAAGGTTCTTTTATAGGGTAACAAGACCAATGACCTAATGGGGGAGCTACCTGGGTGGGGATGACCTAATGGGGGGAAGTACCTAGGATGACATAATGGGAGGTAGTGGAGAGGCTCCTGATATGCTAATGATGTCTAAAATGGATAAAGACCTTTATCCCAATAAACATTAAGAGGGAATAAGTATAGCCTAAAGTCTAAGTTATAAGACTTTTATCCTATCAAACATTAAGAAGCAATGGTTATAGCCTGAGGCGCAGTACCAAAATCAAACATTAAGAGGGAAAGGTTATAACCTGAGGCAGGTAGGACAATGGGGAAATTGGGTCAGGACATTAAAAGGGAACTGTGGCACAACATATCTATATATTTCCATCTATCAATATCCCTGCGTGAAGATATCTAGAGAGGGAGACAGAGACACAGAAAGAGAGATAGAAAGACAGACAGACACTAAGAGACAGAGGCACAAAAACAGAGAGACAAACAAAGAGAAACAAAGTCAGAGACAGAGACACAGAGAGATAGGGATACAGAGTGGTGGAGATAGAGCCAGAAACAGAGAGATACAGACAGACAAACAGACATAGAGAAAGACTGAAACAGAGACAGAGACAGAGGGAGAGACAGACAGAGACAGAGAGAGACAGAGAGACAGAGACAGAGCAGACAGATATTTAGAAGACCTATGATTTTATCAGTTTAAGGAATATCTTGTGAGGAACTTTCTTTTCTAATACAGAGCACCACCCCTGAAACTTAAAAGTCTTAGCAATTTCCTTTAATCACTGAGGACTTAATCCCATGCCCACAGTCATATAGCTAGTGTATGTTCTAATTACAATTTAGACCAAGGTTTTCCTGTCTCTGAGGTCAGTTCTGTACCTACAGTGCCTTGCTGCATAGCCAGTAAAAAAAAAAAAAAAAAAGAAAGAAAAAATCTATTTCTATATTTCTTTAAATACACACATTTTATATAGACATCTCTTTGAGAGCCCATATTTGTACCTAGATTCCTTCTGTCTACCCTGACTGCTTCAGCAGAGCCTGAGCCTGAACCTTCTATCTCTCAGGCTTCTGGTATTTGTTTCCCAAAATATAGGTGACTGAATAAAGATACTGAGGTGGGTGTTGCTAGCCCCAGAGGTGACCCTTTGAATTTGAGAGTTGTTTAACAGATTTGTCCTGCAGGAGCTGAACTCTGAAACAACTTCCTGGAGGAGACATTGAAAACTGCTGGGAAGCTAAGCTTAGACTTTTTTCTAGGTTGACAGATAATATGCATCTCCAGGGATTGCTCTGGCCAGTGCAGAGCTAAAGTAAAGCTGAAATGCCTGTTCAGCAGTCTTCCAATGGTTTTATGTTTCAATGTTTTAAGTATTCACCTTCTAGGAGAATATAACACAAGCAGTAGATTATGAAATCATGTTTTCAATATTTCTAAATTATTTTAAGCATTTGTAAATCAAACTTTTGAAACTAATTGTATTTTTTATGATGGAAGAAATAAAATATGGTTTCATATGTGACTATTTTGTACATTGAATGCTTTTCTTCAAGGGACCTTGTTAATACTACTTGCAAAGACTCTAGACATAATCCATAAATATGTGCTTTAAGAGATTTTTTCTAGAGCTCTGAGATAATGTGCATAATAAAAATAATAATTAAAAAATAAACCTGACCCTCTCACTTCTGGGTTATGGATTTTATAAATATATTTAAACATATATATTACACACACATTTGAAAGACTGCATGTATATGTATAATCATATATATATATAAATATTATATAAACATTTCTTATAATATTTTAAGTATGAATCATTTTGAGACTTTGCATTTTATGCATTTGTTTTTTTATGGAGAAAAAAAAGAGTTGTTGCATTCTGATGTATTTCATCAATTGAATACTTTGCTTGAAGATATCTTGTTAATTTTTTCTGGCAAGAACCTGGATATAAATTAAACTTATGCCTTAAGAGATTTTCCCTAGAATTCTGGTGTAGGTACATAAAAAGCCCCATAATTAAAGAAAAATCCCAATTTACTATTCTCCTTCACCCCAGGTCATAGAGTTTATAAACATATTTATCTATACATACTTAGACTTATACATATATGTATATATCATGAATTTTTGTTTTTATTTAGTCAGTTTCAGTGAGACCCAACTGTTGGTGGTCTCTCTGTGTTGGTTTGTTTGTTTTTTTTAGCAAATGTACTTGAGTGGCTTGCCATTTCCTTCTCCATCTCATTTACAGATGAGAAAATTGAGGTAAATTGTTAACTGATTTGCTTTGAGTCATTCAGCTAGTAAGTGTCTGAGGCTGCATTTGAACTCAGATTTTCCTGACTTCAGGCCCAACACTCTTTCTATTATGACAGGTAGCTGCCCATGTATATACACAGCACACACACACACACACACACACACAAACACACATATTTGTATGCACATGTACACATTTATGTGTATAAAAATAATATGTTTATGTACTTTATGTACACCTTGATAGTCAACTTAGGTAGAAAGAAGATCTGGGTTAAATTTTCAGTCCTGCCACTAGCTATCATGAACATATTTCTTACTGCACCTAAATGTCACTTTTTTTCTTTTGTAAAAGGGTAGTAATAAAACCTATAATCCATGAGCTATGGCTCATGAGGTTGTTGTGAAAATCATTTTTATTTATATAACTGCTTTGTAAACTTTAAATACTATGAATGTCTATAAGAATAATAAAAATGTTATTATTAAATGAAAATGTCCATACAAGTATAAAGAAAACACAGAAAGAGATTGATTGAAACTAATACTTTTTAAAAAAATTGTTCTGTAGTCACTGATGACATGATTTACTCTATTATTTAGAAATGAAGGAAAGTTACAGAGAAGGCATCTTTTTAAATAAATATTTCTCTCTTTATAGACCAGACTTGTGATTTTATTGGTCTAGGAATTTCCTTATGAGGAAACTTTTTGTCACCTTTTATTCAAAATACATATTGTCTTACATATTTTCTGGACACTTAATGGCAAAGTGGCTCACCAGAATTGCACAGTCAATAAGTTCTAAAGCTAGATCTTGATAAAAAAAAAAAGAAAAAAAAATTATCCTATTACTCTTAATGGAGGTAGGGAGAAAAGAGGTAAACGTGATAGAAGAATAAACTCACCTGTAAATGCTGCCTTGGAAATTGTTTGTTTTTCCTCAGGAGAAATGGACTAACTGGAAGCAAGGGCAGCATGCTATAATGGATAGTGTAATCTTTGAAATCAAAAAGACTTGGTTTAAGTATTACCTCTGACATATGCTAGCTGTGTCATCCTGGGAAAATCTTTTAATCTCTTGTTTTCCATTAAACTAAGATGCTAAATTGATCATGTCAACAGTAAGATAACATTTTAGTAATTTTATTCAGATACTCCTTACTCTCTAATTCTTTTTTTTAAGTGTTATTTTCAAGAAAAAGAAAAATTTCAGTTGAATCATAGAATGAAGATGACAAACTTCTTGCAATATAAAATCCTTGTCAATTTATACAAAAAATATTAATTCTTAAAATACTCAGTACTCTTGTCATATTAGCTTCCAATCTGAAGGACAGAATTAGGCATGTTTCTGAAATTCCTTGTGGAATCAATCTACATCTTCCTGTAGAAAGGCTTTCTTTTCCAGAACAACACTATTTCTTTTCCTATCCTGCAACATTTGGCAGTTATTAATTCTATTCTGCCATATGAAGGAGAAAGAGGTTGAGGAGTGCATTGTAAATATTCTGCCTTCCAAAGCATTTAAGGACTTTTTAAACTTCAATGATCTTTCTCCTATTATGTCTTACCTACTGCAAACAAACAAACAAACAAATTAATAAATAAAAGGCAAATTCTCATTCAAATCAGCTTTGTTGGGTATTGTCTCAAAGAGAAGAAGAAGCAGAACTTCATTGCAGGGACCAAATAGAGATTTTAGAAAGATGAGCCTTAGAAGAAAAATACCTGAAGTTCAAAATAAAAGAAATAAAATATAAGACTTTCTCATAACTCTAAAGGCCTAAAAATGAAAATTAAATGAAGACAATAAAATGGAAAGCCATGGCAAAATATATGAGAACAGAAGCCTACAATAAGCTACTGCTTGAAATAAATGCATCTTTAAATATACAAAGATGAAAAATGAAAAAATAAAATAAATTTATTATGCATTTTTTTATATAAAGTAGGCATTGTAAAGGTTCTATCAGACAAAAAAAATGCACAAGAGCAATATGAATAAACAAGGACTTGAATCATATTGATAGAAAGCTTAGAAAATGTAAATACTTTCCCCTCTGGCTTATCCTTTTCCTCTGGATTTAAAAACTATCCTTTTGTTCTTGGGTTATCAATATGCCTCCAATTCAGTTGCCAGAAATCTCTACAATATATCTGTTGTGCCACAGTTCCCTTTTAATGTAGTGACCCAGTTTCTCTAATTGTCTTATTTAGTTACTCTACCTCAGGTTATAACCTTTCCCTCTTAATGTTTGATGAGATAAAGGTTTTATATCTTTAGGCTATAATCATTCCTTCTTAATGTTTGACAGGATAAAGGTCTATTCATTTTAGATGTCATTAGAATATCAGTAATCTCTCCAGTGCCTCTCTCCATTATGTCATCCTAGGTACCTCCCCCCAATAGGTTATCCCCATCCACTTACCTCCCTCATTATGTCATTGTTCTTGTTATCCTATAAAAGAGTCTTGCTGTCTGATATTCAGGGCTGTATTCTTTGAGACCATAGTCTCATTCAGCCCTGGGACCAAACATGGATCATTTGGTCCCAGTAAATCTCTCCATTTAATAAACTATTAAATTGTTCTCTAATTTCTGTCTTGCTCCAGTTTCTCCAGTAGATTACATATCTAATGTTTCTAATATGTTTTTGTCTTCCTCTTCTAAGAACGTTAAGCCTCATTTCTGGGCACCTCAAATCAAAGAGATAAACTTTCATCTTATTTTGGTGTACCCCAGTTTTTAATACTATTTTTCCAGTTTCTCCTCATCATACCACCTAAAACATATCTCTCTTTTTTTTAAAATAATAGCTTTTTTGTTTTCAAAATAGATGCAAAGATAGTTTTCAACATTTACCCTTGCAAAAGTTGTGTTCTGATTTTTTTCTCTCTTGCCCTCCTCCTCTAGATAGTAAATAATAATATAGCTCTCACTCTGGATACAGATAGCTCTTTCCATCACAAGTCCACTGGCAATACTTTGAAAAATCTCATTGTTGAAAAGAGCCATGTCCATCAGAATTGATCATCACAAAATTTTGTTGTTGCTGATATTCCATAACATTCCTATACCATAACTTATTCAGCCATTCTCCAATTGATGGGTATCCACTCAGTTTCCAGTTTCTTACCATTACAACAAAGGCTGCCACAAACACTTTTGCACATGTGGGTTCCTTTTTGTCCTTAAGATCTCTTTGGGATATAAGTCCAGTAGTAACACTACTGGATCAAAGAGTATGCATTGTTTAATAACTCTTTGGGCATAGTTCCAAATTATTGTCCAGAATAATTGGATCTGTTCACAACTCCAAAAAGCAATATATTAGTGTCCCAGTTTTCCCACATCCCCTCCAACATTCATCATTATCTTTTCCTGTCATCCTAGATGATCTGAGAGGGATGTAGTGGTTCCTCAGAGTTGTCTTTATTTGTATTTCTTTAATCAATAGTGATTTGGAGCATAAAACATATCTTTTCAAATGAAATTTGTTTGTCCTCAATCTCCATTTGAATGTCAACTCCTAGAGAACAAGGATTGTTGCACTTAATTTCACTTGTATCCCCAGGGCTTAGCACAGTGCCTGACACTGTAAGAGCTTAATAAATGATCTGTCTATGTACTTATCTAATCCTCTGTTTAATCTAGTTATCAGCAATCAATGAACCAGAAAGCATACAGAGTAACTTAATAAAAGTTTACTAAATTAAAAGCAAAATGGAAATGGAAACACAAGAATAATAATGAAAATTTATTTTTTTTTCTTTCAGAGGTGGTCAAATCTAATAGATTAAAAAAAAAGGAAAAATCAAAAACAACAAATTATTGGAGACTTTAGAGGTGAAAGACATGACATTTTTTCAATTGGGATATAAAAAAATTAATCTTATTTTTCATTACCAAATGGTACCTTTATAGATATAGATAATGACCAAGAATAAGAATAGTACCTTCATAATTATAGGTTATGACCAAGAATAAGAGCTAGAATTAAACTAAATGCTAAATATATACTTTTTAAAATGTTATGTGATAAAGTACTAATTAATACAGTGAATAGAAGTAAAAGACACAAATCTAAATGGAGACATGAAAACTGTTTATTAATTTTTGCTAAGGCAATTGAGGTTAAGTGACTTGCCCAGGGTCATACAGCTTAGAAGTGTTATGTGTCTGAGGCCAGATTTGGAAATCTTTTTAATATCCTCCTTTTACAATTGGGGAAACTGAGGCAAACAGATGTTAAGCAATTATCTCAGAATCACACAGCTAGAAAATATTTGAGGACAGATTTGAATTCAAGTCTTCTTGTTCCAAGCCCAGTGATGGATCTCCTGCTTCCACATAATCAGGAGTAGATGGCAGGCCTTTTGTTAGGCCATAGGAGTATTCAACTAGATTTAGTCCTGACTCTCTCCATTGCTCATATTTCAGCCTTTTTTTTTTTTCATTTGCTCTGTTTTTAGACTCCTTAATTGATAAGTCTATAAGTTAATGAAAGATAAGCTATAAAAGGAGTGGTCTTGGTGCCTTCAACTATTAAAAGCCAAGTGGCTCCAAAGGTGCTCTTGATTTTTACTTTTTGTTTTTTTATTTGCTGTTTTCCATTCTAGGTGAAAGGGAGTGCTATATCTGACCACATGAATTTTGAAAGATCAGAAAGCATACCTCAGGAATGTGGAAGCTGGCATTCCTGCAAGTTTTGCAAGCAGCCCAGTATTGATGTCCCAAAGGACAAGGAGAGATTTGGGGGGTGACCTTTTAGACTTATGGCAACAGAAGCCAAGAACTGACCTGATAGTTATGCTACATTTGGGCATGAACTTGGTAAGACCAATGCTGTGGGGGGAAAACCCAAATCCCAAAACATAGCTAAGTATAATCTATTCATCATGACCACAGTGACCACGGAGATGTAGGGGAGATCATGGTCCTAGATATTGGGTAAAATGTTTGAACATTTGTTCTAGTTAATACTAGTATTATTACAGAATTATATAGACTATATAGAATAGAATAATAATAGAATAAACATTTCTGTAAAAGTTAATTGATGTAAAGTAATTAAAAGGATCTAAAGAAGTAGTCGTTAGCAGGGAACAAAACTCTGGACAATGAACAATGGAGACATGATAAGTAGAGATATTGATAATGTACAGAACAGATACACACAGCCTTCAGGATATACAGAAACCCTGAGGGGCAGATGGACCTGGGAGAGTGAGACAGAGTATACTGATGATACTTATAAAGACCACAAACTGATGAAAGTTAGAGAATAACAAATAATAATTTACAGGTACTGGACTAAAAGCCAGAGTCAAGGGGGAAGTGATTGCTGCAATATAAACCACCTTCACATTTCTTACTTATATATTAGGTTCTTAGTCACCCAAATTGTCCTATTGTATTATATGCATAGATCATTCTCTTCTTGGGCAAATTGTAGCAGTAGTTTTCAGAATATGAAGGCCTTGAGGGCTCATGTTCTCAGAGGTTAGTCTCCTTTTTAAATGACTGTTTCAAGTAGCCAAAGGGATTTAGGAACTGGATGGTGAGAGTTAGCAGAGATGAAAAAGTCTTTTCTGTATGCAGATAAAAGACAGACCTTTTCTGAGAGGCAAAGATTCAGTGAAAGCAGCTACTCCTAAAAAATAATGCCTTCTGTAAACCTGGTCCAGATATTTTAGCATGTGCATGAGTCTTGATAAATCAAAAGTATAAAGTGAGTTCATTTTGGTCCAGAAGCACTTTGTCATCCTTTGCCCTCATTTCCAACAATATCCAAAGCAGTTTAAAAGTTTCCAGAGGGCATGGACATAAAGTATTATAAATGACATGTCTATAAAATCATGAATATATAGTACTTTATTGTTGTGGCTTTTTATAACTATAAATACACATGATTATTGCCCACTTCAAGAAAGTCCCATGTGGGTGGGTGAGGGCTAAGTACAATACACTTATTCTGATAATTCTAACCTTGAAAATATTTTTAAAACTCCTATTGAAAATGTCTTCAGAAACAGTTTCAGAAAAATAATGCAAGAACATTAGTCTGGATAGTTTTTGACCAATGAATCTATTACTGAACTTTTTCATCCATCTATTCCTTTCATAAACAAAGGTACTTGAGACTTCCATGAACACAAATGGAAGCTTCATAAACCATACTGCATTGTCCATAGAGAAACAGCCAGAAAAATCATTAGAGTTTAGGGGAAAAGGAGCTGGGGCAAAAGTCCTTCAAATATAACAAAGTTGTGGACATTCATTTAACATTTATTACCCATAAACACCAATTACCAACCAGAGAATAAAACCCAGTAGGAGATATTAAATTATACAGTTGATTTGCATATCTCAGACCACTCATTATGGTATACAAAGTCAGATTTGGCTCTTAACACTACTGATGTTTGATAGGCTTTATGTTTTCTGCTAGCATGGGACTCAGGAGATTCTCTCTAACTCACAGTGGTTCAGAGGAATCTTTAGCTACCATTCACTTTGTGTGAGTTCTGTGTATTCCTGAAGTCTTGACTGTATAGGGCAACCCAAGGACAATCTGGCTAGTCTTTAAGTGTATTTATAGAGGCAGATACAATGCTAGAGTCAGTTAGTATGCATTCATTTATATGGCAAGGGAGTTATAATAGGTTGATACTTGCAGAGATTTCTGTGGGAAAGGGATGGATACGAAGTAGACAATTGTTCTAGGAAACAGATGTTTGATTTCATTCTCCCAAAATTCCTCCTGTATGTACTGAGTAAAATTCTGAACATTCATATAATTTATTATGACTTTTATGTAATTTGTTTATATATAAATCATACATAATTTATAAAATTAAATAAAAAATATAAATTTAAGTCAATTTGTGAAGTCAAGGATCTTTATGTGTGATTTAGTGGCCCTGTTTCTATATGAATTTGAGATGATATGGTAATTCAAAACAAAAACCAATTTTGCCAACTGAAGAGCAAAGGAATAGTTATATTTTAATGATTTTTAATTACCTAGATGCTTCCTATCACATTTAAATTATTCCTATTTCACATTAAACATATTGAAAAGCCTTTGAAAATCTTATAACTTGAAGGTTTTTTAAGTTTATTACACCTAACACTTTTTAAAAAGACCAAATTATCTAAATATAGAAGCATGCAGTTGTTATAAACCTTACCATTTGTTTTCCTACATTTGAGAACTAAAAATTGCTCTGGGAATACAATTGCTTAACAACTCAAGTTCAGTGGATTCATTCAGGAAATAGAAAGCACCATTTGCTCAGCTTTTCATACAAGATATAAAAATAAATTACCTTTATGCTAAACAATACATATATATATATATAAATACAAAGACACAAAATGTACAAATATAGAAAATGTATATATATTCATATGAGAGTGATTCTATTCTTAAGAATCACTGTGAGTAATTAAACTATCCAACTCACCAGTTAGAACTGGAACTTTTGTGGTTTCAGCATAATCTACAAAGGATACTGAGTTCAACCACTGTGAACTCCCTTATGCACATAGTGGATTAGGAAAGTACAGTGAAAAGAATGACATGAGGGAAGATTAGAATTGAAAGGTTGATATTAAGACTGGCAGCTGAAAAAAATACAATGAAAGAATCTATGTTGGTCAATGCAAATTGTTTACAGAATAGAAATCTTATCTTCAGTGAAATTTAAATAGGAATGAATATATTTATTTGCAAGAAATATGTCTCCAAGAAATCAAAAATGCAGGAGGTTGTGGAGCTTTTACAACTGACATCAAAAAACAAAGTGCTCAAGAATACAAAGCAGTATTTAGTCCCATAGAGAAAATAAATTTTGAATGACCCTTATATTATCATCATTTTCACACAATATTTATGACCCTTTCTGAAAAAAATCATTTACCTTATCATCAAATTACCCAAACATTTATAGAAACAGGTCACTGATGTTCTTAATCTTTTAACTGACTTCCTTGGAATCTGTAGGTACATCAAGGAGAAACATTATAAAGAAAAATAATGCATCACTACGCAAAGATTGAGTTCTTTTAAAACTCGCTGTTTTTTTTTTTTTTTTTTTTTCTTTCTTTCTTGGTGCTTTTTCATTCTGACATCTAAAATTGCTTTTTCTCAAATCTGCCAACAACTACAGATACAACATAGTTAAATGAGTTTCAAGGCATTTGAGGAGATGATAAAGTTTGGTTAGCAATAAGTTCTAACTTTAGGGAAGAAAACAATCTGAAGTCCTTCATTCTATGATTCCATTTGCATTCCTCATCCCTCCTATCTTACTCTATAAAGGTCACATTTGGGGATTTACAACAACCTGTTTTTAAACATATGACATGAAAGAGCAAAAAGGGAATATGGAGAAAGGTTTGTTGTTTGTTATGTTTCAAATAGGTTTCCTATAGATTATCATAAAATCTTAGATTCAAGGCACTTTAGACAATATCTAGTTCAACATCCTAACTTTATGACTGAGGAAACTGAGGCTAAGTTTTTTTTTTTTTCCCTAGGTCATAAAGCTAATGAATACAAAACAGAGCTGTACTTTTTCAGTACAACATTGGATCTAGAAAAAATGTAGACAGATGAACAGAAAGACGGAGAGAGAGAGAGAGAGAGAGAGAGAGAGAGAGAGAGAGAGAGACTAAGAGAGACTAATGCTGGAGAAAGTGAGGCAAGATAGAGATAAGAGAGTTTTTAATATTTTATTTTAGAGGGAGAGATTGTGCTGGGGGCAAAACAGGACCTATGTTGACTCCAGGGCTGGATTGGACTCATGTTTCAAAGCATCCAACAGTGAGTGAAGAAATCCATGGATTCTTATAGGGCTCCAGTGATCAGGGGAACAAAGCAAGATGGGGTTAGAGCTCTGGTGAGTGGGAATTTCTAGGAATGGAACATAATTTGGTTCTGACAGGTTGGGAGTAAGGAAGGATCATAAATCCTGAAAAGCTGGGAGGACTAGAGCCTCTGTCTGAGATAGGCGGTACCCTCCCTCCCATCCAAGATTAGCAATCTGCAGTTTTGTGGCTATATGGAATGCTAGTGGTCAGGCCTCCTACCCCTAATTTATATCGGTCCTAATGGTCAGGAAGAGGGGCTGCCACCAGGGGGACTGAGGCAGAATGATTTTGGGAAACTGAAGAAAAATAATTCATGGAAACTGAGGCATAGCAAGAGAGAGAGAGAGAGAAAGAGAAAAAGAAAAAAAGTAGGAAAGAAAAAAAGAAAGATTACTATAGAACCAAATTTAAGTGTGGCTTGAGAATAAATTTTTGAAGTGGGCATGGGGACGTAGGAAAGGAGAAAAAGAAAAAAAGCCTTATCTTTCTACAACCCAAGTCCTCTAATCTTAGTAATTCAGAGACAAATTCTGTCACTAAGATGCATCCCTATATAATTTTCAGGTAACAATAGGATTGAAGAATTTGCAGTCTTAAATGTTTGAATCTACCTTCCTACATTTGCTGGAAGTAATCCAAATAGGAGGTGGTATCAAGGGTGTTTTCTATTACAGCTGTTTTTGTTTTACCTTTATTGTCTTTCTCATGCTATGTTATCAGCTTAAAACAACTGAAAACTGAGGAGTCAGTGCTTTTAAAATTCAAATCTGATTTAAACCAGTGTGAAAGTAGGATTGAAATTTCAGCAGTTTTATTCAAGTTGACATCAATATATTTTTATATTTAAGAGAAAACTGAAAACATTTTCTAACCAAAAAATACAGAGATTAGAAATACATACACATTTAATATCTTTGTGATTTATAATTTCTTCCTCACAATATCACAAATTTTGTATTGGATGAAACCTGAACATGATTTTAAACACAATCAGTCTAATTACTATTGTGAGTTACTCACCATACTGAAGAGATAGTGATAAACCTTCCCAATTACAAATTAATAATTTCAATTAGAAATTAGGCACACAGCTGAACACTGGGTGAACCTATCAAGTTTTTCAATAGTAATAGGTAGCAATTTGAAATTATGCAAGAAAAATGAATAAAATGTACATACCCTTTAATTCAGTACTAGATATAAACATCATGAAATTCAAAGACAGAAACTAATGTCTAAAACATTTATACCTGTACTTTTATTATAGCAAAGAAATGAAAACAAAATATGTATTCATCAATTTGGGAACAGTTGCAAAGTATTAAATAGAGAGATAGATATATTCAAATGACAACTTCTGTATCTTAAAAAAGAGTGAATATGAAGAATTCAGAGAATTATGGGAAGATCTATATCAAGTAAGATAGAATGAAAATAAGGACAATCAAAAATATACATAGAAATTTCAACAATTTAAATGAAAAAAATCACTAGAAAGTAGTCAAACTGTTTAATTGAAAAAAAAAATCACCCAGTGTTCAAAAATAGTTAATAAAATATACAGCTTACTTCATGACAGCACAGCAAGGAGCCATTAAAATAGAATATTACATTTCCATATGTCCTCATTGTATTGAATATTTTTTAATTAGTTTGGCAAAAATAGGATTTGATGAAGAGGAAACAAATGTAATGTCAGTACAGAAGATATTGAGAGAGTCTATTAAAAAATACACACACATAGTATTGTGGAAAGAAAGAAAAAATCCTATCCTTAACTCCATTTCACTTCACTAATATTTTAGTCCATGAAACTCCTTTGACACTCACTGATCAAAGAGCAGTAGGATTTAAAGCAACTGCCATCAGCCACTTTGTCATATTATTTTTACTTAATATCAATTGTGAAAGTCATAAGATGAAAGTGTTAGATAGTTTTTACTAGTATGTTATGTATAAATATTTGCTACTAAGCTATTTAACATTAAAACCCAATATGTCTCACAACCATTGAGTCTTGTGTTTGTGCTTTATATCTTGACTGTTTTGAATGGCTAAAGCTTTCTCCTTAATAATGAACAGGGATTTGAGTTTTCTGCTATGGAATGATATCTACTATCAAGAAAGAAAAAAATAAGGAAATTTTAAGTTGAGAATTTCAAAAATATACTCTTTAAACTAGAATCTGGAAGATTAGATCACTCAGCATCTTAGTGGGTTACCTGGTAAAGACAATTACAATTACAAGAACATGCCTCTTTTACTCTAGTTCATTGACCCCATAAGTTTTTGTTATAAGTAGGAGTATTTGTCTCCCTTAGCCATCCCCAATTTTATTTTTCACTCATTTTGACCATGTTGAGTCAAAATTGCACTCATGAATGCCAGATTTATTCTTTATTTCTGATGGAGTGTCTATAACAAAGAATGGCCAGTAGCAATGAAGATAGAAATTCAGAAAAAATAGCTCATATTTCTATAGACCTTTAAAACATATAAAGTATATATGCAATATTGTAATTATTTTTCAAATGAAGGAATCAAAACTAAGAATAATTGGTCCCACAATCCCAAAGCTAATATATTTTGGAAACAGAAATGGAACTTAGATTTTCTGATTCCTTAAACTCTGGTCTTTTAAGATGTAATATAAAAATATCAAAGACAATATGCAGTATTACACTGTCTTCAAGAAAAAGTGATTCCTGTGGGAGATATGTGTAATAAAAGGCTCCATTTTAAGTAGGACTTCTGAAAATTAGGCCCTTTCAAATAAATGACCATATTATTTCCTTGTTAGTGTTAAATGAAATGAGACCAATTCACTACATCCTCAAATAACGCTGCATAGTCTGACAACAAAGTCGCTGAGCTCTTCATGATAAGAGAAGTGTGGATGAGTAAGCGTCTTCACCAGCTGACTGAGACCATTTATAATCTTTTGGAATTCAATTTCAGAACTTGGAAAGTTCCTGTACCAGCTATGTAGCTCTTATTCATAGTCTAAGGAATTGGGGGAAAAAAAACAAAAACAAAATAACAAAAGCAAAACCAAAATAACAAAACTAAAGCTTCAGTTCTTTTTAATCAAATAACTACTGACATCTGCTAGTATTTTTTTTTTTTTTTGCTGAGACAATCCAGGTTAAGTAACTTGCCCAGGATCATATAGCTAGGAAATGTTAAGAGTCTGAGATCAAATTTGAATTCAGGTCCTCCTGACTTCAGGGTTGGTGCTCTATCCATTACACAACCTAAATGCCCCTGCTAGTCTTTTTATTTTTATTTTTTTTAATAATTGTTTTTATCTTCAAAATACATGCAGAGTTAGTTTTCAACATTCACTCTTGGGAAACCTTATGTTCCAAAATTTTCTTCCTCCTTTCCCTTCACTTCCTCCTCATAGTAAGTAATCCAATATATGTTAAACATGTACAATTTTTCCATACATATTTCCACAATTGTCATGATGCACAAGAAAAATCAGATCAAAAAGGAAAGAAAATGAAAAAGAAAACAAAACAACAAAAGGGGGTGAAAACATTATGTTGTGATCCACATTCAGTTCCCACAGTTCTTTTTATGGATGCAGATGGCTTCTCTTCATTACAAGTCTATTGAATTGGCCTGAATTACTTCATTGTTGAAAAGAACTAAGTCCATGAGAGTTAATCATCAAGCAATCTTGATGTTGCTATATACAATGTTTGACAACTTTTAGTCTTAACACATATACCTGATGACATAAATGCTTGCATGAATAATTAGACTTGACAGAACTTCAATTTATGAAAAAAATCCATTTATAAAGAAGGTGTCCTTATTTTTCCTAATTAACAAATAAAGAAAATTATTTTAACAAGAGTTAGTAACTTTCCCAGGCTCACACAGCTATTGAGTCTCTGAGACAGGATTCAAACTATTTTTGACTTCAACACTCTTCTCTACAGAACCACCCACTCAGACACTCTATCTTGTCTTTGGAGCTTGCAGAGTTCTTTCACACAAATTTTATCTTTTGATATCCACAGTGAGGTTCAAAGAAGATAGAATCACCTCTATCTTACAAAAACAACAGTGGAGTTAAATGAATTTAAGGCTCCCATACAGAAATCCAATCCAGTTTGTTTGGTTCCTAGTTTGTCTCTTTCTGTAGTAGTATTGAATTTCATATCCTGTGACAACTCAAATCCCCTGCCTTTGGGAAATTACAGCTCATTAGCGGAGGGTGGCTTTTTTTTCCTAATGTCTCTCTGAAACTCCCATGGTTTTCAACTGTCAAGATTATTTAATGAAAGGAAATATGATAACACAATAAAATGATAGTGTTTGCTGCCAGGAGAGTGGATAAATTGAATGATATTTGGGAAAGCAGTGATATCACCAGGGCATACTACCTACTGTAGCATGCTTTTGCAAATGGCCTAGAAGGAACTCTGAAATTTAGTGACTACAGACTCTGAGAGCAGAGCAGAATTACCGGTTCTGAAGCATGATGGTAGCAGCTGGGAAAGGGAATGACAAAAGTTTGCTGCAGGGGAAATTCATCTAAGCTGGCAGGGGAGCTATTTTTTTTAGATCAATAGTAAGGTCCCCTATACCTCAACTACAGCTGAGGAAGGCAGATGCTCCCAGCTAGAATAGTGAAAACACATGGGGAAAATGAACTGGAGCAAAGTAAACACTTTGTACTAGCAAAACTTCTTTTGTTAATCATGTAAAGCTTATATAAACTTGGGAAAATTTGATTGAGTTCCAGAAATGGAATAAGTATTTTTAAAAATGTTTCACTCTACTTCCAAACTACTTCAATATCAAAAACTGAGATACAAGCCCACTTAAACCAATATTTACTCTTATATTTTCAAAGGAAAAAATTCAACTTCTGAATAGCCTAAAATTTAACAAAGCTTGTTTTCTTGAAAAAAAAATAGAAAGAAACTCCAACACTGAAGGGCCTGGGATACATAGAAGAAAACTAGTTAAGAGTATATAGAGGAAGAACAAATATATATGTGAAAAAGTATAGATATAAACTGAACCACACTAAACTAAATAAAACTATGTAAAACAAATATAAAACAAATAAGATTATAAAGCACATAATTATTTTTATTATATTTGAGGCAGCATGATAAAGGGTGGGCTTTATTTGTGGTCAGAGCACCTGAGTTCATATTCTGATTCTGTTTCTTCTTACCTATGTAGTTTTAGATAAGTAACTCCATCTTTCTACACTTGGTTAACGTAAATATAAAATAAAAGGATTTGACTATTGTCAACTAATATTCTTTTTAGCTCCTAATCAGCTCTCAAAGTGATCTTCTTATAGTGCAGGTTCATTTATGTCAATAACCTTTAATGGCTTACTATTACCTCCAGGATCAAATACAATACAATGATATAATGTAATATAATATAACTATATAATATAATAAATATAATATAATATCCTCAAGCTTTTTAAAGCCTTCCATAATCTGATCCCTCCCTATCTTTTCACTTTTCTTGCATTTTATTATATGTCATGTAATCGACAATCCAGTGACAGTGACACTTCTTGCTATTCCCTTGCTCAGAATATCTCCTCTCTCCAAAATTCACTTTCGCTCACTATTCCCCCTGTACTTAGAAAGTTCTACATTGTTCTGCCTCTTAGATTCCTTCAAATTCCAGCTAAAATCTCAACTTCTTCATGAGGCCTTTTACAATCCATCTTTTAATGGTAGTGTCATCCCTTTGACCTATCTCCAAGTTATCTTTCAGATTTCATCATTTCAGATTTAATCTTTCAGTTAGACTTTAGATTTATACACAGTTGTTTACACATTATCTGAGCTTCTTGAGAAAGGAGTATTTGCAGAGATCATTTTTACCTTTATTTCTATTCTCATTATTTTGCACAGTGGCTGCCACATTAAAGACACTTTAAAATGTTTATTGATTAATGAAATCTGTTTAATTTAATTGGAATGCCTCATCTGGAGTCATGCTCCAAATATTGAAGTTCCCAGACAGTTGGTTACTATTTTGCCTTCTTTAGGGTTCTAAAACTCAGAGGGTCTGAACAATAGACTCACTTTCTTTCATAGACTGATACCAATCATTTCTTCTTAATGATTAAACAATGTCCTTGGTTACTCTCTCTCTCTTTCTATATACACACACACACACATATATATATATATATACGTGTGTGTGTATATATGTATATGTATGTGTGTGCATATATGTATATGTATGTGTGTGCATATATAAATATATATGTATTTATATAGCAAGAGGAGTTTCTATAAACTATTCTATCCAAACCTGGATCTCATTCTTCTTTTTCACACATGAGATCATAGGGTAGAGAGCAGGCTCAAACTTAAAGTATAAAGTTATTTATTCAGGTTACATAAAGAAATATAGGGAAGAGGAAATCTTATTACCATTTACACTACAGGTTCTTTACCTTCTTTTGAAGATATCCCTTTATTACTATTTGTAGTTCATTCTCTGTTAAGCAGGCTGTGCAAAGTGGCTCTATGGGTTTTAGACCACTGTTGAGTCCATAGGGCAGTCATTCCTTTAGTATCTCCATGGAACATCCAAGTGTGACCCAGTGGACAGAGCATTGGGCCAAGAGCAAGGAAGACCTGAATTCAAATTTGAGCTCAGAAACTTACTAGCTATGTGACTTTGGACAAATCACTTAATCTCTGTTTTAATTCACTGGAGAAGTAAATGACAAATGACTCGTATCTTTGCTTAAAAAAAAAAGTCCATATATAGTATGGAACACGGGGTAATAAGGAATCAGATATGACTGAACAACAACAACCAATATTTTCTTAGAGCTCAGCAATAGCTCTATCATTAGGTCTTGCCTTTGAAGACAATAAAAAGTTTTCATGATTACATTGATTTTATAGTGTGCTCAAGGTCATAGAGACTGAAACTAGACAAGCTATGTTTATACTACTTCAGTGACAGTTCTGTGTTAATTAATCCACACATACTGCATTATAATTATGGGTTTTTTTTTGGTTGTTTATTTATTATCACATATTTACAGTAGAGCGGGAAGCAAGCAACTTCAAAAGTCATATAATTTAATTTTTAATTTTATAGATGAATAAACTGAGGTCCAGACAATTAAGTGATCTACCTTCAGGTCATACAGGTGGAACTAGGATTCAGATGCAGGTCTTCTATCTCAAAATTCAGTCCTCTTTCCAAAGCAGTATTTTACCTAGTAAGAAAATAACAACAATAACAACATAAACAATAATAAAACTAATTTTTGCTTTCTTGTTTCTTTGAGCATTGATTCTATGTTGGTTGTCAAACCTGAATGTTGGGACATGAAGTATCCCAGCAAAGGGACACCAGGTGTTTCACTTTTCTGATCTTTCCAAACTCACATGTTAAGATCTCCAATTACTTCACAGGAGAGGGAAAGGGAGGAGGAATCAAATATAAAGGCAAAGGATTTTAACCCATTTCAAAAGATTGCATGTTGACCTCAACAAAGAAAAGGCCCAAGACCAGTTTTTCCCTTTACCACAATATCTGTCAATGAATCTAGCTAGGGAAGGAGTCAAAACAAGAGAAATTATGGAAGAAAAAAAAAAATCAAGACTATCTAATCAGGTTCTTTTTGAATGCCTCCATAGCCAGAAACTTTTTTTTTTTTTTTTTTTTTTTTTTTTTTTTTTTTTTTTTTTTTTAGTATGAAGTTTGCCATACAGTTTGTCAAATTAGAAAATGTCTACAATGTTGTGTTATCGCTCCAGGGTGTTTCTACTCCCTGCATGCCATCTATACTATTCCAGAATCAGACTCCTCAGCCGTCTCTTGAGAAGACATTGTCAGAAATATTCTGTGAATCTGCCAGTCGATATTACACATATACAATGCCCAGAAGACGTTGGACTTCCTATTAAGAATTATAGCTAACTTTGATCAATTCAGTAATCCATGATAGTTTCAAAAGTCTTATGATGAAAATTGCTATCCAATTCCAGAGAGAGAATTGAATACAGAATAAGTATATTATCTTTTACTTTCCTTATATTCCTTTTCTTTTTTTGCAGTATGATTAAAATGAAAATAAGCTTTGTATAACTTCACTTTTTTTTTAATTTAATGTAATCACAGTTGTATATTTTGCCTTTCATAATGTTCTCTTCTTTGACAATTTTTTATACAACAATAATATGTCTTTATTTTCATATACCACAACTTGTTCAACCATTCCCCAATCTATGGGCATCTACTCATTTTCCAATTTTATGCTACCATCAAAAAAGCTGTTACAAACATTTTTGCACTTGTGTGTCTTTTTCCTTCCTTTATGATTTCCTTGGAATACATTCTCAGTAAAGGCACTGCTGAGTCAAAGGTATTCATAATTTTATAACTCTTTGGGCATAATTCCCAATTGTTCTCCAGAATGGTTGGATGATTTCACAATTCTACCAACAATGCATTAGTGTCCCAATTTTCCCATATCCCCTCCAATATTTATCATTATCTTTTCCTGTCATCTTAGCCAATCTGCAAGGTGTGCAGTGATACCTCAGAATTGTTTTAATTTGTATTTCTCTAATCAATAGCGATTTAGAGAATTTTTTCATATGGCTATAGATGGCTTTAATTTTGTCATCTTAAAATTGTGTTCATATCCTTTGCCCATTTATAAATTGGGAAATAACTTGTATTCTTATAAACTTGACCCAGTTCTTTATATATTTTGGAAAGGAGACCTTCATCAGAAACATTGACTGCAAATATTTTCTCAGCTTTGTACTTCTCTTTTAATCTTGTATCTGTTGGTTTTGTTTATGCAAACCCTTTTTAATTTAATGTAATCAAAGTTGTCCATTTTGCCTTTCATAATTTTGTTTAGTTCTTCTTTGGTCACAAAGATCTTCTCTAAAGATCTGATATGTAAATTATCATGTTCTCTCCTAATTTGTTTATTTTATCATCCTTTATGCACAAATCATATACCCATTTTTGATGTTATTTTGGTATGGGGGGGTAGATGTAGGTCTATGCCTAGTTTTGACATTATTTTCCAATTTTCCTAACAATTTTTGTCAAATTAAATTAAATAAGTTCTTATTCCAGAAGTTGGAGTTTAGGGCTTTATCAAATACTAAATTAAGGCCTTGATTATTGTGTCATGTTTATCTAATCTATTCCACTGATATACCATTCTATTTCTTAGCCAGTATCAAAAGGTTTTGATGACTGCTACTTTATAATATAGTTTTAGCTTTGGTACTGCTAAGCCACCATCCTTTGTATTTTTTTGCTTGATATTCTTGACCTTTTCTTCTTCCAGATGAGTTTCATTGCTTTTTGTAGTTCCATAAAATATTGTTTTGGCAGTTTGATTGGTAAGGCATTGAACAAGTAGACTAATTCAGGCAGAATTATCAATTCTGTTATATTAGTTCAGCCTACCCATAAGCCATTGATACTTTCCCAGTTGTTTATTTCTGACTTTATTTGTGTGAGAAGTGTTTTGTAATGGTGTTCTTATAGTTCTTGGGTTTGTCTTGGCAAGTAGACCCCTAAGTACTTTATTTTTATCTATAGTTATTTCAAATGAAATTTCTCTTTACATCTCTTGCTGAAGGGCTGTGAATATAGAATGAATATAGAAATGCTGATGATTTATGTGAGTTTACATCCTGCAACTTTGCTAGAGCTGTGAATTTTTTTCCAGTAGGTTTTTGGGTAATTTTCTAGGATTCTCTATGTATATAATCATATCATCTGCAAAGAGTGAAAGTTTTATTTTTTCATTCCCTATTCTAATTCCTTTATTGTTTTTCTTTTCTTATTGGTAAAGCCAACATATCTAGTCCAATGTTGAATAATAATGGTGATAATGGGTATTCTTATTTCACTCCTGATCTTATTGGGAATGTGTCCAATTTCTCTCCATTATAAATAATGCTGGATGTTGGTTTGAGTTAGATACTGCTTATTGTTTTAAGGAAAGCTCCCTTTATTCCAATGCTATGTTAAATTTTCTAATGAGTTCAGATTTTGTCAAAAGAAAGTTCTGAAAATATGCAAGATTGTGAATGTCTATTTTTTTCATCCAACATTATGAATAATTTGGCTGGATATGATATTTTTGGCTGCAGGCCTAGTTCTTTTGATTGCAGATATATATGATTCCAGGACCTGCAGTCTTTTATTGTAGCTGTTGATTAAGTCCTGTACAATTCTAATTGCCGCTCAAATGCATTTGAATTTTTTTTCTCTTTCTTGCATATTTGTCTTTTTGATCTGGAAATTTTAAAATTTGGCAATAATATAACTATGTATTTTCCACAAAAGATCTATGGTGATTGGTTGACCCTTTCTATTTCTACTTTCCCCTCCTGTTCTATTACTCTAGGACAATTTCTAGAATTATTGTGTCAAGATTCTTTTTTTTTTTTTTTTTTTGGTCATAGCTTTCAAGTAGTCTTATTCTTATATTTGCTCTTCTTGATCTGTTCGCCATATCTGTTGTTTTCCTTACAAGATATATTCCATTATGTTCTATTTTTATTCTGTATATTCTGTTATTTCTTGGACTTACAGCTTCATTGGCTTTCCCTTGCCCAATTCTAATTTTCAAAAAACTATTTTCATTTTAAGACTCTATCTCCTTTTCTTGTTGGTTAACTTTTTCATAATTTTTTGTTTTCCTTGGATGGTTTTTATTTTATTTTTTTTCCTCAATGTCTTTTATATGATTTTTAAATCCTTTTTTGAATTCTTCTATAAATTCTCTCTGGGCAGGGAGTCTATCCTTTAGCATAAACAAAGCTTTTTTTTTTTTTTTTTTTTTTTTTAATTTCATTGTCCTTCTCTGAGGATGAATCCTGATCTTCTTTGTTCTCATAGTAAGTTTCTATGATTGAGTTCTTTCTTCTTTGTCAATTATTGTTATATTTTTTAATATAAGTATTAATATAGTTACCTGTAACTATGGGCTGGAGAGTACCTCAATCTTGACTTTAGCTCTTCCCTCTCATATAGAACACCAAACCAAAAGTTCCACTCTCCTGCATACAGCTGTACCACTGCCTCCTGTTTCTGCACTAAACTAGGTGTGGTAGTTCCTTTTTTGCCCAGGGCCATATTTCTGCAGCACAGCTGGGCCTGGTGTTCCTAATCAGAAGAGGTTGTCTCTTCTTCTAGGCCCTGATTCTCTGTCCTGAAGGTGAAAGTCTTTGTAATTCTTGTTGAACCTCCAAGTAAACCCAATCATCCCCAAGGCTGTTTCTACAGACCTAGCCTGAAAGTGTTTGTACTTCACAAGGGTTAATCACCAGCCCAGGGTCTTCAGATCTTTTTGGGTTGTCCCAAGAGGATCTCTGCTCTGCTTCAAGGCTTTTTTTTTTTAATTTTTTTTTTTTAATTTTTCACCAGTCTATGTTTGCCCTGAGGCATAAATTTGTTCTATTTGTGGGAGAAATCTGGAGAGCTTGAAATTTGCCAACCTACTCTGCCATCTCTCCAGTATCCGCCCTCACAAACATTTTCATCAGATGAATCCTATATGGCAGATAGTGAACATCTAATTTATTCTTATTTTTCAGATAAAAAATGTCAGACTTGTAGAGATTAATTTGTCTATAATTATGTAGGTAGTGTCAGCACCTAAGAAAATAGCACTGACTAAACTAAAGATAATGAGAATTCCTACCTGTTTGTTGGCTTGGGCTTGCTCACTACTAAGATAACTAAGACCCACTTCCACTTTCCTGGATGGATTCATGTTTTTCTAATCTTATTGTAGTTTGTTGTTTTTTTCTCTTTATCTGATTCCTTTCCATTATTCTCAGGAATTTTAATCATTTAATAATCCCATACTTCATGATACTTTATTGTAAAGGAAGAAGAGAATGAAATCTATTTCCTAATTGAGGACTTGATGCTGTTTGTTAAGCCTTTGGTCATTTTTGTTGACTACTTAGTAAAAAAAAAAATCCAATTTTTTTTTCTTTTCTTTTGCTATCACAATGCTTTCCAATTCCAGTGAACTCAATTTTTAAGTGCAGGGATTTTTCAGCTACTACAAAATGCATTTGTCATGAGTTCCCATGTGTAACTTGAGAAACATAGTACTGTAATCCATGATGGTACTTACAAATAGCAACCAACAAAACACATTTTTTTCCTCAGCAACAAGAAGCCAGAATTTAACTGATTATCACTCTCTTTTGGTTTCTTGATGCAACCAGACTTTCTTTTTCTTCTTTTTGATTGCTGGAAACAACTAATAGATCTTCTTTACTTAAAAAAAAAAGCGGGGAGAGTATACTACTAATTACTACATGAAAACATATGTTGGGACAAAATAAGAAAAAATCATGGAATATTTCTATTTTATCTCTTTATCTTCATTCTATATCCAGACATAGAGTCAGAACTGGGTCTCAGTTTCTCCTCAATTTTCTGACTGAAATGTCTCTTTGCTACCTAGGCACAAACCTAACATTGGCGTTTCTTTATTTTTTTAATCTCTATTAAGAGGTTCTCCTGAACATTAATTACTGCCTCCATTTTTAGAAAGAAGAAAAATCAGAATCCCCTTCTTCCCTCTCTTTGGATCTTTTTAGGTCACACAAATCCCCCAGAGACTTGGGAAGTGAGTTCATTCACAACTCGGAGGGCCTTTACATTCCTAATTTCATATTTGGATGCATCGAATACCAATGTATTCCAAGAACTAGTTCTGTTAAAAACACAAGAAGGCAATTCATGTTTCTTTTGTATTTTAGATACAATTTGACTATGTTCATATGGATTGCATATTACATTTCTATAATAAAATAATATATAATTATATTATAATAAATAACTATTTATATAATATTTGAAAGTTTAGAAAAGAATTTTTATAAATTTCACTTGAATTTCACAGAAATCCTCTTGTAGGCATCCCATTTTTAGGGAGGAAAACAATGAGGCCCATGAGAGGTTAAGTGACTTGCCTAAGGCCACACACCTGTGATGTGTCAGAGGCAGGATTTGAACCCAGGGGTGCCTGACTTCAAAGCCTAATCTCTCTCCACTACACCATAGCGCCTCTCAAGGAACAGGGGTGTCTTTTTGTCCTTATAATATTTATAGAGAGTAAAAAAAAAAAAAAAACTGGCAACTATGTAGCAATTGTATATTTTCTCTTGTCAATTGTGTTTTCACCTGAAAGGTCACACTGTATTTAAGGATGCTTATAAGACACAAATCTGCTTCAAAATTTTCCGGTTCCCCTTCCTCTCTGTGACATAGTTTGGTGCTATTAAAAAGAGAATAGGTTTAAGGAGAAAGATCCGGTTTTAAGTACTGGCTTTACCACTTACAAATTGTGTACCATTGGACAAGAATTTTATTTAATTTTTAAAATGTAGGTAGGTATTTGTGGATTCTGGTCCAGTTCATAGGTGGCCACAATCTGCCTCTAATAAATTCATGAACACATGCTGCAGGCATTATCCAGGTCCATCAGGAAGAGAAGACTAAACCAGGTAACAACATATCTCAGATTTCTTACAGGAAGAAAGTCGATTCTTCTCTTCATTTGTTGTTATACATATCCAAGATTCCCCTGGCAAGCTTGTACAAGTTCCCCTGCACTGATAAATATTGAAGTTTTGGGGAGTTTCCTGCTCTCTGAACAAAATCAAGCAATATCAAAACAAAATCAAGCTCCTGAGATAGCCTTGTGATGTATGCTGTTTGCATATTTTTTTCCTGTGCCTCTTTTCTGGATCCTTTGGGGTCAAAAAGAAATAGTAATGCTAAACAGAAAAAAAAAAAAAAAAAAAAAGGCAAGGAGAGGAGAGGGGAGTGTTGTAAAACTATCAGAAATGATATTTGTTAAATATTGCAACTTTTTCCAAGCATCACACATGCTGCTGAGAATGGTTTGCTAACTCATTTTCAGTGTGTATCTTCTCATTGAGAAAAGTATATGGAGGAGAGTAGATAGAATTAGATTCCAGATAATTCTCCCAGCAAGCCTGCCAAGTTAAAAAAGAAAACCTCTACATTTTACTTGACAGGTATGTAGGTGTTAGTCTTTTTTAAGGTAGATAGAGTTATGTCTTAATGATTTCACTAGCAATAAAATCTGACTATATGAACCGCATTGGGGTTAGCTGTGGCAGCCTCCCTGGCCTCTTATTTTTAGTATTCCTTCCTTTAGAGGAAGCAGAGGTAGCCTGATAATATAGTGAACAGGCATTTGAGCACTAAATCAACTTATTTCCATTTATTTAAAAAAATGGACGTTGTATTAAGAATTGAATTTAAATCCAACCTGGGATACTTCCTAGTTGTGAGACTCAGAGCAAACCACATAAACTTTGTTTCAGTTTCTTTGTAATGCTGGAGAAACTGAGGCAAGATAGAGATTAGAGACTTTTTAATATTTTATTCAAAAGGGAGAGATTGTGCTTGGGGGCATGATGCCTCCAGGGGTTATGTCCAAAAAGCATCCAGCAGCTAATATGAGTTCTCAATCATATTTATACACAGTAGCTAAACAAAGGCAGGGGGGTGGAGTCCAAACTCTGGTGAATGGGAATCCCCAGGCAGAAACCATCAATATGTTCTGACAGGTTGAGGGGTAAGATCATAAATTGTTAAGGATGTGTCCAAGTTAGAGTTAGGAAGTCTGGACTTCCCCTTATCTTGAGTTTACACATTGACGATTTATAACCGCTGAGTTATATCAGTCTTAATGAACCAGAGGGGGGTGGTGTTGCAACTAAGGGGATTGAGGCAGAACAATTAGGGAAACTGAGGCAGGACAAATAGGGAAACTGAGTCAGGACAATAAAAGGGAACTGTGGCACATCTTCATTTGTAAAATGTGGATAATGGTATCACATAATTATCAGACTTTTTATAAGGATCAAATAATACAATAATTATAAAGTGCTTAGCAGTGCCTGGCACTGCATAATTACTTCTTTGCCTCTTTCCTACTACATAGACACTATTGTTGTGGGGACCTATAAGAACTGCAAGTACTGATTTTCAAAAAAGGCTGTGAGAAATTATCATATCAGTCAGAAAAGAGACAAAAGAATGTAAGAGAGAGGATAGGGGACTAGGAATTCAAGCTTTACCACAAATCTACTTAAGCTGCTTTAGAGATTAATATTATTTTCTTTAGTATTCAGTTTTCTTTAATATATTCCCTTTACTCTAAATGACTAAAAGTGGGTATTTGGGTGAGAATAGGTGATGAAATTATTTGACAAATCATTTTTTGGGAAATTAATTCATTTTCTTAGATCTAAATCTGGATTGGAATTAGTAGGTGCTTCATAAAGATTGGAGTCTAGAGGCTAGGAAACTTAATTTGAGAGCAGTAGTCCCATTTTTAAGCAATGATTTTGGACTCAGAAAGATGTAATGCCAAATAATGCTTATTCCATGAATGGGACAGTATATTTCTTATATCTATTCTTTGAGTGTCATATTGGCATTCAATGCAAAAATTGTGGTAAATGGTTTTTAGTTCATCTGAGGTACCAGTGTAATAACTTAAGCACAAGTAACCAGAGAATACAGATATTAAATTGAATTACCCAGGTTTCCTAAGGATCAGAGAAATATCAAAGAAGGTGAAGATCAAATAAGTCAAAGATCTCTAAAGTGTACACTGAGTCTTCCTATCAAAAGGAGAAAATGATTAAGTGTTCAGTATAAGCATTTATGTCAGAAATCACCATATGCTACAAGTCATGCCTTGATTTATTGTTTTGTTAGTTATGAGAAAATGGACAAAATTAAACTTAAAAGCATGTCATATCCTAATAAGGAAATATGTTTAAAATGCTTGTACACATATGGCCTATATCAGGTTGTTTGCTGTCCTAGGGAGGGGGGAGGTAAGGGAAGAAGAAAGGAAAAATTTGGAATTTAAAATCTTACAAAAATGAATGTTGAAAATGGTATTTACATGTAATTGGAAAAAATAAAATACCACAAGTTTTGAAGACCTATGTGTAACAAGTAAATTGGTATAACTGTATTGGACAATATGATTATAAAAATGGAATTATAGAATGCTTTAATTTTTTTTTGTAAATTTTATGTATTATCAAGGCAGCTAGGTGGCATAATGGGTAGAATAAAATACATAGGATTGTAAAGAACAAAAAAACAAAACAAACATTTGTCATATCCTTTATTTATTTATTCATTTATTCATCTATTTATTTATTTGTTTGTTTATTTGTTTTTATTTATTTATTTATTTGTTTAATTATTTTACCACAGAATCAGTGGTTAAACAGTTACTAGCACAGTCCCTTCTTTCTTACTACTCTTCTATTGTGAGATCTCTTCATTATCAAATCTTCTTGCCCACTAACACATCCATGAATTACAGCATCAAAGCATCAAGATTCTATAAGAAGACATCGCAAAAGGTAATCAACTCCAATCCCTTCTTTTTACATATTAATAAAGTTGGGCTTAAGTGACAACATAATAAATGTACAATTGGAAGACTTATCAACTTTCTAATATTATAAACCTCTCCTGTATTTTTGTCAAGAAAACTCAAATGGATTCATGAAAATTCAGATATAGCTGAAATGACTGATCACCAATTTTACAGACTAGATAACTGAGCCATAAGGACTCAGTGTCTTTTCTTAGGCCACTAAGATGAACTATATTCTCAAAGTATCCCATATTAGGCCTTTCTTAACTTTTCATAAAATTAATTTATCTATGGATCACAATCATCAATATCAAAAACATAAAAAGATTATAGCATCATGCTTTGAGAGTTGGTGAGCAATGGAACATGAGAAGCTCTTTGAAGGGAAAGATGAGGCTAATGAAAGAAAGAGATGAAAAAGGAGAAGATTCTGAACATAGCGACTATCTTGTGAAAATTCACAGTGGTGGAGATGAGACACACTATTTGGGAAATATTCATCTATTTTTTAATGAAGAATATACAATGGGAAATAATCATAGATAAAGGTAGAAAGGTATACTGAAGAGAGCATGAAAGATCATTAATTCTACAAGCATTAATATAGATTCCACAAGATTAATATAGATAATATATCTCAAAATATATTACTTTCAGAACTGAGTTTTCCCCAACTATAAGCCTTAACACATAGAGCCTGAAAGAGCAATTGTAGGGAATTCTATAGAAAGGAATCTTTATTCAGGAATATTGCTGATTCTCTTAACAGTCAGGAATTTTCTGATCCCATATTGCCTTTTCCATTCCTAAATTCTGGGCATGCAAGGCTGAGTTTATGTAAATTTATAAACTGTCCCTGTGAGAACTATGTGGGGTCAAAGTAGTATAAATGAAAATGCATTTCAAGGCTTTTTGGCCCAAGTAGGTTATAGCCTAGTAGCTGTAAGTCTGTGAGAGAAAACACTTTGAAATACAGGGAAGGAGATAAGAAGGGTATGAGCTCAGAGGTATAGTTTTATGGCATTTAAAGTCAGTCAGCTCTATGAAATGTTCTGGGTTTGCCATAGGCTACCTCATCTAATTTATTTTTCTATTTTCTCCCTATCTGTATTTTTTATACAACTGGAAAAAAATGTACAAGTATATAAAAAGTTAGGCAGAGATTTCACCTTTCTTCATATAAAAATATATCATTTAAAAAAATAAACCTAGCTTTTGACAAATTTATCTAAGGAATAGTAATGAATTTTACTAACTTACTGTGTGGAAAAATATAAATTTATTATCCACTCAGAATATTAACTAGAATATCTTAAGAATTTCAGGAATGAGATAAACCAAGTTCACTTTTATTACCTGTTTTACTTTGGGTAAATCATATATTTGCTATGCCTTAGTTTCTTTATCTAAGAAATGAAGGAATTGGATTAGATCTCTAAGGTGCTACATAATGATCCTGTGGTTCAAAAGAAGTTCAGTATCAAAACTCTGATAATTATAATAAACATACTAGTATAATAAAGGCTGAGATTTGAGATAAAGTATAATTAATAAATCACTATATCATAATAAGTCATAATAAAAATGAGGGTATTGTTTATGGACAGTTCTTCAGTTTTAAATGTGCTTTATATGCTTTATTTCATTTGATTAAAGATCTGTATAAAATTTTAGGTAAATTATTTCACTGAGATGGTATTTTACCTATTTAGACGAAAATGATCACCTTTAAGATTCCTTATTTCCCTTATATTCTGTGCTAGAGCTCACAATAAGTGAATAATTCAACTTTTTGTAAATCAGAAGGTAAGTTAATTTGCAGAAGTCTTTCCAAATTTTTTTTTTTTTTTGGCAAATTTTCCCTTTACTATAATTTAGAGCAACTGGTGGCTCAGTGGGAAAGCACTGCTCCTGAAGTTAAGGGAAAATCTGAGTTTAAATCTCCCCTCAGGATGTGTGACCCTAGGCAAGTCACTCAAGCTCTAAATCCCAGGCAAAATTGTTCTACTAATTATAATGGAGAAGGAAATGACAAAAAACATTGTAATATTTTTACGAAAAAACTCCAAGAGTTTGAACAATACTGAAACAACTGAGCAACTATTTTTTCATCCTTCCTCCCTTCCTCTCTCCTTCCCTTCCTCTTTCCCTCCTTCCCTTCCTCCCTCCCTTTTTTCCTCCCTCCCTTTTTTCCTTCCTTCCTTCCTTCCTTCCTTCCTTCCTTCCTTCCTTCCTTCCTTCCTTCCTTCCTTCTTTCCTTCCTTTTTTATTCCTCTCTTCCTTCTTTCTTTCTTTCCTTCCTTTCTTCTCCTTTTCCTCCTTCTCCTTCTTCTATTCTTCCTTCTCCTTCTCCTCCTCCTCCTCCTTGTCCTCCTCCTTTTTCTTTTTCTTCTCTCCTTCAGCAACATTGGTGAACTTCCAGATCTCATATTATGGTTTTGATGCCTATAGTTCTTTTCGTTTATCTATCTATCTGACTGTCTGTCTGTCTGTCTGTCTCTGTTGGTGTCTGTCTCTTTCTTTGTGTCTCTGTCTGTCTCTCTTTCTTTCTCAGTCTCTGTCTTTCTCCCTCATTTCTTCTTCTTCTCTGTGCTGAGATGTTTCAGAATCTTCATTTAAAGGAGAGAGAGTGGCTGGGTCAGCAGCCTCTTCATCTGGATCCACTCCTTTGAACATCATCATAATCCCTAGCTAGGTATATTCTTTCATCTGCTCAACCCCAAATCTTCTCAGGTTTCTTTTGTGTGTTATCTTCTCTCTTTAGATTTTAAAGTCCTTCAGGGGCACAGATTATCTTTTTCACATTTCTGTCTCCAGTATTCAGCATAGTGCCTGGCCCATAGTAAACACTCATAAATATTTATTAATTGAATGATCAATCTAAAATGGCACCTTTTCCTATTTATTTATTTGCTTAACATCTTTAGATACTTTCTTGAGCTAATAAATGTTTTCAATCTGTTGTGCCAGTTTCCTTTTATTGTCCTGCCTCAGTTTCCCTAATTGTCCTTACTTAGTTTCCCTGAACTGTTCTGCCTCAGTTCCTTGAATAGTTCTTCCTCAGTCCTCCTGATTGCAACCTCCCTTTCCTGACCATTAGGACTGAGATAATTAGGGCTGTAGCTGACCACTCTGGCATTCCAAAAGATAAAACTCCAGATGTCTTATCTCAGATACCTAATTATTATCCTCTATCTCTAAGTTCCAGACTTTATGTTAGAGACATAATTCCAAGTTTATCAGAATTTATGGTTCTAACCCCAATCTGTCAGAAGCAAATTGATGGTCTTTGCCTGGAAATTCCTACTGTTTACCAATGCTCAGACTCCTCCCCTGCCTTTATCTACCCTGACCTATAGAAACATATATGTATATATAATTGGAAACTCACATTGCTTGCTGATGCTAAGGCTGAAGCTGCTGCTGCTGCTGCTGCTGGATGCTTTGAGACATCATCCCTCAGACCAAAATGGATCCTTTGGTTCTAGAAAATCTTTCCCTTTCTGAAACCCAAATAAAATATTATTAACTCTCTAATTTCTATTTTGTCTCAGTTTCTCCGGCATTACATTTCAAACATTATTACTTATTTGAATTTGAAAGATAGTTTTCCATTGGAGTTCATAATTATAACATATAATATTATCAATTTTATTTTTATCAAAAGTATAACATCTGCCCCATCTCAGGCCTTGAACAAAAACTGTGGCCAAAGCAGATATGTGTTCAAGGATTGAAGCATTAAGATTTGCTTTAGTAGAGGGACTACATAAATAGGTAAAATTAGAGATCCTTGATTTTGTGAAGGATTGTTATCTCTAAATTACAGCAAAATCTTGAAATTTTCAGAGTGGTTCATCCAGTTAATCTTTATTAAACTAAAATTGCCATTTACTTTGTACATAAATACTTTATTTTCAAGAAATTATGAATGATAAAATACTCTTAATTTATTTAGACCATGTTATATAATGTCTTTTACAACTAAAATGGAATTTGAGTTCTTCACTGTTGTAGCCATCTGTTCTTGTCTCCATTCACTTATTGATTGAGCATAATTTTCTAAATCAGCCATTGTGTTCAGAGCACTATACTAGGCACAAAAAGAGATGCAAAGTTTATATATAGAAGTTCCATGCTTGCATAAACCTTATAGTTAGTGAGGAAAATAGTATAAAGATAATCATAAGATACAGTATTATATGTCAGCATGCCAGATAGTTGTAAATGCAATCCCATTTGATCTCTAAGTAGAAGACAAATATTATCAGCCTTGGGTATCAAGAAATGTGTCCAGAAGTTGAATTTTAAATTCATGACTATTGTACTAGAAGAGAAGGAAAATGCTAGTTAATAAATATATCTAGTTTTTCAGTTGTGGGATCACATCGTTGTTACTATGTGTTATTAGAGAGTAATTCCTGACTGCATCAACATAAGTGGATTTTTCCACTGCATTTAATACATTTTTACTTTATGTGAATGTAAAATTCGTACTACCATAAAACAGGAAGACCTTTTATAGAATTTTAAATGTGATAGAGGCTGTATGTACTTTCGGTAAACTTTCCTCTACAGTTTCTATAGATCATTTAAGGAGAAAAACAAGGACTATGTTATTGCTACTTTATAATAATACCACCATGGGTTTACACAATGTCTTCCTTCTGAAGACCTCAAAACATTTTCATACATATTATTGCCTTTGCTCCTGCATTTTCATAAATTTAATCTTCATGTATCATTTTTCCCTCTGGGAATCACATAATATTTTTCTGTCTTATTATTTTATGAGATGAGAAAAAAAGTCTTTTTTTCAGTTGTTTCACTTTTGAGGTTTCAGATTCTATTTCTTCTTTCATTCAATTCTTTGCAGTTTGGGTAAAATTTCTCATCATATTGGTTATCATTGTATCCAATTTAATAAAAGAAGAACAATCCCCTAACTTAAAGAAAAGACTTTTTCAGTTCATATTTACATTTTAAAAGCTCCTTTGAAATAATGGACTCCCCATTGTTCCCAGAGCTGCAGTCTCTGTTGTTTGGATTTCCGGCATAAAATTTCATTCCCTTTTCTCTTGATGCAATTTTTGTCTTGTTAAATTCTTTTCCTAGTGTGTCTGATATTTTCTTTTCAAAATGTTGTCTTTTTACATCTTTTATCTCCACCTTTCATCATTTTCCCCATCCCTTTTCATAGATAAAGGTCGGTTAAATGGAAGTTTAGGACATCTTAAGGATAAAGAAATAGAAGAAGGAAAGTTGTCACTAAACACTGACTTGGGATTTTAGCTCAGGTAATTGGTACCCTGGGATGTTTACAAAAGGTTTAGAGATTAACTAAATTGGAGATTTTTTAGACAGCAATTAGGTTATTTACCTAGTTTTTCCCCCCTCTTTCTCACAATAAGTCATAGAGAACTAAATCCTTTTTCCTTTCATTGCTATTTATAAATCAACAAAATAACTGAACTTCATAATGAAGGAATGTTAATTATGTGAATCATTTGTATAATATTAATTGTACTTTCCCATCATGCAAAAGTGTAAATTTGGTTTAATTCAATGCAACGAGCCATTATTAAGCATCTACTATATTTCAGGCATTAAACATGCCAAGTATTAGTTATACAAAGGCAAAAAGGGTGAAGCCCCTACCCTCAGAAGCTTATGTAAATTCCTTTAGGAGAGGAGAAGGCACAACACATACACAGAAAAATAACAAATAGACATCAAGATTCATGTAAAGTGATTGGGAGTGGAGGGAAAATTAGCAACTGGCAGAAAATCTGGACCAGTTTCCAAAGGAGTTAACAGTTTAGTTGAGCTTTTAATGATACTTAGAATTCTATGAAGTAGAAATGAGTAGAAAATGAGTCCCAAGATAGGACTTAAAAAAGCATGGAGTTGCGAACAGGGTATCATATATATGAAAAAGAAAGTCCAAAGACTGAAACCTAGTCTACTGGAAGTTGGTCAGTCAATGTATTTATTGAATGCTTGCTGTGTTCAAGGTAGCAAGTGAAATATGGATGATAAGGAACAGTCCCTGTTCTAGTGTGTGTGTGTGTGTGTGTGTGTGTATGTGTGTGTATGTGACAGGGGAAGGAGTTGGAGAACCAAAATATAAATAATTATTGACATATACAATTTATATAATTAAGAGAGAAAGCAATAGTGGGAAGCCAGAGGCCAAGAAAAGATCAGTGACAGCAGAGTAATGTACAAGTCTAGAATAATAAATGTGTAAGGTTTTAAAAGTCAAACAGAAAAATTTCATTTTCACAACTTCTTTCAAATGAGGCTCCCTTCTCTTCTTTGTCACTTACACCGTAAGTATAAGTCCTTATTGCTGGACACTTGGACTATAGCCTATTGGCTGTTCCAACTGCCTCAATTCTCCCTGTTTAAGCAATTCATTCAGCTGCTAAAGTGATTTTTCTAACGTATAGGTCCAATCATGTCACCCTCACTACTCCTTAATCTCCAGTGATTTATTTTCACTTGTAGGATCAAATACAAAATCCTCTGATGTTCAAAATTATTCATAACCTAACCCCATCCTAACTTTCAGTCTTCTTCCACTTTAACCTGCCACACAGATTCTCTTTGATCGCAGGACTCTGGGACTCTTTTATGTTCAATGAACAAGGCATGTCATCTCTTGACTCCAGACATTTATTCTGACTATCTTTCATTGTTATAATGCTCTTCCTCTTCATCTCTATGTATGGACTTCCTTGTATTTTTTCATGATACAACTAAAATCCTCTCTTCTATAGAAAGACTTTCCCCCAATCTCTAAATTCTATTGCCTTCTCTCATTTAATAATTTCCTCTTTTGCTACATATAGCTTGTTTGTATATATTTGTTTGCTTATTGCCTCTTTTTTTTAAATTGTGAGCCTATGTGGTTAGGCAGGGACTACTTTTTGCTACTTTTTAAAAAATCTCCAATATCAGCAGTAATAGCACAATGCCTGGCACACAGGAGGTACTTAATATTCTTATTAGCTGACTGAATTTGTGTTTTCTCCTATTTCTTTTTGTAGATCTAGGAAGGAGGCAATTTTTTTCTATTTTCTTTTTTCTCCTTTTAATCAATATTGTCTCTCAGAAACATTAATTAGCAGATGAAGTAAAGAGAAGAAAGGCTATTATCAGTAAGATCAACTCGGAATCTATAGGAAAGAGATAAAGGATTCATGAATTAGGGGGATAGTAATGAGTAGAGAGAAAAATTATGGAAGTAGAATTGGCAGCACTTGGCATTTGACAGACTATGAAAGGTGAGGTGTTCTAGTAAATGTTTAACAACCTGCTCTCCAGAAAAAAAAAATCTACACATGATACATTTTTAAATGAGCATTATTAACATTTTTTTCTACTTCAGTTTCTTAAATCTATGCAATCAACTAAAAATAATTAAGTACTGTTTGTAACATTTATCTGTTTCTAGGTTATGAATGCCCACACTAAAAATAGATAAATAACAATTGGATTTTTCCAAATTTTTGTTCCAATTTTTTTCTCCCTTCCTTCCTCCCTTTCCTTAGACAGCAAATAATCTAATAAATGTCAAACATGTACAATTCTTCAATAGATATATAAAGATATATAAAAAATGAAATAGGAACAAAATAACTTTAAAAAGAAAAATGCTGGTATTTGGAAAACTGGAAAGGCATTCTGCAGAAGATGACACTTGAACTGTCTTTTTTTTAAAAAGTGTTTATTGATAACTTTTGCTTGGTTTGATCATGTCTCATCATAATTTCCCCCTGAATCCCTCCTCCTACTTCCTCCCAGGGAGTCATTCCATATAAAAATTATATTTAAATACAATAATTTTTCTCTTCATTTATTTTAATTTAGGCAGCTTTATTCCCACTAGCTCTTCCCCACTGACTTACAAATATACGTCCTCCTTTTTATCATTTTCTTTAACTTGGAGGTTTTGATTAATTCATTAGTTCCTCCTTTAATTCTATTTTCTAGTTAATTTAATTATTTCTCTTGTTCCCTTTTCTGTCATGTAATCAAGAAAAAAAATCTTCTTCCTATCCTGACCTGTAATTTTTTTCTTAATAATTTTAAAATTTTTATTTTCTATTTTTTTAAAATAAATATATTTAATATTTTATTTTCCCAATACATTTAAAGCTATTTTTATATTTACTTTAAAAGATTGAGTTCTTGATTCTCTCCTTTGTTCCCACCCCCAACCTCTATTAAGAAAGCACATGTGAAATTATGGAAAACATTTCCATAAAAGTCATCTTGTGAAAGAAAACACAGATTCTCCCCAACAACTCCGCAAAAACAATCTCAAGAAAAATAAAGTTTTAAAAAAAGAAAGAGTGTGTGTGTTTCAATCTGTATTCAGAGACAATCAGTTCTTTCTTTAAATATGGATAGAATTTTTTATCATAAATCTTTCAGAGTAGTCATGGATGATTGTACTACTAAGAATAACAAAAGCCACTTATAGCTGGTCATCTCAGAACATTGCTATTATTATATATACAGTACATTTCACTTTGCTAGAGTAGATGGAAGACTTTCTAGTTTTTTCTGAGAGCATCCTGCTCATCATTTCTCACAGTACAATAATTTTTCATCATAATCACATGCCACTATTTATTTAGACACTCATCAATTGATGGCCATCCTCTCAGTTTCCAAATGATTTTTCTTTGAGAAGAAAGCTGTTATAAATATTTTTGTGGATATAATTCCTTTTCCTTTTTAAAAAAACTACTTTTGGAATTCATGCCTAGTAGTGATATTGTCAAAAGATATGCATGATTTAATAGCCCTTTGGTCATAGTTCATATATTTTGATCATTTATCAATGGGGCATAGCTCTTATGTTTTAATAAATTTGACTCAGTTTCCTATATGTTTGAGAAATAAGGGTTTATCAGAGAAACTTGTAAAGGGCTGAAACTCTTATAAGGTGTGCTTGAAATCAGATAACCGAGCACTTAAAGCTAATTACCTATTAGACAATAACTATTAGCATATGTTTGGAATTGCTCTAATCACAGTTAATGCAGGCTCAATGTTTGGGGTTAAGGGAATTGTAGGCAAGGATTAGGGGGTGGGATGACAGAGGCAAGAGAACTGAAAAGCCACAGGAGAAGGAGGAGAAAAGTGTGGAGATTCTGGACTCTAGAATTGAGGAGAGATCCTTGGCAAAACTCCTGGCAGTTTTGTACATCTCCTTCACTTCTCCCCCTAAAGATCAAGACTTTTACTTATCCTGAATCTGGCTGTCCCTGAGGCCTCTAGGGAGTTAGCCTGGACTTCACAGAAATTTGTTCCAGAATTCTTTTTGTAATTACTGTTGATAACTACATTTTCTCCCATTTATTCTATCATCTCTTTCCTTTTATGGTATCCCTACTCAAAATTGTTTGCTACTGATCATTTCCTTCCCCCAATATGTCCTCTCTTCTATCACCATTCCCTCTTCCCAAATTCCATTCCCTTCCTACTTTCCTGCAGGGTAAAAGAGATTTCTATATCTATATTGAGTGTGCATATTATTTTATCTTTGAGCCATTTCTGATAAGAGCAAGATTTACTCATTTCCCCTTTCCTTATCCTCTTCCCTTCCAGTGCAAAAGCTTTTTCTTGCCTCTTTTTATGGCAGATAATTCATACCCCATCCCACTTCTTCCTTTTCCTTTCTCCAAGTACATTCCTCTGTTACCCATTAATTTAATTTTTAAAAAGATATCATTTCTTTAATATTTGATTCACACCTGAACCCTTTATCTCTATATATTTCTAACTGCTCTAATAATGAGAAAGTTCTAATTAGTTACAAGTATCATCCTCCTCTGTAGAAATTTAAACAGATAAATATTATATACCTTAAGATATCATTTTTCTGGTTACCTCCTTATATTTTTCTTGAGTCTTGTATTTGAAAATCAAATTTTCTACTCAGCTCTGCTTTTTTCATTGTGAAAGTTTGAAAATTCTCTAATTCATTGAATTTCCACCTTTCCCCCTGAAGGAATATATTCACTTTTGCTGGGTAGGTGATTCTTGGTTGCAATCCTAGCTCTATTGCTCCTCAAAATATTATATTCTAAGTCCTCCAGTTTAATGTAGAAGCTGCCTATCCTTTCTATGATTCCACTATACTTGAATTGTTTCTTTCTAGATACTTACAACATTTTCTCCTTTATCTGGGAGTTCTGGAATTTTACTTTTTTTTGAATTTTCACTTTGGGATATCTTTGAGGAAGTGATAGGTGGATTCTTTCCATTTCTATTTTACCCTTTGGTTCTACAATATTAGAAGAGTTTTTCTTGGTAATTTCTTGAAAGATAATGTCCAGGCTATTTTTTTTTTTATCATCAATTTCAGGTAGACCACTATTTTTTAATTTGTCTCTCCTATTTCTATTTTCCAGGTCAGTTGTTTTTCCATTGAGATATTTCACATATTTTTCTTTTATTTTTCATTATTTTTGTTTTGCTTTATTGTGTCTTGATTCCTCCTAAAACCATTACCTTCCATATGCTCAAATTCAATTTTTAAGGAATTATTTTCTTTGGGTAGCTTTTGTACTGCTTTTCCCATTTGGTCAATTTTGTTTTTGAAAGCATTTCTTCTCCTCATTAGCTTTTTGTATTTTTGTTTGCATCACTCTTAATTCTTTCCCTGATTTTTCCTCTATCTCTCTTTCTTGATGTTCAAAATCACTTTTGAGCTTTTTCATGGCTTGTGCCCAATTTTTATTTTTCTTGGAGGCTTTGAATGTAGGAGCTTTAACTTTGTTATCATTTTCTGAGTATGTGTTTTGATATTCCTTGTCATTCTTCGTAACTTTCTATAGTCAGAATGATAGGATTATCACATAAATTCATGTTGAGTAAGGATTGTTTCATTTTTCATTTTAGTGTCTCCACTGTCTAGCACAATGTACCTAGCAATTTGGCCTAAATACACTTAATACACTTAAATACTTCTTGACCGTGGTATTATAATAAATATTTAACAAGTGGTTCTTGAAAAAAAAAGTGTATAATAGATGTTTAAATTTAATCTTCATTACTTTTTCTCCATCACTTTCTGAAATTTATACAAATAATAGAACAACAAGGCTTGATTAAGCCTTTTTTGTAGCATTTGTCAATTTATGAGGTATCAATAATAACTAAAAAAAATTTAAGAAGCAGTTCCTACTTGTCAACCAAAATCCTGCTTGTTCACAAAGAATTAAAAAAAGGAAAAGGCTAATTTCAGCAAATAAATGAACAAATCAACTAAGTCTATTGCTACATGTAGTATTCTGCATTTATAGTCTTTAATTTTGCAAAAGAAGGGTAGACAGTTTTATACTTCTTCTGAGCTTGGTCACTGTAATCTCACAGGATATAGTTTCATTTTATTTATTTTTTATTTTACATTACATTGTTATATTCATTGTATATATTATTTCTCTAATTCTTTTTAGTCCTAGCAACAGTTTATGTTTTCCTATAATGTAGCTACAATCTCCAAATTCTATTTCTAATATTTCTTCATATTGAAACTTTCCAGAGAAAGTTTCTAAGAAAGAATTATATATCTTTCTTTTCACAGTCTATCAGTTCCAGTGCAGTAACTCTACCTTGAAAGCTGGCAAAATCATATAAGAAGTAAGTTTATTCAGTAGACCTTATTGACATTGAAGATAAATGCCCATGTCTCTGGTAAAATTTTAGGGGCACAAAGGAGCCCTAAGCATTTAAAATTTCCTCCCTCAATCAACACTCTTCTCTGATTTTAAAAGTTTCTAAGTTAAGACTTCCTATCATCTTCGTTATATTTTCATGACAATGTTAATGAGACCCATGCATATTGGACTTGGGCTATCCTTGATGTGTGTGTGTGTGTGTATATATATATGTATATATATATTTCATTGTAAAAACTGTCTTGAATCCCAAGTTATCTAAAGATCACTGGAAGGAACATTTAAGCTTCTATTGGTCATTTACACATGAGAGTGAATAAATACAGCAGGGAACTAATTTTGAAGCTCTTAGAGATCTGGCTTTGATTAGGGCTTAGAGATAAAGAACAGAGATGAAACCATAAAGATGTACTAGGTGCCTGAAGGGGAGAAGAAGTTAAAGAATACTAGAGTTGAAGATGAAGAAAAGATTACAATTTTGCCTAGGGCTGGCCCTGTATGCCATGACAAATTACATTTGCTCTCTCTCATTTTTGATTTCTTTTCTGGTTGATGTCTAGTCTTTTAAATTTTTCCAGTTACATTTAGTGGCATAACCCTCAACTTGTTTTGCTAGCTATACACCTTGGGAGGGTAGGGGGGAACAAGAAGCCTAATTGCTATAGAGAGTTGTTCAATAGATAGTAAATGGGTCTCATGAAAATGCTATTCAGTAACTTTAAAGAAAAATTTAATGACCTGCTAACCTTGGAAGATGGCTCAATGGTCCCCATAGGGGAAAATGTTCAGAGAATGACTGAAAGCCAGTGCATCATACCTGGCTCCAGACTGAAAAGAATCAGTACAAAGCAAGTGGTGTTTGAATGATGTCAGATTGCTATCCCTGGGACAGCTTCCAGGGTGCAATGCGGTAATTCAGAAAATGCTGTCCTAGTACAAATAGTTCACTCTCACCTTCATGTAGAAGCTGCCTGCTTTTCTTCATCTCTGGAAGCTGTGTAGGTAAAAATGTGAAATCTCAAATAAAAATAAGCCATTAGGCAGAATTGAATAAAATCTGATTTTTTAAAGATAACTCACCACTGACTTTTTAAAGGATTCCAACCATGCTAAAGGTACTTGATAATGAGAGTAGGGCATTTTCAAAAAAAGGAAATAGCTGCTGAGATCTCCCTGTGCAGGTAAGAGCAATATTCATAAATGGGAACAGACAAGTTCCCTGGTAAAATGAAAAGGGGCCTAGAAACAGAGACCTGGGATCAAGGACAGCCTCTTATCCTTAGTACCTGCGTTGTCTTGGGGAAGTCACAAAGCACTGATATAGTGAAAAAAAAGTATTAACTGTAAAAAGAGACTTTGGGAAAAATCTAATCTTCTTGTGCTTACAACTTGGACAAATTATGGATTTGTCTCCTTATTTGTAGACTGAAAGTATTGGGCTGGATGACTTCTGAGGTTTATTCCTGCTCTAGACACTATGAACTAGGTAGAAAGA
This sequence comes from Sarcophilus harrisii, assembly GCF_902635505.1. Classification (NCBI taxonomy): domain Eukaryota; kingdom Metazoa; phylum Chordata; class Mammalia; order Dasyuromorphia; family Dasyuridae; genus Sarcophilus; species Sarcophilus harrisii. Next base: position 407,819,991 of record NC_045426.1, read on the forward strand.
TTATGGAATTGAATGGACTGAAGATGGATGATGGTGATTAAACTGGAAGCAGGGTCAAAATCAAGAGTAGCAACAAAAGCCCAGATGGGGTTATCAACAGTTTCAGATTCCTGCTGGGATAGTTTGGCCTCTGACAACTAATTGGTTGTTGAACAAGAAAACTACTCTCTCAATTTGTCATACCCAGCTGGTGTTTTCATGCCCAGCCATAGGCTTCTGGCCCCATCCTCCAGTTTCTTCTGAAATTTCTTCAGCTGGAGAATTCCTGCTGACCTTGTTCTCCATGGCAACAGCTGAGGCCACATAGCACTGGACAATGTCTCTTATCAGTATAAAATAAAATGGCAATCAGGCAATCATTTGACTAATTTTATAAATGTGCATAGTTCAAAAGAATTAATCAATACCTATGGTACTTTTTATTTTTCATTTTCCAGTTTGTATCTTTTGTTCAATGGACAAAGTATCTACTTTATTTTTTGTATTGCTAAGTATAGGATAATCAGTCATAAGGTATCTTTTTCTTTGAAGTAATTATCTCTCACTTTTGTTTTTATTGCAGAACTCAATTTTTACATATTCTTTATTTCACTTTAGCAAATTCCAATGAAAATAAAATAGATTTTTTTCACTTGAAAGATGGGGCTTAATTCATGCATAAGAATTCCAGAAATATTATGTATCTCTGTATGTAGATGTATATTTATGTGTATATATACACATATATATATCCATATATATATTTGTAGGTGAATATAAACGTTATATATATTCATATATATGTATATGTTGTAGATATGTATGTCAGTATGTATATGTATGTTTGTATATACTGAGAGAGTGAAAGAGAGAACGTCAAGCCTGAAAACAAATGACCAAAGAATGATAAATATTACAAAACTGTTATTAATTCTGAAAATATGAAACAGCTCATGTAGGTTATCATACCACAGTTAACTCTGAAAAATAAAATAAAAACAAAGAACTAACAGCAGTTATAAGCTTTTTGCTTTCTTTATTCCATTGGAGGAGAAAACTAGACATGTATTGGTGCTTCCTCCAGGTGGAAGCCTGCTTTGATGAAGTCAAATTTTAATACATATAACAATGGCAATGCAGTGGGCTGTGGCCCTGACAATGGGGGAAGCAACCACAATGAAACAACTTTGACTCACAGGGATTCTTAACTGGAATGTGACTTCTGCACGAGTTTATCCAAATTTAGGGACTACTTGAGGCTGATGTGAAACAATTCTGAGATTTTGCTGTGGCAGATATCATCCAGAGCATGAGCTCAAAGGATTATTGTTATGCAAAGCTTGGAGCACAGTTGCTTTCTGGGCACTCACTGGGGAAGACAGGGTATCTTCTAATTGCCTAATAGTAAAAACTAACTAAATACATAAAAAGAGAAGAGTCACCTTGGTTTGAGAATCTTGATCACATACACACACACATGTATATCTATACATGTGTATATAAGTAAAAATATATATGTATATATATTTGCATGTGTATGTGTGTGTGTGTATATGTGATATAAAAGTGAAAAAAAGATAATTAGAGGTAATATGACTTTTTCAGGATAAAAAGGGATATTAGAACTCAAGTCCTCCTGACTCCAAATCTAGCATTCTGTTCACTACACCTACCTTTGTGTCCTTACCATTTATCATAGTGTCTCTGTCTTTCACTCTCCTCTTTAAACTCCAGAAGGTCTGGGGAAGTGAGGAGATACCCTTTCAGTAAAAAAGGAATTAATTTCCTGTTTTTGTTTGTTTTTTGTTTGTTTTTACTTTAAACTTCTTTCTCTCTCTCTCTCTCTCCCTCTCTCTTTTCTGTAATAGTATTTTATTTTTCTAATTACATGTAAGGATGATTTTCAAAATTTACTTTTGTAAGATTTTGAGTTCCAGTTAGTTTTCTCCCAACCTTCCTTCCCTCCCTCTTCTCAATACAGCAAGTAATTATACATAAAATGTATAATCATTTTAAACATATTTCCATGTTAGTCACTCTGTGAAAGAAGAGTCAAAACAAAAAGGGAAAACCATGAAAAAGAAACAAAAAATGAAAACTGTATGCTTCAATCCACATTCAGTCTCCATGGTTTTTTCTGTGATTGCAGATGACAATGTCCATCCCAAGTCTATATTACTTTATTGCTGAGAAGAGCCAAGTCTGTCATTATTGATCATTACTCAATCTGGTTTTTACTGTGTACAATATTCCCTCAGCTTCAATTCATGTAAGTTTTTCTAGGCTTTTCTGAAATTAGCCTGCTCCTCATTTCTTATATAACAATAATATTTCTTTATTTTCAAATACCACACAATATTTAGACATTCCTCAACTAATGAGCATTCATTCAATTTCCAATTCCTTGCCACAGAATGCTCTTTCTTCGACTAGGCCTACCAGGCAAAACTCTGTCTGGGATATGGTTGCTAATTTTTTTCTTTTCTTTGCTACTAGATTTTTTGAGATCTCAAAAGGCAGCTGAAGTCTTTCTCCTTCCCAGACCACTAAGGAATGTGGAATTGGCTACCAGAACAATTGTCAGGGAAAGAGCTTCAGCCTAAATGGTAGAATTATGAAGTCATAGTTTGAAAAAGAAATTATGGGAAGAGTTATCTTTGTTGTAAACAAGTAAATTAGCTAATAAGTCAATTACTACTATTATAAAAGTTCTATAAATAGCTAAATATTAGTTTCTCAAAAGATTACAATCATTTTGATTTTCCATTACTTACCATTCCACTTCTTATGTGGGAATTAAATTATCTGTTCCATACCTGATTCATCTTTGTTTCTATACTTTTTAAACTTCCTCCTTCCTTCCTTCCTCAATCCCTCCATATACTCAGATTCATTGTGGAGTCTAGAGCTAAAAAAATAAAATTATTTCCCATAAACCATTGCTAGCAATAAAACTGAAGCACGGGGAACATAGTTTCCCTTCTGATGAAGACATTACATCCCCAGCACTAAATATAAGATAAAATACATATGACAGGTACAAACCAAGGTTTTTAATCTCTATATTCTCATACTAGCAATGTCTGGTTATCTACTGTGCTAACACTCAAGATGTGCTAGGGAGGGAAGACCTATAATATATATGTCAGTAACTATAAAGCATATTCAAAGGAATAAGTAGTAATTTTAAGAAAGAGAGAATTTAAATAACTGGGAAAATATCAAGAAAGGGAGTTATGTATTTAAAATGGGATATCTGAATTGTGTTTTGAGCAAAAAAATAATTCAATGAGGTGATCATATTGTAAAACTGTATTTAATATGCAAATAACATTAAAAAATACATTTCCTTAATATATTTGTTTTTACATCAACTACATTTTCAAATATATTCTTCTATACTCATCCCAGAGAGCCATCCCAAACAACAACAATAATGAAGATAATGATGTTGATTATGAAATAATAATAATGATAATTATAATATTAAAATGGGGAATTCAGTTTAACAAAATTAATAATCATCTCAAAATCACTTCACATCATTCACAATATCCTGATCCAATAATCTTCTACCTTGGCAAAAAAAGGTGTTTTATCTTATCTCTATTTTGTAGTTAAATTTGTTTATTATTTCACAGAATTCTGTTAAAATTATTTTTGTTCTTTCTATTTGGATTCATGTAGTCATTACATATAGTACTTTATTTTTTTTAAACTTCATTTTGCTACAATTCATATAATTCTTTCCATGTTTTTCCATATTCATCATTTCTTACAGAATTTTTGTAATACTATTACATTTGTGAAGAATTGTTTAGCCACTCCCTAATTAATAAGAATCTATTAGTTTTTAGATTACTTCTGTTGCTTTAAAGCTTGTTGTTATAAACAAAAATAAGTTGTGAGTCACTGCCAAATTCCAAAATACTTCATATTCACATATCATCACACATAACTAGTAGTCAGTTCAATTTGCATGAATACTATGATGCTATTTGTGTTTTTGGAGGTGTTTCAAGAGTTTGTTGCTTTCTATTAGGCAAAAATAATGACTAAAGGTTTAGATCCATGGGAAATGTGTTCCCAAACAATACCATCTTTATTTATTTTCCTTTTATAAAATTTGTAACTTTTTTAGTTTGATATTCCTCAGTGACAAATTATTTTGCTATTCAAAGTTGTAACGATCAGAAATTGTAGAGCTGAAGGACATTTTGTATTTTGAGTACATGAGCTCTATCCTAAACATGAATCTGCACTCTACTAAAAATCCATGTAATATCAGATCCAGTTTAGAGATAGAGATAAGGATTAGACTTATAAATTTATTGGCATAAGATATCCCTTTGTAAGAAAATTACCTCTTAATTCTACTCAGCAGTTTCTATTCCACTTATAACTATAGCACATTGCCTAATAGGTTAAGTGGCTTTTCTAAGTCACATGATATTTGTCAAAAGTAAAATGCTAAGCTAGACTATTTTGGCTTCAAGACAAATTCTTTCTCCAATATCCATATTTTGAAATAAAAGTTTCACAAAAGACATATTGTTTCTCGTATGAGATACTCTAGTTATAAGCACAGATCCTATTGATATTTTAATTTTTTTAATCACAAAGTAAACATGTGTTTACATTCCACTGTAACACCTTTTCCACTGGTAAAATGTAACAAAACCCATAAAAATATGGATAGATAAGCAAGAAAAATTACCACATTGGCTATGTCCAAAACATGGGTTTCTGTATAATCTATTACTTTTTTTAAGGAGGAAGATAGCATCAATCCTTGCAATCATGCTTAGTTCTTAGTTGTTTTGGCTAAACAAATTTTATTATTTATATGTAATTGGACTATTGTATCATAAGAAACAATTATGGTCAATAAAATTATAATTCTGAACTAAACTATATCTGTTAATTAGTCAGTGATTACGTATATAATCATAGTAAATATTTCTATTTAAAATAGGTACAGCAGTGGCACAGTGGATAGAGTGCTAGTCCTGGATCCAAGAAAGCCTCCTGAGTTCAAATTGAATTTCAAACACTTAGTAGCTGCATTAACCTGAGCAAGTAATGTGACCTACTTTGCCTCAGTTTCCTCATCTGTAAAATGAGATAAAGAAGGAAATGGAAAACCATTCCCATATCTTTGCCAAGAAAACCCCAAATGGGATCACAAATAGTCAGACACAACTGAAATAAGTGAACAATGACAACTACAACAACAAAAAAAATATTTAAAGAGGTAAGTTTCCATTACATGAAAACTTTAGTCATTCAGTGATACCACAGAGTTTCCAGTCTTGTAGGAAATATTGGTTCTGAATACCTTTTACTTTCTTGGACTTTTTATATTGATTAAGGATCAGGAGAAGGATATGAAGTCTATAGCCTAACCATTGGATATAGAAAAGTTCATCCTCTGGGACTCTAGTCTTTTCTGCCATTTGCTCAGAGAAAACAAAGGGAAAGTGGCCAGGATCTGGATGTTCAAAATTTTTTACTTTTTCATTAAAATGTTTTAATTTTCTTCTACAAATCATTATTAGTGTTTTGAGGTTGTGAAGTAACACCTATTAGTGTTCTGAAGGAGGAGAATGTTATCTCTAGCTGCTCCTTTCTATCTCTCCCTTTCAAATCTAGAAGTTCACCAAAAGATAGAACTGCACAAAAAGTATATACCTTTTATAGACCACAAAGAGGGAGGCTGCTGTAACAAAAATACATCCTCGTGGGTGAGTTCAGTTATCAATCAATAGCCTCATTGACTAGGATCCAAATAGAAGACTTCTCTGCATTCTCTAAACATGATTTCAAGGTACAGGTCTAGAGCCTTATGAGGAATACATTTAAGACATGTAGTATCTATGTCATATAATCTCATCAGGTTGTTACAGAGGATTCATATAAATTATTTAGAAACTCCTTTAACATGTTCTCTTCATAAAAACTTTAGCTATCCTTCAAGGTTTAGCTCAATAACCCATCTCTTCTTTAGGTGCTTCAACCAATAGTGATTATTTCTTTCTCTGACCTTGTAGGATGGTTAATATTTGTAGCTAACTAATCAGTCAATAACCTTTATTAACTGCCTACTATATGCTAGGCACAGTGCTAAGTGATGTTTGAAATTTTATAATATGTCCCTTCATAACAGTAGACTATTTCTGGTTCACATAATTATGTGCATTTGTATTTGTGGTTTCCACATCTAAATTGGAAACTCCTACAGTGCAGGGAATATGTATTATATTTCTTTTCACTGTTACAGGGCAAATATTGCTATACCTAAAGTGAATTTAATAAATATCTGTGGGAAGAAGTGAAATTAGTTTGGTTTCTTGTGTCCAGCCTGAATTTAAGAGTTGACAAAATTACATTAATATAACCTATCACTAAATTAATTGTCTATTTTCTTCCTGCTCTCTATAAACATTAATTGTTACCAGTATATATCATCACTTTAGAAGTCCTGTTTCATTGCTTTATCATTCTATAATGGTAACTTAGGATTCTTTAATATTCATGTCAATGATATAGAAGATCTTTTGGTTTTACCAAAAATAGAATATATGAGGAAATCCCTGCCAATTATTAGAATGGGAATGGTATCATTAGATATAAGCCCAAATATATATATATGTAATTCTGGTAGTAGCATGACAAATAGATTAATGTGCTTATAAGTAGACTTCCAAAAAGATTTTTATTTGTTTTATTTTGTTTTTATTTTATTTTTTTTGGAAAACCATGAGGGATTTCTACCATTTGGTAATGAGGACCTGCAATTTGGACTTTGGGTATGGCAATAATCATATAGAGGAGAGGAGAGATGAGAGAATTTTGATTTGATGCTTAAATGGAAATGAGAAAAAGAGAAGGATCAGTGATAATATCAAGATTTGAAAACAGGAAGAAGACAAAGGGAAAGAAGGGATGTAGACAAAATTAAAAAGAAATATGGAGAAAATTTAGAAGTAAAGAGAAAGATGTTAGATGTTAGACATCAGTGCTTTGAATAACAAACTAATGAAGCCTCAGAGAATGACTGCTAGGTGAATAGTATTAGAAAAAGAAAGGATCAGATGGTGCTATATATCATGATTCCAAATTTATCTAAAATCAATAAAATTGTTCTCTGATGTATAATTTTTGTACACTGGCAAACAAATTGCAATAACTCCTAGAGGAAACAAATTGCATGTATTTTTACGGGACTCTCATAAAGGCAGACATATAATGAAATTATGCCCAAATGGAAGAACAGCTCACATATACTTCTCAGAGACAAATATGAGTTGATGGAATTCATTCCAAACAGGCCAATTAAAACAGTAAAAACTCCTCCTACTACTCATAATAGGAAGAGGTAATAGCAAGAACATCTTGAGGATTATTCTTACTTAAGGTGTCCTTTACTTGTATATCCTTCAAATTCAAATAAGTTCATTAACTTTATTTCTAATCTTTATCCACATTCTAATTGCCTATTTCTATCTATGATGCTATCATCATTCATTGTGTTCCACGTACAAAACCTCTAGATATCATTGACTCCTCTTTTTCTCCCATCCCTCATATTGAATGAATCAACAAGTCCTATTAATTCCATTCTGCAAAAACTCTCATCTCTTTTTGGTCATTGTCAAAGTATATTCTCTTATTGCCATTTGCCACATACATTTTAGTAAAAATTAGTATAAGCATAAATATGGTCACATTTTTCTTAAATCTTCAGTGATTCCCTGTTAATTCTTAATGAAAAGACTTGTTTGGGCATCAATTTTTTCCAAACTTAACATCATATTACCTTTCTATGTTTATGTCATTACTTCTCCAAATGGAAAGGGCCATAATTGGAGATTTTTGTTTTTGGTTTTCCAATTGTAGAATTGAGATATTTTTTGGGAGGGAGGGGACAAACATTTTAGGTGGAGGTAACTATGACTGCCGATGATATATAGAATCAGAAAAAAGACAGTTTGTCTCTCATAGACTTTACTCTTAGAGGGGCTAAGAGGAAAGGTTTTGACTGGAACAGATATATCAAGTACTTTATTGGTTAACAGTGTCAGAATGGAAAGAAATAGTTTTAGGGATATTTCTTCACTAATTAAATAAAATAAGTTTCAGCTCACTACTGAGGCAAATTTATGAAGTTCCATAATCAAGGCTATAAATAAAAAAACAGGTAGTCAGGTCACATAAGGATTCTAAATGATGACAACAGGATAAAATGAGCTTGATATAGGTACCCATGAACTACTTTAAGGTAGAGAGGGAGAGTATTAGTATAACAATTTGAGTCAAAAAAGCAAACAAACATTTACTGAGTATCTGTAATGTGCCTAACATGGGGTGGTTAGAAAGTACAGTGAGTAAAGCATTGGACTTGGAACCATAAATACTCTTCTTCATGATTTCAAATCTAGCTCAGGCACTTACCAACTGTGTAACCCAGGGAAAGTCAATTAGTCTGCTTGCTTCAGTCCTTTATCTATAAAATGAGTTGAATAAGAAAATGATAAACCATTCCAGCATCTCTACCAAGAAAACCTCAAACAAGGCCATAGAAAGTCAGATGTTACTGGAAAAATGACTTACCAATAATTTAATGTGCCTAAAACTATGTTAATGGATAGGAATAAAATGACATAAATAAAATATAATAAATAATAACTAAAGGAATAAAATATTAAGTTCTAGTCCTCAAGGAGTTTATAGTCTATTAGGAGCAATATAATTTAATAGATTGAGTGATAGAACTATAATTAGGAAAACTTGGAATTGAATTCTGCTTAGAGCATTTCTTACTATGTGATTTTGGACAATTTGCTTTCTAGACTGGTGCATCCAATAACATAATGTATGCAAGGTGCCTAGTATACCTTAAATTAATAATAATGTAATTATTTTACCAAACCTAATTCTAAGGAAAATTTATAACTCATGGAAATATTATAGTCTTAAATGATGAATGAACTATATTCACTGATGAAATTATAAATCCATTTAACTAAGGAAGAAATTAGTATGAGTTAAAGTTTCTTCCAATATGCTTTCTTTATTATCAGGAATAAAAATTAATTCCTAGGACAGATTCAAGGGCAAATAATCATAGTTTTATGAAAAATTCAATCACTCTGATGATGGGTCCATTTCATTGTTTAAATTGATTAAGCATTTAAGATGTAAAAGTAAATCCATTCAATTCTTGGTTTTGTTGCTATTTTTATTTGTTTCCATCATTTTGTGAGGGGATCAAATAGGAATGAATAAAAAAAGTTGATATACACTACAAATAAGGCAAAAAAGAATATAGCACCTAATTATACATGATAAATTCATGCCGTTTGAGCCAAATGAACTATATTTTTTGTTTATAAAGGAACTAGAAGATGTTATTTAAAAGATATTATTAATGATATTTTATTAACATAAAAATGAGAGTGGTATTCAAAGATTGAAAAAAGCCAATGTCTTGACTTTTTTTTACATAAGAAAGAAAAAACAACCTATAGACAAATGGATTTGATTTCCATTACTAAGAAAATTCTAGATGGAATAATTAGAGATAGCAAACATTTAGAAAATTAGTGGAGCTCATCCCAGAATAAATTTATCTCTTTTTTTTTTGACAGGAACACTAAAGTATAGAGAATGGGACCTTGTAGACTTAACTTGGCTAAATTTTAGGTCAATATTTGATGAAGTACCTCTTATAATTTTCTTGTGGAGAGATAGTAGATTAATCCTGTGGATTAGAGGATAATGCAACTAAATGGATTCAAAACTGGTTGAATGACAAGACTCAAATAACTATCCATTGATGATCTAACATTTATCATGTAGCAATTCTCCAATGAAGTAACCCAGGCATGTGTGTTTGCCTATATATTGTTTAACAACATTATTGATAATTTGGATTTAGATGCAGATCAAATTTTCAGATAACACAATTCTGAAAGAAATAGCTAATACAATGCTTGACAAAGTTAGCCAGGCAGACAACAAGCAATTATTAAACATTTACTATTTACTAGAAATTATACCAAGTAATGGGAATAAAAATACAAATAAAAGGGATTGCTCCTGTCTTTGACAAAAGAGATGGGGAAAATTTTAAATGAGGGAAAGAAGGGGTGAAATACAGAGGAGAAGTCACAGAACAGAGAATAATGAAACATTACTATCCTGAGTCCATTGCCAAAATGAAGATCTAGAAAGGAACTCATATATTGTAGCAGGGAGCCAATATGATGGAAGCAAGTCCCAGGGTAAGACTATAAGGAAGTCAAAAAAGACAGAAACATATCAAAGGCTGCAACAAAGAATAACTAGTCTAGCATACCCCAAATGGGGGCTCCTGAAAGAACTCAATATTGGCATGAGTCTTTATCTAAAAGGATTGAACTGAATATATGTCATATGAAGGAAAAATTAAACTTATTCTATTAGTCTCCAGAGAGCAGATCAAGGCAGCAGTTCAAAAAGATTAATTTAGATTTATTTGAGAATAAAAAGAAAAAAAACATTACAAATAGTTACATCTATCCAAAAGTTTAATAGGTTGTTCAAGATTTACCAGGTAGTTCCTTCTTGGAGATCTTCATGCCTAAGTGAGACAATTTTTGTTGTATTTTAGTGGGGATTTCTCAGATTAGTGTGTGCTAAAAATGGACATTTTTTCCCTTCTGTTACATAAATTAGGGTATTTTACATTTTTGTTGGTAATAATCCATTTCCTTTTAATCAAAAATTTTGATAGTATATAATTATGTGTATTACACATGTGTAATACATGTGTATTAAAATTATGTGATAATTTTACTTTTTTCTCAATCATGATTTTGCTTTAATTTTTGCAAGATGTCTTTCTAGTGATCAATATTTGTCTCTATATTAAGTCACCTGACATGAGAAAGGATTTTAATGTTTGACATACCTAAGAAGCTATATATTACATCCTAAGGCTATGTAAAATATCTAATTTTTAACATCAGGCTGACATATCACACTCTTCAGTGCAATAAACGGGCAAATGCTACTACCTATTTCTTCTGCTTTTGATAATATGGAATGACCTTTTTTCCTCCTCTAAGTAGTAAAATAAACATTTATTTACATCAGACCATGTCTCCTAATAATGAAATATTTGTTATAGACTACCAAATAGTATAATTTTTGTGTTTAGTTGCTTCTTAGTAATTAAGTTGTTTTTTTGGCTAGCATGTTTTTCCAGCTTTCAGAAATAGCTTTGCGGATTAAGGAATATTAAATTTCAAAAATACTAGGATCATCAAAAATCAGCAGTCATTCTTTCCCTCTTCAATAAAAAAGTATCCTCCCTTATATTGTTTTAGACATGATCATCAGTTTGTTTGTTTTTATGGTCTTCTGCATAAAAAGCTGAATTTTGCACCAGAATACTAGGTTCTGGTCCTGATCATGCTGCTACATAGATTGGTCACTTTTCTCAACAGTATAATAAAGAGTTTGGATCAACATTCTCTCAGATTCTTTCCAGGACTAAAATCTCATGATTTGAGATATTCTATATTATTGCTTATTTTCAAACTTTTCAGTGAGATAGTTCATCTTTATCAAATCTAAAACCTATATATAATAGTTTAAGAGCATTCCCTCAAGCTTATTAACTTCACCTAAGAAGCATCTTTTATTTGAAAAGGCCTAACACTTTTTCAGACTAAATGATCCTACCTAGCATTTTTCTTAATATGTCTTACTTTATAACCTATAATCATTCATGTTATTCTCTTCTGAAACCACTGCAATTCCTAGCATTCTTCTTCAACTTTATACCCTAGAATTAAGCAGAGCTTTAGTAATATTTTGACCAGAGTTTGGTATACTAGTTTAACAAAGCTACTGAGCAATTTTAATGTTTTTTTCATGGTTGACTATTTCCCACTTCAAATCATTTTTTTCTTCATTCCCCTAAGGTGACTCAAAATTGTCTTACAGATTAATTATGATTTACTGTATTTCAGTAAAATTCAAATAATAATATTGTATGACTTCATTAAAATACATGTTTTTCTGTAACTGTCTGTCATGTGAAACAAAATTGAAGAAGAAGAGAGGAAAACATATCTCAGGAGGAAATGTTTAACATCTTATAACAACAGATATTATTTATGAACAACAGAATAAAATTACATTCTGAGACAGTAATATATATTGAATTATTTGTGTTTGCAGCACATATTGTAGTTGGGAAAATAATAATTCAGAAGTTTAATAATGAATCTTCTACCCTTGGTATAATTTTATATCAGCGCAGGCTCAATTACATGATAGATTGTCTTGTAAAATATTTTGGATTGCTCCTATAATCAATGTTTTATAATATTCTCTGAGGACAGTAATATAAGGTTCACAGACCTGATTACATAGATTCTTTCACAATAAGCCATGCTTTTAATGCATTTTAAATCAGAACCTCTAGTTGTGTTTCTATTAGAAACAGAAAACTGCCTTTTGTGGTTGTCTTTATAGCAAACCATAGTGTATTTTGCTAACACTTTTCTGATTACAACCTGCTGCAATGTTTTATAAATCAAAAACAACAGTGCAAATCCTATAAATAGAAATTATATAAACAAAAAGCACCCCTGTTCTTTTAACCTTTTAAGGTAAAAAGATATCAATTTAAGTTTTTCTTATGTGAAACTCAGAATTTGAGGCATATATTTAGAATATGCTTTAAAGTAATGAGAAGTGAACACATTAACAATATTTTTACAATAACCTTTGAATATGAATGTAGAAAAATGGTACTCAAATATGTGGATTTTCCTAACAATAGAAATATTTTAAAATATAAAAAATTCAAGAAAAATATTATTTTAATAGTAGTTATAAGAATAGAAAGTATTCTATTTACCAAACACATTATTTCATAATATTAAATTACTCATATATTGGGGGAAAGCTTAGTTTTTTTAAAACTTTAATTCAATGTCTTTATTTTTCTTGGCCCTTACTATTTTCATTATTACATAATAATGGAAATAATTCATGTTTTTTGTCAATTTATATTTATATCTAAAGATACATCTCTTTAAACTGATCAGTTGCAGAAGGATTGCTGATCTTTCCTAGTAGACAGAATGTTATCAATGAGTTTTTCTTTCCCCAATGAAATTAGTTCCAGGCTTTCCTTTTTACCTTTTCCTCATGCCTCTTTCCCCTAAGAAAAAGTTGCTAATATTATGAAGACTTTCCAAAATTGATTTAAAATGTATAGTATCACTTAGCATATGAATAGATTTTGAGTTAAAAGATCTGAAGAATTTTTAAAGTGTCAGTTTCTAGTCAAATCCTTAGTTCTTCAAGATATGTATTCTGTTTCTGACAGATGCCAAGTAAATTGATATAATGTCCTTTGACATAATATTTACATTTTGATTTCCCTGAGAAATTGATATGGCCAAAACAAATATTAATTTATCCTGTCTTTGAAAAAATTCCTTCTTTAAGCTTTTACTACTCTTTTTTCAGCTTATCAGTTCTAAAATACTACTGTGCACTGTGCCAAATGTTTTTAAGTTTATCTGTTCTAATGGTACCATGCTCACGCTTAAAAAACACTCCTGTAGCACACTACAGAATTTGCTGAATCAAGTCTCACTGACTTTTTATCTATGTCATCATTTATTTGGGAGATTTCAACCTCATCTTTTTTTTTTTTTTAATCTTTCACCTCTTCAGCTAAAATAATTTCTGTTTTCTAAGTTGGCTGTAAAACTACTATCTCCAGTTTCTTCAAATATTCTCATCTTGACCTTCCCTAGTTTCATTAATTTGAAATGTACTAACTGGAATTGGATGCAGCAGCCATTAATAGCATTTCTCTGTGTAGACAATATAATATAATATGTTTAAAGGGTTTTGCTTTTATATTATCCTTTCTGATGACAACTATCACTAATATTGGCTAGATTAACTTTAGCCAAACATGGAGCCAATTTTAATTATGCTATCTCAGTATAATCCACAAATGTACCATCTCAGTATTCTAAAGTTACTATCTTATCTAACCAGAAACTATTGGCTTCCCATCTCTCTGCTTTTCCTTAACAAACCCTACTCTTTTGTCTATCTAACCTCTTATCCCTTCACACTTTGGTTCTCTCCTAAGCTGATATTCCTGCACAAGACATTCTCTACTTTTTATTATATGACGGCTTGGTCAATCAGTTCAACTCTATTCTTGAGAAAAGTTGTCTGATAAAACTCAGCCTTAGGTCTCCTACTCTATCCCTTTCACATCTACAAATATCTATCAAATTACTTTCTCTGAAGCTATTAATATCTTAGTTGCCCAATACAATGTATCTTTATTCTATCCTCATTCTCTTTGTCCTTTCTGAAGTCCCTAACAAAATTGATTACATTGTCTTACATGATTCTCTTTTCTATAGCTGTCTTGTTCTTGTTTTACCAATCTGACTTCCACTTTTTTTTCTCCTTTGATGTATATTTTTTTCTAGATCCTGTCCCTTTACCAAAATTGTCTCCAGGGCTCTGTCCTGAGCCTTCTTCTCTTCTGGATATCCAGAAAATAAATTCAAAATGCATCAGATTAAATTGGAGATTTTTCATTCTAAAAATTGTTCCATATTCTCAGTTACTCAAACTTACAATTTAGGAATTATCCTGAATTGCTCATTATTTCTTATCTTTCCTAGTCTTTGCCTGTCATGTATAATCTGTAATTAAAGCCTGTGGATTTCACCAATGTAATATCTTTTGAATATGCTCCCTTCTCTCCTCTGACACTGCCATCAATCTATTGCAGATTCTTATTATCACACACATATAATATTGAAATACCCTGCCTCAAGTTTACCCCTTTTCAATTTATGTTCCATTCAACTTTCAAAGTGATTTTCCTAAATACAAGTCCAATTATGTCATGCCTCTATGCAATAAATTCTAGTGGCTATTCTCTCAAGAATCAAATACAAAATCCTTTGTTTGGTGTTAAAAACCATTGACAATTTATTTATGATTCATATTTCCAGGTTTCTTCAGTGTTAAAAACCATTGACAATTTATTTATGATTCATATTTCCAGGTTTCTTCTGTCTGTAGTGGGACATTAGGGGTGGGATTGAAGATACATTAGAAATGAAGAGTAGGAATGGTGCTTGTACCATGGCATTTGAGGTTTCAGAAACTCTAAGAGAGAGAGAATATGACAGAGTAGTAGTATACTCACCAGTAAGGAATGAATCCATGCAGAATATCTATTTTGGATAGTCTCCTTAAGGAAATCAAGAGACAGAAAGAGGAATATAAGTGGGATCGTAACTATGAAACTTAGTATTTTCAATAACCTCAAAATACTTAATATCCTTTAAAGATGGGCAGCCCATATTTTCACTCTAGTATTATGCCAGCAATAACATGGCTTGTGAAATGTGGAATATTATTTTACAAGGAAAAAAATTCAAGATAATTCAAAGGACGACAAGAAGATGTATAGTAAATTTCAACAACAGCATATCACAAAGACACAATTGAGTGATATAAAAGAAATCATCAGGTAAATATATAACAAGTAAAGATAGTGAGCAAAAGGTAGAGAAATCATCACAAATCATACATAAAAGTGTGGTGACTAGTAATGGGTACTTAGATCTTGAAAATGAAAGAAATGGTGAGTGGGTCTGTGGGGCTATAGAATTACATATTGTATCAGTGAAAAATGACAAAATTTATTTAATCATGTGTTTCAAGAACTTGAGAAAAGAGAGAAAGGTGCATTTTTATCAGAGGTTTTTATGAAATCTCAAATTTATTAGTTCTAGGCCAATATAAGTATATGTATATGTGTGAATAGATATAGATATATATATTCTAAAATTCGAATTCTTGCTCTTCCTCTTGCCATACTTCTTGAGAAGATAAGCAATATGATATTGCTTATATGTGTGAAATCATTCAAAACATACTTCCATATTATTTATGTTGTGAAGGAAAATATACACTTATACACATACTTATACACACATGAGAAAAATAAAAATAAAGTGAAAAAGTATGCTTCAGTCTGCACTCAAAATTTTTCAGTTCCTTTTCTGGTGGTAAACAGCATTATTCATCATGGAGATCTTGAAACTCTCTTGGATCATAATATTGATCAGAGTAACAAAGTCTTTCAAAATTGATCTTCCTTAAAATATTACTTTTACAGTACATATTATTCTACTGGTTCTATTTACTTTACTCCAGGTAAATTTCTTTTTAAATTTATCATCAAATTTCAGTCTATTTGACTCTGAATTTGAAGGAACAATTTGAGCATATTCCAAAGTTGTGTTTGGTAAGTTGGGTAATGTGGGCTGAATCTGGGTTGGTGCCTGTATTTTTTCTCTCCTGCAAGATAAGAACAATTCTTAAGTTTTAAATTAAAAATAAGGGAATTTTATTTTATTTTTTATTATAATAACTTTTTATTGACAGAACCCATTCCAGGATAATTTTTTACAACATTATCCCTTGCACTCACTTCTGTCCCAATTTTTCCCCTTGCTCCCTCCACCCCCTCCCCTAGATGGCAAGCAGTCCTATATATGTTGAATATGTCGCAGTATATCCTAGATACAATATATGTGTGCAGAGCCAAACAGTTCTCTTGTTGCACAGGGAGAATTGGATTCAGAAGGTAAAAATATGGAAGAAAAACAAAAATGCAAACAGTTTACATTCATTTCCCAGTGTTCTTTCTTTGGGTGTAGCTGTTTCTGTCCATCATTGACCCACTGAAACTGAATTAGGTCTCTTTGTCAAAGAAATCCACTTCCACCAGAATACATCTTCATACAGTATCGTTATTGAAGTACATAATGATCTTCTGGTTCTGCTCATTTCACTTAGCATCAGTTCATGTAAGCCTCTCCAAGCCTCTCTGAATTCATCCTACTGGTCATTTCTAACAGAACAATAATATTCCATAACATTCATATACCACAATTTACCCAACCATTCTCCAATTGATGGGGATCCATTCATTTTCCAGTTTCTAGCCACTACAAACAGGGCTGCCACAAACATTTTGGCACACACAGGTCCCTTTCCCTTTTTTGGTATCTCTTTGGGGTATAAGCCCAGTAGTAGCACTGCTGGGTCAAAGGGTATGCACAGTTTATAACTTTTTGGGCATAATTCCTCTCCAGAATGGTTGGATTCGTTCACAACTCCACCAACAATGCATCAGTGTCCCAGTTTTCCCGCATCCCCTCCAACATTCGTCGTTATTTTTTCCTGTCATCTTAGCCAATCTGACAAGTGTGTAGTGGTATCTCAGAGTTGTCTTAATTTTCATTTCTCTGATTAATAGTGATTTGTAGCACTCTTTCATATGAGTGGTAATAGTTTCAATTTCATCATCTGAAAATTGTCTGTTCATATCCTTTGACCATTTGTCAATTGGAGAATGACTTGGTTTCTTATAAATTAGAGTCAATTCTCTATATATTTTGGAAATGAGGCCTTTATGAGAACTTTTAACTGTGAAGATGTTTTCCCAGTTTGTTGCTTCCCTTCTAATCTTGTTTGCATTAATTTTGTTTGTACAAAAGCTTTTTATTTGATGTAATCAAAATTTTCTATTTTTTGATCAATAATGGTCTCTAGTTCATCTTTGGTAACAAATTTCTGCCTCCTCCACAGGTCTGAGAGATAAACTATCCTATTGTTCCTCAAATTTATTTATAATCTCATTCTTTATGCCTAAATCATGGACCCATTTTGATCTTATCTTGGTATACGATGTTAAGTGTGGGTCCATGTCTTATTTCTGCCATAGTAGTTTCCAGTTATCCATGCAGTTTTTGTCAAATAATGAATTCTTATCCCAAAAGTTAGGATCTTTGGATTTGTGAAACACTAGATTGCTATAGTTGACCATTCTGTCTTGTGAACCTAACCTGTTCCACTGATCAACTAATCTATTTCTTAGCCAATACCAAATGGATTTGGTGACTGCTGCTTTATAATATAGTTTTAGATCAGGTACAGCTAGGCCACTTTTATTTGATTTTTTTTTCATTAATTCTTTTGAGATTCTCCACCTTTTATTATTCCATATGAATTTTGTTGTTATTTTTTCTAGCTCATTAAAATATTTTCTTGGAAGTCTGATTGGGATAGCACTAAATAAATAGATTAGTTTAAGGAGTATTGTCATCTTTATTATATTCGCTTGGCCTATCCAAGAGCACTTAATATTTTTCCAATTATTTAAGTCTGACTTTATTTGTGTGGAAAGTTTTTTTGTAATTTTGCTCATATAATTCCTGACTTTCCTTTGGTAGATAGATTGCCAAATATTTTATGCTGTTGACAGTTATTTTGAATGGAATTTCTCTTTTTATCTCTTGCTGTTTGATTTTGTTGGTGATGTATAAAAATGCTGAGGATTTATGGAGGTTTATTTTATACCCTGAAATTTTGCTAATTATTTCTAATAGCTTTTTAGTAAAATCTCTGGGGTTCTGTAAGTATACCATCATATCATGTGCAAAGAGTGATAGTTTGATTTCCTCATTTCCTACTTTAATTCCTTTAATCTCTTTCTCGACTCTTGTTGCCTAGGCTAGTGTTTCTAGTACAATATTGAATAATAATGGTGATAGTGGGCAACCTTGCTTCACTCCAGATCTTACTGGGAAAGGTTCCAATTTTTCCCCAATGCATATGATGCTTACTGACAGTTTTAAATATATGCTTCTGACTATTTTAAGAAAAAGTCCATTTATTCCTATACTCTCAAGTGTTTTTATTAGGAATGGATGTTGGATTTTGTCAAATGCTTTTTCTGCATCTATTGAGATGATCCTATGTTTTTTGTTAGTTTGGTTATTGATATAGTCAATTATGCTAATAGTTTTCCTAATATTGACCCAACCCTGCATTCCTGGTATAAAACCTACTTGGTCATAGTGTACTATCCTGGGGATGATTTTCTGTAATTTTTTTTTAATAATATTTTATTTAAGATTTTAGCATCAATGTTCATTAGGGAGATAGGTCTATAATTTTCTTTCTCTGTTTTCAGCCTACCTGGTTTAGGTTATCAGTAACATGTCTGTGTCATAAAAGAAATTTGGTAGGACTCCTTCAATCCCTATTTTTTCAAATAATTTATATAGCATTGGAGTTAATTGTTATTTAAATGTTTGATAGAATTCAAATGTAAATCCATCTAGTCCTGGTAATTTTTTCTTAGGTAGTTGGTTAATAGCTTCTTCTATTTCTTTTTCTAAAATGGGACTAGGAGTCCAATACTTCTTCCTCTGTTAATCTGGGCAAACTATATTTTTGAAGGTATTCTTCCATTTCATTTAAGTTGTCAAATTTATTGCCGTAAAGTTGGGCAAAGTAATTCCTAATTATTGCTCTAATTTCGTCTTTGTTAGTGGCGAGTTCTCCCTTTTCATTTTTAAGACTAATAATTTGATTTTCCTCTTTCCTTTTTTTAATCAGATTTACTAAGTGTTTGTCTATTTTGTCGGTTTTTTCATAGAACCAACTCCTAGTTTTATTAATTAATTCAATAGTTTTTTTACTTTCAATTTTATTGATCTCTCCTTTTATTTTTAGAATTTCAAGTTTAGTGTTTGACTAGAGTTTTTTTTTTGTTGTTGTTGTTTGTTTTATTTTTTTATTTTTATTTTTTTAATATATATATTTTTTATTTTATTATAGTAACTTTTTATTGACAGAATCCATGCCAGGGTAATTTTTTTTTACAACGTTATCCCTTGCACTCACTTCTGTTCCGATTTTTCCCTCCCACCCTCCATCCCTTCCCCTAGATGGCAAGCAGTCCTATATATGTTGAATATGTCCTAGTATATCCTAGATACAATGTATGTGTGCAGATCCAAACAGTTTTCTTGTTGCACAGGGAGAATTGGATTCAGAAGGTAGAAATAACCCGGGGAAGAAAAACAAAAATGCAAACAGTTTACATTCATTTCCCAGTGTTTTTTCTTTGGGTGTAGCTGCTTCTGTCCATCATTGATCAATTGAAACTGAGTTAGGTCTATTTGTCAAAGAAATCCACTTCCATCAGATTACATCTTCATATAGTATCGTTGTTGACGTATATAATGATCTCTTGGTTCTGCTCATTTCACTTAGCATCAGTTCATGTAATTCTCTCCAGGCTTCTCTGTATTCATCTTGCTGGTCATTTCTTACAAAACAATAATATTCCATAACATTCATATACCACAATTTACCCAACCATTCTCCAATTGATAGGCATCCACTCAGTTTCCAGCTTCTAGCCACTACAAACAGGACTGCCACAAATATTTTGGCACAGACTGGTCCCTTTCCCTTCTTTAGTATCTCCTTGAGGTATAAGCCCAGTAGAAACACTGCTGGATCAAAGGGTATGCACAGTTTATAACTTTTTGGGCATAATTCTAGATTGCTCTCCAGAATGGTTGGATTCGTTCACAGCTCCACCAACAATGTATCAGTGTCCCAGTTTTCTCGCATCCCCTCCAACACTCATCATTATTTTTTTCTGTCATCTTAGCCAATCTGACAGGTGTGTAGTGGTATCTCAGAGTTGTCTTAATTTGCATTTCTCTGATTAATAATGATTTGGAACACTCTTTCATATGAGTGGTAATGATTTCAATTTCATCATCTGAAAATTGTTCATATCCTTTGACCATTTATCAATTGGAGAATGGCTTGGTTTCTTATAAATTAGAGTCAGCTCTCTATATATTTTGGAAATGAGGCCTTTATCAGAACCTTTAACTGTGAAGATGTTTTCCCAGTTTGTTGCTTCCCTTCTAATCTTGTTTACATTAGTTTTGTTTGTACAGAAGCTTTTTTAATTTGATGTAATAAAAATTTTCTATTTTGTGATCAATAATGGTCTCTAGTTCGTCTTTTGACTAGGGGTTTTTAATTTGTTCTTTTTTTAGCAAGCATTTCTAGCTTGCAACAAATTGCAAGCCCAATTTGTTGACCTTCTCTTTCTCTATTTTATGCAAGTAGGCCTCTAGAGACATGAAATTTCCCCTTATTACCGCTTTCACTGCATCCCACATATGTTGGTATGATGTCTCATTATTGTCGTTTTCTTAGGTGAAGTTATTAATTATGTCTATGATTTGCTGTTTCACCTAATCATTCTTTATTATGAGATTATTTAGTTTCTAATTATTTTTTGGTCTACTTTCCTCTGGATTTTTGTTGAATGTAATATTTATTGCATCGTGGTCTAAAAAGGATGCATTTACTATTTCTGCCTTACTGCATTTGAGTTTGTGTCTCTCTCTGTCAAATTTGAGTTTGAGATTTTTGTGTCCTAATATATGGTCTATTTCTGTATAGGTTCCATGAACTGCTGAAAAAGTAAGTGTACTCCTTTCTTTTTCCATTTCGTTTTCTCCAGAGATCTATCATATCTAACTTTTCTAGTATTCTATTTACCTCTTTGACTTCTTTTTTATTTATTTTGTGGTTTGATTTATCTAATTCTGAGAGTGCAAGGTTGAGATCTCCCACTATTATAGTTTTGCTGTCTGTTTCTTCTTGCAGCTCTCTTAATTTCTCTTTTAAGAATTTAGATGCTGCACCACTTGGTGCATATATGTTTCTAGCCGCTTGGAGTATTTTTTCCTTTGTTTGAGGGTTCTGGCATTTGGCCACTATATTTCTTGGTGTTTTGATTTTAGGATCCCTTTCAGTAAGTGATCGATGAATTCTTTCAATATCTATTTTACCCTCTGTTTCTATGACTTCTGGGCAGTTCTCTTTGATAATTTCCTGGAAAATAATGTCCAGGCTCTTTTTTTCATCATATTTTTCTGGGAGTCCAATAATTCTCAGATTGTCTCTCCTAGACCTATTTTCCAGGTCTGTTGTTTTCCCAAGAAGTCATTTCACCTTTTTCTCCATTGTTTGATTTTTTTGGTTTTGCTTGACTGATTCTTCTTGTCTCCTCAAGTCATTCAATTCCATTTCTTCTATTCTGAGTTTCAATGAAGTGTTTTCTTCACTCACTTTTTTATATCTTTTTCTCATTGTCCAATTGTGTTGTTTTGTTCTATGAAATTTTTTTCCATTTCACCAATTTTATTTTTTAGAGAGCTATTTTCTGTTTCCAGTACACTAATCCTATTTTTCAAGGATTTGATTTCTTTATCCATTCTGTCTTTAAGTGAGTGGGATGACTTCTCCAGATTCTCTTTCCAAGTCTCCCTCTCCTTTTCCCATTTTTCTTCTAACTCTCTTGTGAGAGCCTTTTTAATTTCTTCTATGAGATTCATCTGTGTTGAGGAACAGATAATATCCTCCTTTTGGGATTCACCTGGAGACAGTCTGTTTTTAGTCTCCTCAGTGTTTAGAGTCTGCTCTCTGTCAATATAAAAGCTGTCAATCGTTAAGATCCTTTTTAATTTTTTGCTCATTTTGTCAGAGACGAATCATAGACAAACTAGCAAAGAAAAAAAAGAAAAAAAAAACAAATGGAATCTGCTTTTTTGGGGGGAGTAGCTGGGTGGTGTTACAGACCTTCCTTTACAGACTGCGGCAGCAGCAGTAGCGAGGCACTAGCAGGACTGTGCTGCATCTGCACTCTGAGACTTTGAGAGCGTGCTGAGACACTGTGGAGGAGGGGTGGCCAGGTACCGAGTAACTCCAGCTGTTTGGGGTTGTATTCTTCACCCCTTGTGTGTTTAGCTTCTCTGCTGGGCTATTGACTTGCTGCCAGGGCAAATTATCCAATCCTGTAGCAAAGCTCTCCCCCCAGAGACGACTGAGATCACACCCCACTCCCCTGGAGGCTGGAATAGAATTTATTATGCTTCAGCAAAAAAAAAAAAAAAAAAAAAAAAAAGCAGGGGTAGCAATTCTGATGTTAGATAAAGTAAAAATAAAAGTATATCTCATTTAAAAAGATAAGGAATAAAACTACATTTTTAAAAGGACACCATATATACTGAAGTAGTAATGATTTTAAATGTGTATGCAACAAGTGGTAAAGCAATCAAATTCCTATGGATTTGAAGACAGTTTACAGAAAGAAATAGACAGCAAAACTATATAAATGGGGGTTCTCAATCTTCCCTTCTCTGAATCAGACAAATCTAGCCACAAGATAAAAAAGAAAGAAACTAGGGAACTTAATAGGATCCTAGAAAAACTAGATATGATAGACCTCTGGAGAAAATTGAATAGGGACAGAAAGGTATGCAACTTTTTCTCAGCAGTACTTGGCATCTACACAAAAATTGGTTATGTATTAGGACATAAAAATCTCATAATCAAATGCAGAAAGGTAGAAATACTAATTGCTTCCTTTTCAGAACACAATGCAAAAAAAATTATATTCAATAAAGGGGAAGGGAAAGATAGACTAAAAGCAACTGAAAATTAAATAATCTAATTCTAAAAAAACCCAACTGTGTCAAATAACAAATCATACTAACAATATATAATTTCATCCAAGAAAAATGACAATAATGAGAGAATATACCAAAATCTATGGAATGCTGTCAAAGCAGTTGTTAGGGGAAAATTAATATCTCTAAATAGCCACAGGAATGAAATAAAGAAGAGACCAATTAACTTGGCATACAACTAAAAAAGCTAGAAAAAGAACAAATTAAAAACCCCCGATTAACTACAAAATCTCTCAAAAGAGAGAGTAATAAAATTGAAGCTAAGAAAACTCTCAAACTAATAAAATTAAGAGTTAGTTTTGTGAAAAAGCAACAAAATAAATAAAACTTTGGTTAATTTGATTAGAAAAAGTAAATAAATAGCCCAAATCTCCAGCATCTAAAATGAAAAGTGTGAACTTAACACCAGTGACAAAGAAATTAAAGCAATAATTAGGAGCTTTTTTGTCCAACTATATGGCATATGTCTGACATTCTAATTGAAATGGATGAATATTTTTAAAAATATATAAATTGCCCAGATTAACAGAAATGGAAAGACCTTACTTAAATAACCCCATTTTATTTTTAAAAAAAATTTTTTATTATAACTTTTTATTGACAGAACCCATGCCAGGGTAATTTTTTGCAACATTTTCCCTTGCACTCACTTCTGTTCCGATTTTTCCCCTCTTTCCCTCCATCCCCTCCCCTAGATGGCAAGAAGTCCTATATATGTTAAATATGTCACAGTATATCCTAGATGCAATATATGTGTGCAGAACCAAACAGTTCTCTTGTTGCACAGGGAGAATTGGATTCAGAAGGTAAAAATAACCCGGGAAAAAAAACAAAAATGCAAACAGTTTACATTCATTTCCCAGTGTTCTTTCTTTGGGTGTAACTGTTTCTGTCCATCATTGATCAATTGAAACTGAATTAGGTCTCTTCGTCAAGGAAATCCACTTCCATCAGAATACATCTTCATACAGTATCGTTGTTGAAGTATATAGCCCCATTTTAGAAAAAGAAATTGAATAAGCCATTAATGAATTCCCTAAGAAAATTGCCAGATGGATTCATAAATGAATTTTACCAAACATTTAAAGAGCAATTAATTCTTTCTCTATGCATACTATCTGGAAAAAAGGTAATGAGATATACTACTAAATTCTTTCTATGAAACAAATATGGTACTGATAAATAACCAGAGACAGCCAAAAGAGAAGGAAAATTACCAACCAACCTCCTTAATGAATATTGATGCAAAAAATTAAATAAAACATTAGCAAAGAGATTATAGCACTTTATCAGCAGGAGGATACACTATGACCAAGTACAATTTATACCAGAAATGCAGGGCTTATTCAATATCAGGAAAACTATTATCATAATTGACCATATCAATGAAAAAAACAACAGAAATCCTATGATAATCTTAATAGATGCAGAAAAAGCTTTGGACAAAATAAAGGACCCATTCCTATTAAAAACACCAGGGAGCATAGGGATAAAGGAAGCTTTTCTTAAAATAAAGAGCAATATTTATCTAAAACCATCAGCAAGCCTTATTTGTAATGGAGAAAAGCTGGATGCATTACCAATAAGATCAGGGATGAAACAAGGATACCTATTATCACCACTATTTTTCAACATTGTTCTAGAAATGCTAGTGTTACCTTTAAGAAAAGAAAAATAAATTAAAGGAATTAGAATAATCAATAAGGAAATAAAACTATTCCTCTTTGCAGATGATATGATGATAAACTTAGAGATTCCTAGAAAACAATTCCTATTTTAGAAAAGTTGTAGGATGTAAAATAAACCCACACAATCATTAGCATTTCTATATATTACTGACAAGCCCACCAGTAGAAAATAGAGAAATTCTATTTAAAATTACTGTAGACGAAATAAAATATTTGGGTGTCTACCTGTCAAGACAAATTCAAGAAGTATATGAACACCATTACAAAATGCTTTTCACACAAATAAAGTCAGATCTAAACAATTGGAAAACTATCAATTGCTCATGTGTAGGCTGAGCTAGTATAATAAAAACAACAATTCTTTCTAAATTGTTCTATTTATTCAGTATCATACCAATCAAACTACCAAAAATTTATTTTATAAAATTAGAAAGAATAATAAAAAATTCATCTCAAAGAGCAAAAGGTTAAGAATATTAAGGGAATTAATGAAAAAAATACAAAGAATAATGGCTTAGCAATACCAAACCTAAAAATATATTATAAAGCAAGACTCATCAAAACCATTGGGTACTGGCTGAAAATAAAGTGGTGAATCAGTGGAATAGATACACATGACACAATAATCAAGGCCTATAATAATCTAGTATTTGATTAAATCCCCAAACTCCAGCTTCTGTAATAAGAACTCACTATTTAACCAAAACTGCTGTGAAAACTCGGAAATAATATGTAAGAAACTTGGACTAGACCTACATCTCATATCCCATATCAAAATAAGTTCAAAATGTGTACGTGATTTAGGTATAAAAGTGATTTTGGTATAAAGGATGATACAATGAACTAATTAGAAGAGCAAGGAATAATTTGTATGTCATATCTTTGGAGAAGGAGGAATTATGACCAAAGAAGAAATAAATAATGTTATGAAAGACAATATGGACAACTTTGATTATATTATATTAAAAAAGTTTTTACACAAATAAAACCAACAGAGACAAAATTTTTAAAAATCAACATTTAAAAAAAGGAAATGCAAAGATAGGAAAATATCTTTACTGCCTGTATTTCTGATAAAGGTCTCATTTCTAAAATATATAAAGAACTGTGTTGAATTTATAAGACTACAAGGCAATCCCCAATTGATAAATGGCCAAAGGATATGAACAGACAATTTTCAGATAATGAAATTAAAGTCATTTATAGTTATATGAAAAAATGCCCCAAATCACTATTGATTAGAGAAATGCAAATTAAAACTACTCTGAACTACTACCTCAAATCTCTCACATTGACTAAGATGACAGGAAAAGATAATGAGAAATGTTGGAGGGGATATGGGAAAACTGGGACACTAATGCATTGTTATTGGACTTGTAAAATGATCCAACCATTTTAGAGAGTAATCTGGAACTATACAATTGTGCATATATAATCCTTGACCCAGCAGTGTTATTACTGGATTTTATTCCAAGGAAAGCATAAAGGAGAGGAAAGGGCCCACACATACAGTAATGTTTGTAGCACCTCTTTTTGTGGTAGCAAAGAATTGGAAAAGGACTAGATGCCCATCAATTGGGGAATGGCTGAATGAGTTGTGGTATATGAAGGTAATGGAATGTTATTTTTCTATAAAAATGATGAATAAGTTGATTTTAGAAATTCCTGGAAAAGTTTACATGAACTGATACTGAGTGAAACAAGCAGAATCAGGAGGACATCATAAACAATAACAGCAAGAATGCTGGTTCTTCTCAGTGGTTGGTTCAGTTATCCAAAGTAATCTCAATAGACTTTGAACAGAAAATTCATCTTCATCCAGAAAAAAAATAAGGAACTTGAATGTAAGTCAACACATCCTATGTTCACTTCTTTTTTCCTGTTTTTTTTTCTTTTTGCTCTGATTTTTCTCTCCTAATATAATTCACAAAACAATGTGTATTAAAAATAAATAGAAAAAGAAAAAAAAAACCTATTTTGAACCAGCATCAGTAATGCCATCATTTAATTAAGAGTATGTGCCATTCATTGGGCTAAGTACTATGGAAACCAAGAACAAATTAAAACAACAACAACAACAACAACAATAACAAAATACAGTCCCTGTACTCAAAGAGATTAAATTCTAATTATAGAGGCCACAACACATGTAAAAATTCATGAAATATTCTAGGAGGTCATTAAAGGCAATATTCACTTAAATTTAAATTCAGTTCTAAATTGTTCTCAGAAGTATAATTTAGTTGTTTTATGTTTATAATCAACATTTTATCAATTTTTTGTGTCAGCTCTTCCATGTTCATATTATTTAAGATGAATTAGCTTTTTTTCCTGAGTGAACCAATAATGCCATCAAATTTCTGTCATCCCAAGAATAGCAGGGCCTCCTTCTAAAATATCAAGTCTAGTATATGATCACTCTGTGGAATTCTAAATTTTACTCGTTCAATTCCTGTTCAAAAAATAAATGGACCTTGAGTGTTATTTCACCTAAGAGATAAGCACCATTTCACTGATTCACTTTCAGTGGAACCAACTTGAAATAGCTACCATTATCCTGTAGTCCTTTGAAGAGCTAACCCAGAGATAAGCTCAGAGCAAGTTTCAATTTATGTTGTTTTGCCAGAAGCCTGAACTCTGAAAATGACCCTAAATGCAGAAGTAAATAACATTGGCCCATACACAATAATAGTTGAATGATGAAATTCATTTTCCTGGAAGTTCAGTGATACAAAGCAAACATTACTTCATTGCTTTATCATCTCTGTCCATAACTTATGCTATATTCCTAGAATGACATGAATCATCAAAGTACCCCATTTTTATTCTAGTCTTCAACAGTGAGTGTAGCTGAAAAATGAACCCAGAGGCAACACAAGAATATCAGGTAAGGAAAACAATAAAACTACAATATATAATCAACTTTTACTAAAGAAATGTGAATTTTTCAGATTGCTTAGGTAAAATTGGCCAGAAGCCCACTCTTTTATTATTAGAAATTTAAATCTGAGCTACTAATACACTCCACATAACCATGCAATCTATCATCAGAATACTTTAATATATTTCTGGCTTGTGAATTATATATATGGGTGGAAGTTAAGGAAATGTTCTATAACCTTCTCATTTCTTCTTTTACTTTGCATGTTCTCTGTCCTGTTCTAATGCAATATAAATTCAGTTACCTGAGTGGAGTAAAGGAGTGACAAGTCTGCATAGTGGATAGAGTACCAGCCTTTGAATCAAGAGACATGAGTTTAAATCTGACCTCAGACATTTAATACTTTCTATCTGTGTGATCCTGTGCAAGTCACTTAATCCCAATTCCCTCCCTAATAATAATAATATAAAAATAAAAAGGATGACAACCAATTTGCCCTGACCATTGCTCAATAAACTTAAGAAGTCATAGTTTTGATTTGTAGATTTTGAAAAAGTTTCCTGAATAAGTTGAACAAAGTACAACCTTAAAGGCTTTTATTTTCATAATATATTCATATGTGTTTATTTTTTCTTTATTAAAATATAAGCTACTTAAAGATAACCATTTTATATTTATTTTTGCATTTCTTGCACTGAACACAGTGATTGGTACACAGTAGATATGTAAAAAACTGTCTGCTAAGATATTTCTTTCTCTTGAGCTCTTCTGATCTGTGGAGTACCTATAAGTGCAGGTGATAGAGTAAATATGGCTAAATCTAAGAACCATACACCCTCAAATCAATTACAAACATGGCACAGTAACAGCATCAAGAAACCCGAGGAAGAGGGGTCAATATGCCTTTGCTAAGAAATATAAGAAGAGATATAAGAAGCTTTAGGCCATCAATACCAAAGCCATCCAGCCCTTTTTGTAGTGGCTAGAAACTGGAAACTGAATGGATGTCCATCAATTGGAGAATGGCTGAATAAATTGTGGTATATGAATATTATGGAATATTACTGTTCTGTAAGAAATGACCAACAGGATGATTTCAGAAAGGCCTGGAGAGACTTACATGAACTGATGCTGAGTGAAATGAGCAGGACCAGGAGATCATTATATACTTCAACAACAATACTATATGGGGACCAGTTCTGATGGACCTGGCCATCCTCAGCAACGAGATCAACCAAATCATTTCCAATGGAGCAGTAATGAACTGAACCAATTATGCCCAGAGAAAGAACTTTGGGAGATAACTAAAATACATTACATTGAATTCCCAATCCCTATATTTATACCCACCTGCATTTTTTATTTCCTTCACAAGCTAATTGTACAATATTTCAGAGTCTGATTCTTTTTATACAGCAAAATAATGTTTTGGTCATGTATACTTATTGTGTATCTAATTTATATTTTAATGTATTTAACATCTACTGGTCATCCTGCCATCTAGGGGAGGGGGTGGGGGGTAAGAGGTGAAAAACTGGAACAAGAGGTTTGGCAATTGTTAACGCTGTAAAGTTATCCATGCATATAACCTGTAAATAAAAGGCTATTAAATAAATAAAAAAAAAAATACCAAAGCCATCAAAGCCCAAGTAGAAGATACCAAGATTTTCATGGTCAAGCTCCTTGGACCCAATATCTCCAGGACTACTGCCAAGAATATAGGCCCCAAGATGGCCACGAACCATCAAGGATCTATGATTGGCACCAAATACCCAGGAACCAAGATCACAAAGTCTGACTAATAGATAAGGCTACTTCTACCCCATTCAAGATGCTCATCTTTTGTGCTGTCAAAAGGCAGTTCTTTACTCATCAAGCTAAAGCCAAAACTAAATCTGGTATTTGCAGAACTTCCCTGTTCATCTTATGTTCTTTTGGCAGAAGCAAAAATCAGAGATTGGTAACTTCAAATGCATTGTAGGATTGCTCCCTCACCTGAGCTCTAACATATTTCAGTATATCAGGGGGTCTGTATTTATGCAAGTCAAACAAACATTCCTTCTCTAGTTGGATTTCCCAAGCAATAAAGTTTAGGCCTTTTCCTCCAATTACTTTTTTCAAGTAACAGTGTCAGTGAAAGCTTTAAGGTCTCTTCTCAGATATTCCCAGTTTTCACCTAAGTTCAATTATGTTCTGAGTTCAGCTCTGCTTTGAATTTTGTTCTTCTCAGCTTAAACATTATGTAAAACCAAAACTACTTTTCTGGTTCAAAGTGCTGAGAATTAATTGAGATGAACATTTCATGACTAAGGAAAATCCACATTTTTGCCACCTTCACTAAATCATAAATATTTGTCCTAGTTTCAACAATTTTAGAGATTATCATTTCCTAGCCATTGACTTCAAATTTTCTCATCAGTAATATGCATAGATATGAGGAAACATTACATTGTAACAATTTGGGGACTATATCTTTTCACTGGGGAGTTGCTTTTTTTTTTTTAATATTTCTTCCCTAATTCCCTTTTTCCTATTCTTTTCTATCAGCAAAACTTTCCATGCTTGAAAGGGGCATGCAATTAGAAATATACTATATTTTAATTTAATGAGTATTTGTTATCTTTAATTATTGAGGTTATAAGTACAAAAAGGAAATAATTACTTCTTCAATGACCTTAGATGTTATTAGGACATGTATATAATTTAAAAACATATATATAATTTAGAATGTGCATTTTGCAATCATGAGCACCTTAACTTGACATAAATAAGCACAGTAGAAGTTAGGAGATGAAGATAATTATCCAGAATTCTAGGTTAATTTCTGTAACTTTTTAAGGTTGCTGCATCCAAATATTTAGTTATGAGTGATGATTTAAAGCTAGTCTAGAATATCCATATAACTGTACTTATCTGAAAAATAAAATTTGAAAGACAACTAATTAAATTATGTAATATTCATTTAGAAAATTAATGTAATGACTATAATTCAGGACACATAATGCAACATTTTAATATGGAAAATATCATTGTTTCCTATTAGAACAGTACAGAACAATACAGTGATTTATACCTTGTTAATTAACTGTTTTTACAAATGAAAATTCTGCTCCAGGTGTCAAATTTAACGGCATGAATCATTCTTTTACTGGATTGTGTGACATTGGTTTTTGATTTTCACATGAGTAAAACTACAAAGGCCAGATTTATAAGGCACACAATAAACTTATTACAAATGAGGCTTGATATTCCTTTGCAATGATCAGAAGGATAGCTTTTACATGCAAAAAAAGGGATGCCTGATAGAATAGCAGAATGCCAAAGTTGTCTTTTTCCCATGATCTTTGATAAATTATTCAATCATGCATTTGCTACAAGAATACAGCACATTACAAATGGAAATGCTTAGAATCATAGAAAAAGGTGGGATGAAGAAAAAAATTATGAGTGATAAAGAAGTTGCTCTATTCATTCACACACACACACACACACACTCACTGTGTTCCACTGATATCCTTATGGCATCAAGAGAAAGTAAAGGAAGTTCATAGTATGGTAGATGCTTCTTCTCTATCTTGTTATACTTTTAGGTACACATGGACAAGTGTTAGAAAGGATGGGCAAGAATGAATGGGTCATGATCAGTGATAATACTGTGTATGTAACTAAGTACTTCATATATACCTTTGGTTTATCCTTATTATTAAATTATTATATAAATTCAATAATTAGTAAAATAAAATATACTATTAAATGAATAAATGATTACCCACATAATTTCATTCATTATTTGATCTTTCCTCTTTTATTATATCTCTGTCCTAAATCACCTTATTTCCTGAATGTGTGTGTGATATAATTATCATT
The DNA here is from genome assembly GCF_902635505.1 of Sarcophilus harrisii. Lineage (NCBI taxonomy): Eukaryota > Metazoa > Chordata > Mammalia > Dasyuromorphia > Dasyuridae > Sarcophilus > Sarcophilus harrisii. Next base: position 407,851,883 of record NC_045426.1, read on the forward strand.
CATATTCCAGAAAAAAAAAAAAAACTAGAAGAAGATTTGTGAATCATCTATCTGAGCTTGTCTCAGCCAATGGGCAGTTGAACAGTTATCAGTCATTATTTCTTTTCCAATATCAGTCTGGATTGGAATTGGACTGATGGCCCATTTGGTGAAAATGTTTCTTCCCAAACTATCTAATCTCCTTCCCTGCCAATGACGATTACTTGTTTAATGATCATAGCTGGGCAAATAGAGAAGCTAATTTTATTTCAAACATTACAGTTCAATTTTAGCCTCTGCTTCACAGTAAATTAAATTGTGATTTATTTGGTGTTGGGGACTGGAAAAAGTTGAGACTGTAGAGAGAAATATACTATACATCATACATTATTGCTTACTAGTGATCTTTATTCAAATGTATCCTTTCAATTTCTAAATTAAAGAAAAATATTTATAGTAGTAATTTGTTGAAGTACTTTATAGCTAATCATATATTTCATAGATTCCTTACATTTTAAAGTTATTTTCAAAAATACTTGACAAAAATAAGATTTTGTTTTCTAAATCAAAGATTTTTTTTAACGTTATTGCTTGTTTTGAATTAGATGTCAGACTTATACACCCCAATAATAATGTTTGGAGAGCACCCTATACTGTGGGTATCGAGGAGTAAGGTGCTCAATATTATTTGATTATTTGATATTTAATACAATACCTATTATTCTTAATGAAAATGGCTACTTTTAGAAACATGATTCTTAAAAATAAATTAATACATTGTTAGTGTAACGATATCTTGTAAACAGGTATCATATTAGTTTTCCTGCAATTTTTTTTTAAATTAGGAATGAAGGTGGAAAATGGTGTAGCCCAATGCCTCTCTATAATCACAATTAGAAAAAAAATACAAGTTAATAATTATATGAATCCATATCTGCCCTTTTAATGAACAGAACAAATTGTGATTATATATTAAAATATATCAGATGCCAAATGACATTTAATGAGATGCTTATAAATGGAAACAACTGTCTAACGTTGCTACTATGGTTTAGGAAGTATTGTTGACTTTATAAGACAACATTGTTTCAAATGAGCTCTCTCTTTTCATATACCTTTTGTCAATACAATTTGTCAAATGATCTTTTGTAACTTTTCACTGTATGATAAATTGTGCATTACAAATTTTCCTGGACATATCAGTGTAATGCAATTTCATTACTTATCTTTAGTTTACATCTGAAGGACAAATTGAAGAATTCCAGTTACAAAAGAGAGGGAAAAACAACTGTTGCATAATAGGATATTAGATCTAGAGCTAGGAGGGATCATTGAGGTCAACTCTAAGAGATTAACTCTTCATTTTACCACTGAGGAAACTACTATTTAGACAGATTGTGATTTATCTCAAATCAAAAAATTAGAAAGTGGAAGAACCAGTATTTTGAATTGAGTACTGTGATTCTTAAGTTCGCAACTCTTTTCACTGAAGAAACTTTTCAACCTAATATTTAGGCAAAAGAAATGCAAATGAAATATATGTAAAATATGTAATTCTTTGTATAAAGGATGCTTATTTGAGAAAAAAAGGGAGTATAGATTTTTATATAAAGTGTTACCTCTATGGGTTACCACAAGGAGAGTCAAAATAGAAGAATTCTATTGCCCAGGTTCTTTTTACCCTTGCTAAGAAAATAACATTTTTATTTATATTTTTCATGTGAGCATCACTTTTTTGATCTTAGATTTTAATTCAAGCCTTGATTGAATGTTTTCTACTTTTGCATTCGACCTTCTTGATCAAAAGGAAGCCTTCTTGTTTAAACACAATAATCCTTCTTTGGGTAGTACAGTTCATTTATATTTGACATAAGTTTCTTGAAGTGATTTATAAGGCAGCTCAAATATATTAAGCCAATGTGGGAAGAAGCCAGTTTGTGCACATTGCTTATGCTGGCAAGAATTTCAATTTAATCTTTGTTTGAATTACTTTAGAATCATCATTTCTGCTATGGAGGAGTTTTGTGGAGAGGAGAGAATAGAAAAGGAATTAGATTTATATAATAAATCAGATCAGTGTACACTTCAAATCTATCTTCTAAATTATAATGAAATATCATTATCCTGAGAATCATACTTACATTTTCCTTATTGGATTGGCAATCTTGCTATGTTTGAGTTGGGTCACCACCTTTGTACCATGATCTGCTTGCTAATTTCCCTAATGTATCCACTGTTATTATAAATTATTTAAAAAGTTTTCAAATTTTAGTGGAGGAAAAATAGTATTAAAAAGGGAGATAGGAGGCAAACAGAGAGGAGGAGCCATTCAGAAAAATTAAAAGGACAAATGTTTGAAGAAAGCCTGAGTTCAAAAGGAGGGCAAAGGTCAGTAAGAAGCATTTCTCTGCCCTAGCTGCGTCCCCCGTCCCCCCACCTTGGTTCATTCAGAATATTATGCCTGAAGGAAAATTTTGAAATTGAATCTAAACTTCTTATTTTATGGATGAACAGATGCATGTCAGGAAAGATAAAATGATTTGCCCAAAGTTTCTCAACAAGAAGTTTCCAAATAATTCTCCAGAATGATTAGATAAATTCAAAATGCCACCAATAATGTATTAGTGTCCCAGTTTTCCCATATCCCCTCCAACATTTATCATTATTTTTGAGAATATTTTTTTTAGAAGATTATGTAGAAACTGTTTTGGAAATGGTGAAATTTAAGTCATGGAGACAATATAAAGAAACTTGCAATAATATAAATGAAAGGTGACAGGACCCCCAATTAGAATGGGTGATAAAATCTGAGTAAAAAGAATAGAATGAATGAATAAGTGAATGAATGACAAAGTATTTAAGTATTACTCTGCTCTAGGCACTCTACTGCACTTATGTTCTGATAAGGGAAGACAATATATTTTAATAGAGTAATAGCAGGATAAGGGAGTCAGATTGCACAGGTCAATTCATTGTTGTCTCCTTTTTATTGGTATTGAAATGAATTGGCTTTTCAAAGGAGGAAGTGAAAAACTGGGAAGCAGAAAGGTGCTAAGTAGAGGAAAAAGAGGTAGCAGAGCAAATGAAAAGATAGCTGGATATGGCTATTTCCTGGTAGATGACAAGATGAAACTTTTAGCAAGGCTTGGGACTAGCTAGATAATAGTATGAGTTTAGTTTACTCACTAATTGGAATAGTGCAGCCCAAGGGTATAGTTCTTAAGCTCAATTTATTAGCTTCCATAGGGCATAGTCTCTAAAGATCCTGTCCAGAAAGAACTGTTCCAGGGTCAAAGGAAAGAAGGAGACAGAAAGACAGATGACCTACATCATAGGGGGGCCACAGTTTTTTCAAGGATGACCATATCGAATTTTAATTGTGAATAAGTGAATGAATGTGGAATTCTTTAATGTTCAAATTTTATCCGTTCTTTAGGAGGAGCCAACTCAATTGCTACCTTGATTGTTAAGGCTTAACTGATCCCTTTAGACACAAAGTATTTTTCTCTCTCCTGGTGTCTTAGAATTCTGTATTCTCTTTATAGCACACATTTTTATGTGTACAGTTCTTGATACTTTCCATAGCTTTTTAAATCCTTGAAGGCAGAGATAATATCCTGTTTATTTTTTTGTATATACAGGCAAACACCTGAAAATGCATCTCTGCTTCTCTGTCTGTTTCTTTCTCTTTTTCTGTCTATCCCTCTGCATCTCTGTGTCTGTCTGTCTGTCTGTCTGTCTTTGTATCTGTGTGTCTGTCTTTCTTTTTCTCTCTCTCTTTTCCACATACACCAAGGCACACCCTCACACACAATTTGTCTGGGGGGGAAGGAAATGATGTCCCACTAAATGTTAGTTTATAGTGCAAAGACTTGTTTTCCCTCTTCTAGTTTTGGCTCTGAAAAAAAAAATAATTTATTTTATTGGGGAGGGGTATATAAACCTGATTGATTCCTGTTTTTTTTTCCCTGCCTTTGATTTTTTCATTATCTTTTTAAAAAAAATCAGCACTTTCTCCAACTTCCACCATGTACAAGGATATGCCATTAGTAGAAATCTACAAATCAATTATCATTTTTATAATTATATTTTGAAACTGGAAAATTTCTGGGGCCAGGAACTTTCTAAATTTTGTATTGTCTGCTAAAAGTCTAATATTCAAAGTTTTTCCAACTAAATTAAAAAAAAATCTACCAGGAAATGGACTTTAGCAGTTTACATTTGTGCCTAATACATTTTATACATTTTAATACACTCAATACATTTTAAAATAAAATTTTATCACCATTTCTAAGGATGTAAACAATTATTAAAAGAAAAAAATCCCATATACCAAGATAAGATCTAAATGGATTCATGATTTAGACATAAAGAGTGATATTATAAACAAATTAGAAGATAAGATAGTTTACTTCTCAGATCTGTGGAGAAGGAAGGAATTTGTGACCAAAGAAGAACTAGAGTTCATTAAGGAATACAAAATAGATAATTTTGATTACATTAAGTTAAAAGGTTTTTGTACAAACAAAACTATTGCAGACAAGATTAGAAGGGAAGCAATAAAGTGGGAATACATTTTTACATTTAAGGGTTCAGATAAAGGCCTCATTTTAAAAATATATAAAGAATTGACTCAAATTTATAAGAATTCAAGCTATTCTCCCATTGATAAATGGTCAAAGAATATGAACAGACAATTTTCAGATGAAGAAATTGAAACCATTTCTAGTCATATGAAAAGCTGCTCTAAATCACTACTGTTCAGAGAAATGGAAATTAAGACAATTCTGAGGTACCACTACATAGCTCTCCTAGATTGACTAACATGACAAGAAAAGATAATGATGTATGTTGGAGGGGATGTGAGAAAACTGGAACACTAATACATAGTTGGTGGAGTTGTGAACTGAGCCAACCATTCTGGAGAGCAATTTGGAACTCTGCCCAAAGGGCTATCAAAATGTGCATAACCTTTGACCCAGCAGTGTTTTTACTGAGCTCATATCCCAAAGAGATCCTAAAGGAGGGAAAGGCTGACAAATGCAAAAATGTTTGTGGCAGCCCTTTTTGTAGTGGCAAGAAACTGGAAACTGAGTGGAAGCCCATCTGTTTGAGAATGATTGAATTAAGTTAGGGTATATGAATGTTATGGAATATTAGTAAGATGATTTCAAAGAGGCCTGGAAAGACTTACATGAGCTGATGCTAAATGAAATGAGCAGAACCAGGAGATCATTGTACATGGCAACAAGAAGATTATATGATAATGAATTATGATGGACATGACTCTTCTCAACAATGAGATGATTGAGGCCTGTTACAATGATCTTGTGATGATAAAAGCCATTTACACTCAGAGAGAGTATAATGCTGGAGAAATTGAGGCAAGATAGAGCTTAGAGAGTATTTTATATTTTATATGAAAGGGAGAGATTTACTAGGACCAAATGGATCCATGGTCCCAAGGCTGAATGAGACTATTCTCTCCAAGAATCCAGCAAACAATGAAAGTTCCCAATGACATATATACACGTTGCTCAGACACAGGGGGTAGATTGAGGCAGAGGTGGAGTCAGGGTGCTGAGAGAGGGAATGGGACTCTGACAGGATGGGGTGAGCCACCAGAGATGAGGAGAGGCATCTTGATAAGACAGTATCTGATATTCTAATAGGTTGGGGTGGGGAGAGGCATTCTGATATTCTAAAATATAAGATCTTTTATCCTTGTCAAATATTCTGATTAAGAGAGAGGGGTAGTTTCATAGGACTGAGCAGAAGAATTATAAACTAAGGCAGAACAATTTAGGGAAACTGAGTCAGAATAATTCGGGAAACTGAGTCAGGACAATAAAAGAGAACTGTGGCATAACATTCCATACTTTCTCTCTTCTGAATATTCAAATCATTGAATTACCTTCCTCTAGAGGGTCTTAGCACCATAATTTTGACCAACCCTATGTAAAGCAAATAACCCAAAATAAAACTAGAAAAATGCAAAGCCTTATGGCTTTGGCTCCCTGATAACCCCAGTGCTATTAGCATAAAAACAGCATTCCTCATTTAGGGAGGTACACAGGCCTTCCTGTTGCAGAAATAGCAGATCATCTGCAGTTGGAAAGCATCTCAGCTGGAGAATCCAGTTTGAAATGGACAGTTCACTGTGAGTTAGATCTGTGGTCATTTGTGCATTTAACTCAGCCTCTACTTATACAGGGAGTAGCAGTACTCAAGACAGTCCTGCTACCCATCCTAAGAGGGGCACCCCAAGTCTGTCAGGGACTCCAAAAGGGGGGAAAAGTAGGGCCTGGAGTAGCTCTACCTGTCCCCTCTCAATAGAACAGGAGCTGCTACTAGGAAACAGATTTCTGAGCAAAGTGTCAGAGTATACACATAGTTAGATCAAAGCAGGCAAATACCAAACTTTTAGAGGCCTGATACAAAACTGCAAGATCTTTTGAGAATGCTGAAATACTAATTAAGGAGCTGGAATAATAGGAGTGTAGAAACAGATCAGAGAGACTTTCAGTCCCCAGAAAGTTGTCTGATTTCTGGTTCTTTCTAAAAAATAATCCCAAAAACTAGGTCTGCCCGTGTAATGGGCTGAAGCTTGAGTTGATGCACTGAGGTCCCAAGCACATGAGGCTAAATAGTAATTGGACCATACTCTATTAATATATATACTTGGAGAAAGAATGGCCCCTGCCCACTCTTTGTGCAAGTCCTGATGTGTTGTATAGGAAATGATGATTTTGGTGGGTGGAGGCAGAGGGGCAGAGAGAGACTGCTGGCTGGCTTCTGGTCTGGCTGGTTTCTTGACTCAGCTGCACATGTTGAGATCATGAGCCCCCCCCCCCCTTCACCTCTGATTCCCCCTTCACCTCCGATCCTTCTTCACCTCTACTGAGAATAAAGATTGAAGATTTTCCCTTAACCTGAATTCCTGACTCCGGCTGATTTTAAAATACTCAGTCATCACATGCCAGGGCAATTCCAGCATAATAAGGGATTTCAAAGTTAAAACATAACCAGCAAATCATAGTCCAGTAAATTTTAAGCAAGGAGTAAAAACTAAAAGGACTATTTAAATAATTTCCAATTCAATGTGAACTAGTGAGATGGGGGGAGGGGCAGAAGCACCTAAGAAAAATATATCAGTTTTCCTAATTTTTTCACAAGTTTCTTCCTCCTTTTTTTTCTCAGAGAAAGGAATTATCAAATAACCATTTCATATATAAATCCCAAGAGTGAGTCAAAATTCCTATACATAACAGACTAGTAAGTTTCCTAAAAATCCTTCAATCATACAGCAATAATTACACAGTTTTTAACAAATCCCTCCCAAATTTTAAACACACAGTAATAGATGACCTAATCAGGGTTCCTAAATTTCCCTATCAGTCCATCTGGGTTAAAGGACGAAGCATCATTCAAAACTGGGCACTGGCAGGAGACTCTCATTCATGCAAAGATTACATGTAGTGTGGCCTGGTGTGCTAGCAATCAAAGCTGATCTAGGGTCCCAGAAGCAAGTCAATACCTGTAATTTGACCAAAATCCAGAACAAAAAATACAAATCTAACAAATTAAGTTTAGAACTGACTGATACAAAATGTGAAGAGGCCAGTGTGAATTGGCCAGTAGCTTACTAGGTTTTCTTTACAGGCAGGAAAACGGCTGTCAGCTATAGTACAGCAGATAAAACAGCAGTCAGCCTTTTGTCCTTTCATGAGTTAGAAACCTTAAAAAAAAAACTTGAAAATCCAGACACAATATCCAGTAACAGATAGATGATCAGACTAAACATTTATTTGCCCACGTATTTAGGATATAATGATTACATATAACCAGGTATGACATTTAACCAGATTGGAAATAGTAAGGTATGACATAATTGAATTGCATTAACAGTTTCTATTGACATTGCTCTGATCATAGAAATCAGTCACAGGAGGAAAAAAAATGCAGGGACACTGTAATATAACATAAGCAGTTTAAACTTAACTTTCAGCAAAACATGGTAAAATAGCTTTAATTCATTTTTACTCTAATTAATTGTCCCACTAACAAATTTCATAAAACTTATAATACATATATCCAATAGAGCTGACAATTTTTTAAGGCATAACTCATAAATTACAAATTACCCAATAGTTCTAGAAAGCAACATTCCATCTAAGTAGGGAGATACAAACACGACCTCCCAAAGTAAGCTACTGGCATTTTGTTTTAATAACTTATATTTTAACTTAAAATCCAATCAAATACAACTTTAAATTCCCAATAATATAAAACTGCTTTTGTTATCATATTTCAAGTAATGAATTTCACTAAAAATCATAGTTTTTTTTTTTCTCTTTCTCTCTCCCTGGCCCCACATCACCATTATTCCCAATGGACTTTTCCTAAGTGCCAGCTTTAGACAGAGTTGGAGCCTTTAGAAAAGTCAGGCCCTTCTTTACCTAATAAGAGGTATGTGACACGTTTCAGGCAAGTCAGCAGAACTTCACTTCAACAAATTCTTAAGATCTTACACTCAAAGATAACTAAATCTGTCCTTCATAGGCAACAGTAAAATTATTTCCCACAATTTTAAAGCTGCCAAAAAGAATACTCAGAACAAATCTGGCATGCAAAGGCAATAGTAAAATTATTTCCCACAATTTCAGAATCATCCTAAAATTCCCAATCAAAAGCTTTCTCCAGCTTGAGTTTCAAAGCAATTAGCATAAACTCCTTTTGTTCTCCAGAGACCTTACCTAAGCTAGCTCATCCCTAGCCAAGCCTGAATTTTAAATTACTTTAAGGAAAAACCTGATTGCTAGATTTAAAATACTTACAAATTATCACAAAAAAATTTTATCCTAAGTACATTTGCAATATTGAAATAACCAATTCCCAAATTTCTTAATTTAGTAGCGCTCTTAACCAACAGGACAGAAAAAACAAGTCACACAGAACACACAGACATAGATTGCGCAGTCAAAACATTTAACACACAGACCAGGGGCTATTTGGAAACTTTAGAATAGCCCTGAGGGAAGTTGTGAGCTTTAGAATCTTTCCTCCCAGAATCCAAACGGAGCCATTTTTTTTTAAAGCCCCATTTGTTGCATTTCTCTGCCTTCACAGAGAATGCCCAGATTAAAACCAGGTGGTACCAAAAAGTACTCAAGTATCCAAAAGGTACTCAAGAACCAGATAGTACCAAAAGGTACTCAGGTACCCAAAAGATACTCAGAACCAGATAATGCCACATAGTGTCCTACTGGCATTTCCCAGAGTTGTATGGCTTGTCAGCCCAACTTTTTCTGAGGATCAGATTTGCTAGTAATCAGACTAGACAGAAAACTTACCCTGCAGGGGTTTGATATCAGATTCTCTCTTGGCCAAATGGAGGTGTCCACCATCAGGCACAATTGTGGCTGAAAACTGCTTTTTCCTGGAGTTCTCTGGGAAAAAATCCAGAGGGCCACCCTCTCCAAGCAAAGAACCCAGATCCTCAGCCACCCTAAGACCCAAGGCAGAGACCTGTATGTCTCTATTCTCTAATCCAGCCCTCATTTTCTAACATCTTGGTGGGAAGACTCCAAAATGTGATGCTGGAGAAACTGAGACAAGATAGAGGTTAAAGAGTTATAATTTAATTTATTGGAGAGTAAATCAATTGACTGGATCAGACTTGTCTCCAAGTATCCAGTAAACAATGTGAGTTCTCAATGACGTATATACATGTGGCTCAGACACAGGGGGTTCATATTTATCATTTCTAATGTCTACTGTATTTCTTTATTTTGTCTGTAATCTATTCTCCTAAATAAATATCTCTTTTGATAAAGAGAATGACCTTTGTGAATTATTCACCTGACCAAACCCCAACATTTGCTACCTACATTAATGGTGTGCTGAACCTCAAACACATAAACTAGTGCCTAAAAATGAATAATTGTCATTTATTTCCCATTAAGTATGCCTTAGAAGGAAGAGAACATATATAACTACTTGAATATAAGACTAGCTAGTGATTTAACAAGCTTATTATTAAAAGATTTATATTTACTTATGGACTCAAAATTGAACATATTACTTTTCTTTTATCATTTTGAAATTCCAAAGTGTCATGAGAATACAAAGCCTTATTCATGGAATGTGTTACCCCACAAACAGACACAAATCTATGTGTAGGTATTGATTAATGAAAATTTTCCATGTCAGTAAAAGATTTCAGATTTTTAAAGAATGGATATGGATAAAAAGAGAAAGAACATATCTAGAAGATTTTTTTTTCATTTCAACCTTATTTGAAAGGAAGAAGAAAGAAAACAATCATTTATCAATTGCCTATTATGTGCCACAGTGTATATTTAATTTAAAATAAGAAATATTTAATTTGATTCTCAAAACAATTTGTTGAGGTAGGTGTCATTATTATCTTTACTTTACAGTTTAAGAAACTGTGAAGAAATGTGAAAATTTAACCCAGGTTACATTACAATGCCAGAGAAACTGAGGCAAGATAGATATTAGAGAGTTTTTAATATTTTATTTAGAGGGAGAGATTGGGCTGGAGGCAAAACAGGATCCATGTTACTCCCAGCGGCTGAATTAGACTTATATCTCAAAGCATCTAGCAGCAAGTGATGGATTTCAGGGAGTCTTATGGGGCTCCAGCAATTAGGGCAACAAAGCAAGGTCAGGGTGAGTACTGTTGAGCAGGAACTTTCAGGAATGAACTATAAATTAGGTTCAGACAGGTTGAGGGTAAGGAAGGATCATAAATTCTGAAAAGTTGGAGAGGTTAACAACCACTGAGTCTGAGATAGGAGATATGCCCCCAGATCTGATATTAACCATCTGCATTTTATGGCTCTGTGGAATGCTAGTAGCCAGTTCTAATTACCTTCATCCTAATGGTCAAGAACAGAGGTTGCCACAAAGGGGATTGAGGCAGAACAATTCAAGGAACTGAGGAAGAACAATCTATGAAAACTGAGGCAGAACAATTCAGGGAAACTGAAGCAGAACAATTAAAGGAAACTGTGACTTAATAAAATGACTTGCCCAGGTTCATAGATTTGAAATTGTCTCTCAGGTCCAGAGCTCTGTCCTCTGAACCACATATTTGCCTTTTATATCTTCTCAAACATGTAAAAGAGCAAATTTAAGGAATTTTAAAAGCACAAAAGTTACCCAATGGTCTAGATTTGAATAGGTAAGTTTCTTCAAACTTTTAAATACACTTTTGAATTTTTCCTATGAAACTCTTTCAAGTTAGTTAATTAGAAAGGCATTTTCACCAATAATGAAGGGTGAGGAGAGACAGGAAAGCATTACTATTTTCTACATATACATTTTCACTTCAAACATGACTTTTAAATTATTAAATGCATCTTGCAGAATTGAAAACCCAGGAAATAACATTAAAATGGCTACTTATTAAAGGATACTAGATTGTTCCAAAATTAACAATGAAAATGATATTTAAATGGAAATTTTAAGTTAGAATCACAGCTAAAATTACCTTGCACTTTGATATTGAAAGTGTTCTTTTTTCCCTTGTCACTTTCATTTAAATTTGACTATAGTGCTCTTTAGTGGGAAAAGATAGACTTTTTATTTTCATTTTTCCCCATTGCAAAAGGGATATTTGTTTTAAGTATACACACACACACACACACACACACACACACAGTTATTTGCTATAATTGAAAGAACACTACGCAGAATCAGAGACTATATAATTTGTGTAATAAAACAAGGCTTCAAATCGAGAGTCTCTTATACTGTATTGTTAGCCTCTGTCAATCAAAGTGACTTTAGGTAAATTACTTAATATCTATCTAAGTACCTCAATTGTATCATCTATAAAATGTGGGAGTTGGTTCTTTGGATTGCCATTTATTTCTAAATTCTATTTTGGTAAGATTTCATTTGAATATTAAGAAATAAAAATTTATTATTAGATAAAAATAATATATTTCACTGATTTCATCCATTCATTCATTTCTTTAGTTATTTGAGACAAAACAAACCATTTTGATTTTTTGAAATTTGTTTATAGCCAATGAAGAAAGGAGTCAAAGGTTCCTTTGAGAGGTTGCAAAGATAAGATAGATATAAGGATTTCCAATGCAAACTGCTTTTCCATTTTAACTATCCTTCAAATGCAGCAAACATTATAGTAAATTGAATGTGGCTGACTTAACATGATTAAAATGTCATAATATTAGTGATTGGGAAGGTGTTATATTTCTTAATCCTTATTGAGTATACAGTATTGCAAAATTAATGAAACATTTGAACTGGCAAATTTCAATTTGCATTTATAATTTCATGGTGAGAAAAGGATTAAAATGATTGAGTGGTTTTTTCAGGGAGAATAAAAGTGGACATGAAACTCCTGGGTAGATAACTCAGAGAAAATAACACTGAAAAATTCTTGTAGTCCCTTCAATATTCCCAGACTTTTTATATAAAGAATATAATCTTTATGGTAACTGAAATTATATTTTACATAAGAAAAATACAAATAAAAACCTGTAATTAGAATAGTTATAAATTTAAACTATTTCTACATGATGCTCCAATAAATCTCATTTCAGTATAATGAATGCGTAACACCAAAATATCTCTAAAGTATTCACATATTTCTTATCTTTTATACATATCACAATAAACTAACACTGAAATTTGGTACTTTCTATGTAACAATTTATTTTAGTGTTAGCCTAAGTAATATAAACTTTAAAACTCTCAGAATTATTAATTATTAAAGAGATAATATTTGTAAAATGTTAGGAATAGTACCTGGCACTTGGGAGGTAGTTAATAAAATTTTTCCTGTTTTTCTCCATTATTTCTCTATTTCTCTATCTAATCTATCTATCCATCTGTCTGTCTATCTATCTTTCTATCTTCCTATCCTACTTCACCCCTACTATTCTTTTAATGTGCTTCAGGCATCTTTAAAAAAAATTATAGCTTTTAATTTTAAAAATACTTGCAAAGACAGTTTTCAACATTTACCTCGCAAAACCTTGCGTTCCAAATTTTTCTCTCTCCCTTCCCTGCCTCCCCTCTCCTAGACATCAAATAATCCAATATATGTTAATTCTTCTATACATATTTCCATATTTATCATTCAGGTGTCTTTCTAATATTCTCACTTGAGGACAAGTGTTGATCTACATTGGCAGATGGAATATCCTCCCCAGGCTTTCTTAGATCAATGAAGTCATGGATCCAGATAGCATCACTCCACCATTGTCCTCCTATAAAAATGTAAATCTTATATTTATAATTAAATCAGACAATTATATTTTGTTGGACCATAACTTGAATAAAACACACAACACTCTGACAATAAACCAACAAGCTATAGTGGGGATGTCTATTGTCTCTTCCTACAGTGAGAAAACCAAAACTGAAAGCACAAACATGATATATCCAGTGTCACACACACTAGTAAATATCTGAGGTATGATTTGATTTGATTTCAGGTCATCCTGACTCAAAGTTCAGTATTTTCTTTACTATAACAAGTTAAATTCCTTTTTCTTCTTCTTTTAAAATTTCATTTGAAAAAAACTGAACCCCAGAGAGAACAAAAATAACTAGAGATCAAACAGCCAAATTTTCTCTCTTCAGCTCTGGATCATTCTCTATCATGCTGTGCTGCAATAAAAAGTAAATAATAACAACACTCACAAAAATGATGTGGCAAATTTGGAAAACGTTTGAACACTAAAATGACATCAAGATTTTAAATGTTACCTGGACAATTTTTTCCTTTGATAAATCTAAAATTTTTGTTCATTTTATTGAGTAAGATAGCAAAACAGAGTTTAGAAGAAACAGTTACAATGATGACTGATCAAGCACAACTGTTTGAGAATTAGGTCTCAGATGGGCAGCAAGGATGACTGTAGATCAGATACTAGGCAGGTGAGGTAGAACTCTGGTAAGGAGAATTGTTGAACTGTTAAACTTCAGTACCCTTGGTATTTGGAAAATTTTGCTTCTTAGACTTAGGGAGAATCAGCTGGTATTTTCTATGTTTAGGTAACTGCTTTACCCAGGATTTGAGCATTTGAGTCTCAGAATTCATTTGTCATTTTAATCAGAATTCATTGACATTTCTCTTCAGGCTAAATGTATTCAGGTTTCAGATTCAGAAACATTTACTCAGTCTTAAAGACAAATTGTTTATCTTTTTTTGATAATAATCATAATATATCTATATTAAATTTGTTAATGAAAAATAATATATCAGAATGCATATATGAATTGTATTTATTTTAAATATTATTTAAAATAAAACTCTAGCAAGGATGTTTAATGCAAAATATCTACTTAAGCTCCCCCTGTCCTTCCCTACAACCACATTAGTTAATAGTCTTTGTTAACTATTTAAGTGATTAACTTTAATCTTCCTCATTCCAAATTCAGAGATCTTTGCTGTTTCTCCTATTCTGATAATCACAGCAATTTATAATGCAACTACTCTTAAGTTATATAAGGGGGGTTTGGCAAGATTATTCATACCTTGATGTGAACTGGATAATTGTATTACTAGTCTCCTATTATTCTGAGGGAGATCAGGATCCTTCAATAAATAGGAGGAAGGGAATGTGTGTGTGTGTGTGTGCGTGTGTGCGTGTGTGTGTGTGCGTGTGTGTGCCTGTGTGTGTGTGTGTGCATGTCTGTGTGTGTACACACACACACACACACACCACACACACGCACACACACACACACACACACACGCACACAATGTTGCTTTGATTCTGGCCAAGCAATTAGAAAGCTGAATTACTTCACTTTCGATTTTGGGGAGAGGTAACATTTATACTTTTCTCATCTTTGGCGGAGACCTGAGTAGTTAATCAAATTTATTAGCCAGCACCAATAGAACCACATTTTTTTTCTTCTTTTGTCAGTAGCAGAGTAAATACGAAAAATAGGCTTGAGGGTGGAAGTTAGAGCAAATTTAGGAAAAATAATATCCTGAGGAAAAATATTATGATTTTATTTATGTTCTTCATATGTTTTTCTGGAAATACATATGAAATCTGATTAATTCAATGTCAATTCTTAATGAAAGTTCATAAGTTTTTCTAAAATTTTCTTTCCAATAGAATATGAAATAAATCATTTTTATCTTTCTAGTAGCATGTTAAATTTTGAAAAAGTTTATTATAGACAGAAATATACAGATAAGCATAAATTAAATATATAGGTATTTATGAGATAATCTGTAATTGATCTTTTTATTTATAGAAATATTTTTCTAAAGAAATGATTCTCATGTGATTGTAATATGATGTGATATGTAACCTATATTTCATTTACATTTTTGCTTTTTAAAATCGAAGATATGAATGGAGTAGATCTATAGGTTGTCCCAAAATTATTAGTGCAGTTAAGCTTTAAATTGAACTGGGACTTTTGGGACATCTGACTTAATGAGGTAACAAAATAAAAAAATGCATTTTTTTCTTTTCCAATCCACTTATGAATTTTCATGGTTTATGCTGATAAGGAGAGTAATAATAAAACAGAATGAAAGGAAAAGATAAATTGCTAAAATTAAGGAAATAACAAATTGTATAGACCTCATATTGACTCCTAGAGCCTACATCAGCCAGCACTTAAAAAAGATCTTTAACCAGGTCAGCATCTGCTGTTTTTACTTAGAATAAAAATAACAGCATGATGCTCATATTTTAAAAAAAATACAAGTTATGAATAACTGTCACTGACTGAATTTTGTGGAGGGGAAGAAGCATGGAAAAGCAAATAGAGACTTGAATTGGAGTTAGGGAGGTTTGTACTCAAATTCTGTCTGTAGCATTTATTGGTATGACCTTGGACAACTCATGACTTTCCTCAACTTTAATTTCCTTTCCTCATCAATAAAATGAGGATAAGAGAAACTGATGTATTTACTGCTAAGATTTGATCTGAAGACTAAAGGAAACAATGGATATTAAAATAAAAAGCAATACTAATTTAAAAAAAATATATTGGTTTATAAGTCTAAATGTGTCTCCCAAGTACACAATATTCTTTTGAGGATTTGGTATATATCAAACTGAAGATGTTTAGTAACATATATGCAGAAGCTTCTGGAATTCTCCATTCTTGTTATTCAAATTAAAAATAATTTTTAATCTTTTAATTTCTAAATAGTTGGAATATTTTACTGTATAATTTGGAGCTCAAATATGTCCCTGCAACTTTAACACTGTGGTTATCCTGTTTCTGTTCTCAGCATCCAACTTTTTTCTGAATGACAACTTTTCAGATGTTTTAAAAACACTATGATATCCCTCTATCACACCAATATTCAAATCGGAAGAAATACATATTCATATATAATCACATATATTTGCACATGAATACACATAAATGTAGCATACATGCATAAAGCAGAGTGCATACACATAACCATTAATACTACATAGTACATACACTATGTACATGTGACCACATGCATTTGTGTTCATACTATGTGTCCACCTACATGCACAGTAAATGCAATACATGCCATTTTCTGTGTACATGTAGGCAATCTATGTGTGTGTGTATGTACAGATGTATGTGTGTGTGTGTGCGCACACACACATATAGATCAGATTACAGGTCAGATTAAAAAAAACAGTGATACACTAGAACACCAATAAAGCAGATAATTTGCATTCCTTTTTGGGGGGGCACGTGTCAATTGGGGTTAAGTGACTTACCCAGGGTCACACAATTAAGTAAATGTTACATATCTGAGACAAGATATGTATTAAATCAGATATATTATACTCAAGTCTTCCTGAATTCAGCACTGATGCTTTATCCATTGCACTATCTAGTTGCCCCAATGGTTTATGTTTTTTTTTTTTTTAATATCATTTGTTTTCATAAAACCATCTCTCTTGCTGCTTCTAAGCTATTTCACAGCCTTTCATAAAGCTCCCTTCAGAAAGTCCCAACCTAGAAGTGACTAGTTGATACAGTATATAGAATATTAGGCATGAAGTTATAAAGACCTGAGTTTAAATCTAAGACTCTTACTAGCTGTATGAACTTGTGACAAGTTATTTAATCTTTATTTTCCTTAGTTTCCTCAACTGTGAAATGAGATTAATAATAGCACCTATCCCACAGGATTATTTAGAGATGAAATGTGATATAAGTAAAGTGCTTAGTACACACAGTGCCTGTCATAGTATAAGTGTAATAATTTTCCAGCTTAAGATATCTTACAAGGATTTCAGAAAAGGTTTGTCTCAATTGGGCAAGGAGGTGTGTACAGGGAAGTCCTGTGAGGGGAAGCCTGGTCTGGGGAATCTAGCAGGAGGCACTCAGCCAAAATGCAGCAGTGTTGGTTCTCTCATTAATATAATAAAAAATGACAATTCTGCATAAATTGATCTACTTGTTCAGTGCCATGCCAATCAATCTGCCTAAACATGATATTTACTGAACTGGAAAAAATAATAAAAAATTAATCTAGAAGAACAAAAGGTCAAAAATATCAAGCGAATTAATGAAAAAAAAAATACAAAGGATGGTGGCTTAACTACCAAACTTAAAACTATATTAAAAAGCAGAAGTCATCAAAATCATGTGGCAATGACTAAGAAATAGAGTGGTAGATTACTACAATAGATACACAGAACATAATGATCAATGTGTATAGAAAATTAGCATTTGATAAATTCCCCAAACTCTACCTTCTGAAATAAGAACTCACTCCTTGACAAAACTGCTGGAAAAATTAGAAAATAATATGTTCAAAACTTGATGTAGACCTACATCTCACACTCCATACACAAATAAGGTCAACATGAGAACAAGATTTGAGCATAAAGAATGACACAATAAACAAACTAGGAGAGCAAAGGATAATTTATCTATTAGATCTTTGGAGAAGGGAGAAATTTATGATCAAAGAAGAACAAGAGAACATTATGAAAGACAAAATAGACAACCTTGATTACATTAAATTAAAAAGAAAACCATTATGAAAGACAAAATGAACAACTTTGCTTACATTAAATTAAAAAATTTTTGTACAATGAAAACCAAAAGAAACAAGATAAAAAGAGAAGTACAAATTTTGGAAAAAATCTTTACAGTCAATATTTCTGATAAAGCTCTCTTTCTAAAATATATAAAGAACTGTGTCAAATTTATAACAATGCAAGTCGTTCCCCAAATGATAAGTGGTCAAAGGATGTGAACAAACACTTTTCAGATAATGAATTAAAGCCATTTATAGTTATATGAAAAAATCCTCTAAATCACTAATGATTAGAGAAATGCAAATTAAAACACCTCTGAGATATCTCATACCTCTCAGACTGGCTAAAATGACAGAGAAAGATAATGATAAATTTTGGAGGGGACATGGGATAACTGGGACACTAATGCATTGTAGGTAGAGAAATTTGGAAGTATCACTTAAAGAGCTATAAAACTGTGCATATCCTTTGATCCAGCAGTTCCATTTCTGGGTCTGTACCTCAAGGTAACCATAAAGGAAGGAAAAGGACCCAATTGTGCAAAAATGTTTGTAGCAGATCTTTTTGTGGTAGCAAAGAATTGAAAAATGAATAGATGCCCATCAGTGGGGGAATACTTAAACAAATTGTGGTATATGAAGATAATGGCATGTTATTGTTCTATAAAAATGATGAACAAAGCTGATTTTAGAAGGGCCTGGAAAGATTTACTGAACTGATGCCGAACTACTTATACTTTGTACACAATAACAGCAAAATGTGTGATGATCACCTATGAAAAACTTGGTTCTTCTCTGTGGTTCAGTGATCCAAACAATCCCAATAGACCTTGGGCAGAAAATGCAATCTGCATGCAGTAAAAGAACTAAGAAGACTGAATATAAATCAATACATGTTTTTTCACTTCTTTTTTCCTTTATTTCCCCTTAATTTCTCTCATGGTTTTTCTCTTTTGCTTTGATTTTTTCTCTCCCAGGATAATTTAGAAAATATTGAGTATCAAAAATAAACAAATTTACTAGAAAAGAAATACAATTGGTCAAATGAAATCTGATCTTTGTGACTTCAGTCTTAGTGCTCTTAAACTGTACCTGACTGTCCCTTTCCTAATCAGGAAGACCTGATCATAAATCTGACCTCAGAACCCATACTACCTATATGACCTTAGATGAGTAACTTAATCTGTTTACATTAGTTTTCACATATGTAAATTATCTTAAGTCACAGAGTACTTAAATCTCTATCTACTATTGGTATTATTTTTATTGTTTGCTGTTATTGCTGGTTTTTATTTTTGTTCAAACTTTGTTGAAATATTTAATTATGAATGCTAAACCAATAATTAAAATGAAATGTGTTTGATGCTACTTAAGTTTTAAATCTTCTAGTGTTGGCCCTGAATATAGCCTTCCCCCCAATCTTCATAACTGGGCATGTTTACTAGCTCTTTGAATATGGGGTAAAAAAAGAAACAGGATATTTAAAAGTGAGAGGTAATAAAGGCTCATAGAACAGATCTCATCAGGAGAATCTGGATGTAAGATTTTCCTCTGATATATGAGATGTGAAACTCTGTGCCAGTAACTATGACCCACATGATGGTCCAATATTCTAAGTTCTAAATGAGTTGCTCATTTGCATGTAGGACTAGTAGTATAGTGTAATAGCTTTCTATACTAGTTAATTAAGCACAGCTACATACACACAAACACGCACACACAGAAAATAAGATTTGAGAGATCAGTGCTCTTCACAACACTCCAGTTTGTTTAATGATTAATTTCTACTCCTTCCCCTACTCCTTCCCCTTTCTCTTCTTCCCTTTCCCTTCCCCTGACCCTGCCCCTGCCTCTGCCTCTGCCCCTGTCCCTGCCCCTGCTGCTTTCTCCTCCTCTTCCTCCTCTTTTTCCTCCTCCTCCTCCTCCTTCACCTTCTCCTTCTTTTTTCTTTCATGAAGCGTTTCAACAACAACAACAACAATAAACAACTTCTTAACTTTCTTTTCATTATTCACCTAAAGATTCTAGTGCTGTCAGCCTTATATTATCAGTCCCTTACCATGAGTCATTTATAGGATATTGGTACTTCTGGTATTCTTTCTTCTTTTTGTTCTGTCTAGTGACTACTCAGCCCCTATCTCCAAATTAAAAGAATATTGGACTTCTTACTCCTAAAACATGTTGTTATGAAAAGCTGATAGCATCTTCCTCATGGTGCTGGAAGGATGAAATGGTTTCACATCTGTAAAACACTTTTTAAACCTTAAAGTATTAATATATGCTTTGTTTGTTGTTTTTTTTATCCTTTGTGTTACCTAACATTAGTTGAAATAAACTGTTTTATTGATTCTTAGACACTTGTATCATTGTGAACTTCCTTCATATGATCGTCAGTAATTTAGCATTTGTTAAATGCTAATTATGATCCAAACACTGTGTTATGTATAAAAGGTACAAAGAAGTGCAAGAAACTAGTTCTCAACTTAAATAAATTTTGTGATTTACTCTTTCATCTCATCTTAGTTCCATACACAATAATGCATATTCTTGATTTTTCCCCATTTATAAATGTGCCCCATTTATATATTCATAAACTCTGGAATTCCTTTCTCTGAGTCTAACCTGTTGTCATTCCATTTTTCCCTTTGTTATGCCATTCTAAAATCCATTTTTCATTCCCAGTATGAGCTCTAGTTCCTTAATCTTTCAGTATTTTTCTCTCATAATCATCCTCTATAGTAGTTATATTCTCTTTCCTTTAATGTCTTAACCCCCTAATAAATCAACTCAATTCAATCCTGTTCTCTTTTCTTGAGCTCATTGACTCTTTATGTAGCAGACATTACTCTTCTAATCCCAGTTCTTTGATTATTCCTACTATTATTACAATTCAATGATGCTGAATGAAGCTGGAAAAAAATCATGAAACTTGATACATAATCTCAACAGGGTTTTCACTGTGGTAAAACAATCCTTTTATAGCTCCCTAATTAATTCACTATCTCATTAACCACTGTTGATTTTCTAAACCTTTTCATCTCTCTTCAAACTTCCCATAGCATCTCCTTCCCCTTTTCCTCTCAGCTGAGAACTTAGCCTCATACTTCACTGTTTTTTTTTTCTTTTTACATTTGAGACCATTTATAGAAAGCTCCCTGTAGATAGAACTTAGATTATGAAGAGACTTAATTTCTACTAATGAGGCCTCACTCTCTAACATCATAACTTAAAGCCTTAATCTTACAGCATGAGGCTACTTTGATATTAATATAAATAAGCTATCTATATTACTTTGATGTTGTTTTACATATAATTTAATTTCTCCTAAGAACACAAAATATTGAAGAGATAATTTTTACTATATTTTGCTTTTAGAAAAAGTGGGAAGCAGTTTATAATAGTTTAATTTTCAAAAATCTGAGTAAATAGATATTTTATTATCTATATCAGCACATGCTCCTCTGAAGAAGTAGATCCACTTGGTAAGTGGAAAGTTTAGTTACATAAAACTCTGAATGCAGTTGTGTCACTGCATGAAGGTGTGTCACTGATTCATGATCTGTAATCCAAGTTGACAGAGAAAGTGTGTCTTTACATCAGAAAAGGGGACCCAGAATTTCACCTCTGTAGTGATATTTCCCTGCAACTTTTGGGAAATCTAATGATGCATTTATATTGACTACATCAATTATCTTTTATGGGACTACAATGGTTCAGAACTGAGAGATGCTGTGGGTTAATTCTATCAATACCTCTGACTTAGAAATATACTTAATATAGTCCTCTGATTTCCCTGAAGGCAAAGATATTTCTGGACACATAAATGAAATATAGTGACTGAATTTCTAATTGAGAAGTAAATTATATTAACAGTAAATTACAATTAATTTTGAAAAATATGCATCCTAGAAAAGCGGGAAATAATGTTATGGGGATGATACAATCTAATGCATAACATTAACATTTTGAATTGATACAGAACAGAGAAGAGCAGAAGGAATGTTATGAGGAGAAGCTTCAGGGAAATTTTTTGCTCCAATGAAATTTTGAAAAAAATACTTCTAAGCTGAAGTAATTTCAAACAAGAAATAGGACAAAGTTGAGGTCTTCCATCAATTTACCTGGTTCATATGCTAATTTCTTAAAACATTGCCCTTACTAGATCAACCATTTTAAAAGAACAAATTGAGACAAGAATAGAAAATTTCATAACCGGTTGGTTTTCAATTTGGAGATGCATTCTTTGGCCATGATAACCCAGGAAAAAAAGAAAAATGTAAAATGGCCCTTAGTACAATGGGGATCTCCTTTAACTTCTACATCAATTGTGACAGAGTGAAATAAAAAGAATAGTCCTAAAACCAATGAATGTCCTTAATAATAGAAGAATTAAGTCATGTCAATCAACTTTCTCGTTATAACAAAAGCAGTAAAGCAAAAGAAGTTGAAGCTAAATGGAAGAATAATCCCAAATTCTCCTAGGAGAGAAAATATAGAACTTTACTTCATTTTGTATCCAAGGAAACAAGAAATATTATTCCATTGATAATTGTTCATATTTTATTGAAGTTCATATCACAAGTATTTTCAAGAAAGTTATGATGAAAATGATAGACTTCAATTGTCAGGTACTTCAGTGCTATAGTAGGAATAAAATAGAAAGGAAAATAAATATATTGAAAATATGGTTCATAAGAAAGGAATGAGATATGTTAAATACATGTAGACTATACAGAAATCTTAGTCTATGTATCTTAGATACTTTTTTTTTTCCTTTCCAAGATAAGAAATAGGAAGGGTTGGGAATCATTAAACTAAATAGCATCACAAATTGTGAAATTGATTGTATTTCAAAAGAAAGGAAACAGGTCTTAGAATATCAATAGATAGTTTTCAGAAGAAGAATTCAAAACTATAATCGTATGAAAAATGCTCTAATCATTTTAGATTAAGAAACAAAATTTAAAATGATTCTTAGGGCCATCTCACATCCATCAGATTGGCTAATATTATTGAAGGGAATGTGGAAAAATTGGGACTGATGTATTGTTGGATTCATGAACTAATCCAACCATTCTTGAGAGTAATTTGGAACCATTCCCAAAGTGCTATAATACTGTGAATATCTTTTGTCCCAATAATAGCACTATAGGTTTGTATGCCAAAGAAATCAAAGATAAAAGAAATGTTCTAATATGTACAAAATATTTATAGCAACTATTTTAGTGGTGTCAAAGAATTGGAAATTGATGGGATGCGTATATATTGGAAAATAATGGAAGAAATTGAGGTATATGATTGTGAGAGAATACTACTGTACTACAGTTTCAGAAAAAAACATGGAATACTTACCTGAACTCATGTAAAGTGAAGTGATCAGAACTGGAAGACCATTATACAAAGTAATAGAAATATTGCACAGTGATCAACTGTGCATGATTTAGCAATCTTCAAAATTACAATTATTCAAGTAAAGGACTTATGAAAAAAATGCTATTTCATAAGAAAGAACTGATGGAATCTGAATATAGATTATAACATCATATTTCCCCACTTAATTTTTCTTGCTTTTTTGGCAATAGCATTAATATGAAAGTAAATTTTACATTATTTGTACAATTTAACTATATTTCATGGCTTTATTTAATTTTCATAACAATATAATAAACTATCTGGTGGTACAGAAAATTTCTCCTACAATCACAAAATATTCATTTAAAAGTGCCTCTACCTGAAAAAAAAAAAGGCTCTTTCTATATATATTATACTTCAGCTTTATCTTGACTATAATTTTTAAATAAATTAGTAATTTGATGAGTCAGTCATCAGGTTATACAATCTGAGTCCCTCACCTTTTTATTAAAAGATAGAGAAAATGTCAAGATGAAAATTTTCATGTCTTCTTATAATCAATTATGAAAGTGTTACTCTGAAAACATTTAGGTAAGAAAATAAAAGGTGAACCACCCACATCCCCACACAAAAAAACCCAAACCTAAATCCACTATTTTTCTTTAAAAAATCAAGTTTACCCTAAGGACATTCATCAGTCAAAGCTCAATAAGTTAAGATTCACAAAGGCCACTTACTTTCTCTTCTAAACGACAAATGCTTTTTTTTTTTTTTTTTTTTTTTTTTTTTAATAAAAGCAGTGGGGATAAGTCCGTTTTAAAACTCCTTTGGAAAAAACAACAGTAACAACACCAAACTGTTGTTTTTGTTGCTGCTGATGCTTTTGTGGTTTTATGATTCCATTTATTGTTTTGTAATGTTATTTTCTTGCAAAAATATTGGAGTTATTTGTTGCTTGCTTCTACAGATAATTTTACAGATGAGGAAAATGAGGCAAACAAGGTTAAGTGACTTGCTCAGGGTCACACAACTAGTAATTTTCTGAGGTCAGATGAACTCCAGATCCAACCAACATTATATCCACCTTGCCACCTAGCTATCTTGAGATTAAAACAAATCATTGAAATGCTATGTCACATGAACTTCTTCTTCTTCTTCTTCCTCTCCCCCTCCACCCCCAGCTAAGGCAATTGGGGTTAAGACACACAGCTAGGAAGTGTTAAGTGGTCTGAGACCAGATTTCAACTCAGATCCTCTTGACTTTAGTGCTCTATCCACTGCACCACCTAGCTGCCCTGTCACATCAACTTCTAACCAGTGAATATAAAGCAGTTTTATAGAAGGTTATTTTCTATCCTAAGTATTTGAGAGGGATTGAGATACCATTGTCACTATCCAAATCCTTTGGTATATTTAAAAGTGGCAGTAGTTATTGTCAATCAATTTCAATTCTTTTCACGGTTTTTTTTTTTTCAGTAGCTTTTTAGATATAATTCTCATGGATTGGAAACAGCAGTGACAGCCATCTAAACACAAACTGCTCATTTTTGTGTTTGCTTTAGAATGTGGCCAACATACCATTTATTTGTTATTAGTGAAATTGTAATTTTGTGCTGAGAATTACAAACTATAGACTCTGTGCTTAGAGTCTAACAATTGTAAAAAAAATTCATGTATTTTGCATGCCTGCACACGTTTAGACTATATCAAATTGCTTACTTTCTCAAGGACAAAGAAGCAGCAGGAGGGAGGGAAAATTTTTGGATCGCATAATTTTGCAAAAATGAAATTTACATATAAACATTTTTCAAAAAATAAAGACAATTATATCTTAAAATATAGTAATTTATTATTAAACCAAAACTACTACAAATGGAATGGCAAATAATGAGAAAAATGCACTAAAATTTATGAAAATTTTTACCTAATGTTTACTCATTTTATGTTATACAGTTGAAGCTAACATGTCTGAGAAATTTATTTTATTAATCACTTTGAAACCTAAGTAAACTATGTATTCTAGGAATTCAAGTTTTATAATCATAATAATAAAACAGTTTATACACAGTAGTTAGTTGTGAAAAGCTATTAAAGTATGAGGCACCTCTTGCCTCATACAATTTTTTCCAGAATTCATTCTAAATGATTTACAAAATATTTTAATTATTACATGTAGCTGATATTTTGCTCTCCCTCTCTCTATTTTGTTTTCATTTCTTCTTGGATCATTTTGTCAGAAATATTTTTCTTCTGATCATCTATGTGACTGCACATGTCATCAATACAAGTGTTTATCTGGTCTGACATAGTCTGAAAACTGTACTGAATCTGCTGGAGAAGTTACTGAACCACAATGTCAAATTCTGTACAGTTTTGGGTTCTGTCTTCACCAGAGTGCTGGTTCCTAATTTCCCAACTCATTTCTACGGCTGGTGTCTACATGTACAATTAATATTGCATTTCTTGCCTTTATAACAATGGGGCAAGGGTGAGAGGGAAGCATAGAATTTGAGACTCAATTTTTAAATAAATGTTAAAAATGTATGGATATAGATATAGATATAGATATATACATATAACATACATATACATATAAACATATAAAGATGTGTGTCAATAGGCATATTGTGTATATACACAAAATAAATGTGTATATATGTATATATACATATAGACATATGTAAAGATTAAATAGAAATAAAAAGAAAACATTATTATAGATGTAGTAGTGATTCTTGAAATAATTTGGGTTATCATAAAACAAAAAATTTCTTAGAGCAATAATTATTACTATTACCAGAAGAAATAATAAAATGAACAAAAACATAAAAATGCTGTTAAAACACATTTAAATGATACTGAAAGGAGAGCAATACTTATTTCAATACACAAAGTAATCTAATTTTACAGATCTTGATTTATCACAACCCATCATTGTCAATCTGTTCTGTGGGACCCGAGACAATGTCTTCTCAAAAATTAATGGGATGAGAACTGAATAACGTATTGGAACCTTTGCTCATTTTTTCTTGATATCACAAAGTTCCCAGTGGAACACTTGAATCTTCTTTATGTATGGCCAGCACATCTTCTTTTCTTGTTATCTACTTCAAAGTGATGTCTTTTACTCTTGTACATCTTCAAAGTTACTCATTCATTTTGTATAGTCCCCTTTGCACATCTATCCTGTATCTCCTTGCTGTCCTCTGTGCTATATTAAATTTCATTTCTATGGATCATGTTTGACATTTTGCAGTCATGGATCTGTTTTTATTTTAATTTATTTAATATTTTCCCCAGTTAACATTCAGAACAATTTTTTTAAATTTGTTTTTAAGATTTTTTAATTTTAGGTTTTCTCCCTTATCCCCACCCACAACTAAGAAACTACACTTGAAGAGTGGGAGTGTTTTTTAAGGGACTCTTCAGACTAATAAAGGAACTTTTCTATTTCCTAATAGGAATATAACTTAGTTTCTTCCTCTTAATTAATTCTGGTCTAATTGTACTATTGGTTTTGTCCATCACAGATATCAAAACAGAAAAGCATTATAGGTTTCCAATCAAATGCATGTTACTACATAAACAACCAATATTCCTTCTCCAGGATTCAATTTCACCAATTTTATGAAACTTTTTTTTTCGTATTATCATGGATTTCTGTCATCCTTTTAAATTAATTCTTATATTTGTTTTCACAATTAAATAATTTATTTAAAATTAATGCAAATCCTATTTTCAAAGTCTAATTTAGAGGACATATGGAGCAGAAAATAGGTCAAAACCCTGAAATTTAAAATCATTTGATATTTTTTCCTTTTAATTTTCTGCCACTAACATCTTTCAAAGCTAAACAATTATTCAGCAATGTCTTTTCTTCTTGTACCACCTTGATATATGTGAACCAAAGAACATATGACCTATCTAGGTGGGAATGGTGTAAACTGTAGTATCCTCAGATTATACAATGTTTCTTTCTTTTTTTTTAATTAAAGAAACACATTTTTAATTTTTTTTTTATTTATAAAACACATTCATGGGTAATTTTTTTTCAACACTGACCCTTGCAAAATCTTTTGTTCCAAATTTCCCCCTCCTGCGAGGTGGAACCAAGATGGCTGAGAAGACACACACTTCATTCTGAGTTCCCTTCTACCCTTACAACTGATTACCAAATTCAGCCTCTGAAATAGTGCTTGACTGGTAGAATCCAGAAATATTGGTAGTACAACAAATTATCAGCAGAAGATAATCTGGAAGATTGCCAGAAAAGGTCTGTCTTGATCAGGGTGTAGATGCCAGTGCAGGCAGGGAAGCAGAACACAGAAGATATCAAATGCTGAGGGGACCAGAGGTGGGGGGAGAATTTACAGGGACAACTCTACCACAGGTTGGCTGCTCTGCTTTGGTTGCAAAGCAATAGATCAGCAGAGGAGTTACGCAACACCGAAGATAGAGTGTACCGAAAAATACCAGAGTTTAACAGGACCTGGACACACCCACCCAGCACCAGAAGTGATTCAGCACAATCACAGTGCACCTGCACAGCCACATTACAAAGCATGAGATTCTGCCCAACTCAATCACACTCTAATACAGCAGGCTCTTTTCAGGGCAGTGGAACTTCCACAGTGCAACCACTTTTCCACATCCTATTCACAGGACAGCCACTATCCATCTGTCTCTATTCTGTAGAGGAAGCTGGGAACTTCCTTCCCCTAAGGCAGACCCCAAGGGTTTAAAAAAAAATGAGCAAAAAAGCAAAGCGAGCTCTAACTATAGGTTCTATACTGAAAGAGAATAGATCTCCAACCCTGAGGAGACTAATAGCAGACAGTCTCCAGACAAAAACCCCAAAGGGGGATATAACCTGATCCCCACCATATAAGGCTCTCCTAGAAGAAATTATAAAAGATTGTAAAAGAGAGCTAGAAGAAAAATAGGGAAAGGAAAGGGAAGCTCTGTAAGAGAGCAGAGGAAAAGGCATATAACTCATTTAAAAAGATTTTAAAAGAAAACAATTGCCTGAAATGTGAAATGAAAAAGGTAAAGAACTCCCAGGGAAACAGAATTTGTGAATTGGAAAAGATAAAAACTCCCAGGAAAGTAGGATTTGTGAATTAGAAAAAGAAAATAACTCATTAAAAAATGTGAAATGGAAAAAAATTCCATAGAGCCAAACAACTCATTTAAAATTCAACTGGACATATGCAAAAAGAAGTAAAAATGTAAATAAAGAAAATAACTCATTAAAAATCAGAACTGAACAAATGGAAATGAATGATTCAATGAGACATCAAGAATCAGTTAAGCAAAACCAAAAAAAAAAAAGAAAAAAAAAGTAAAATATCTACATGGAAAACCAACAGACCTGGAAAATACATCTAGGAGAGATAATCTAAGGATTATTGGGCTTCCTGAAAATCATGATTAAAAAAAAAAGAGCCTCGACACTATTTTTCAGGAAATCATCAGAGCAAACTGCCTAGATATCATAGAATCAGAAGGTAAAATAGTCTTTGAAAGAATTCATCAAATACCTTCTGAAAGAGACCTTCCCCTCAAAACCTCCAAGGAATGTTGTGGCTAAATTTCAGAACTATCAGACTAAGGAAAAAATATTAAAAGCAGCCAGAAAAAAATCAATTCAAATGCCAAGGAGCCACAATAACGATGATTCAGAATCTAGCAGCTTCTACATTAAAGGATCAAAAGGCCTAGAATCTGACATTCCAAAAGGAAAAGGAACTTGGAATAGTGTCAAGAATAAATTACTTAGCTAAGCTGAGTATTTTCTTCCAGGGAAGAAGATGGACATTCAATGAAACAGGTGAATTCCATTTATTTCTAATGAAAAAACCAGAGCTAAACAAAAAAGTTGACCTCCAATATAAGACTCAAGAGAAGCATAAAAAGATAAAAAGAACTCTTTGTATATACATGCATAAAGAGCATGTATATAATTTAATTTTACTATTATAATATAAAAAAGGGAATTAGAAGTGGAAAGGGGATTGCATCAAAGAAAGGGAAAAGTGGAGGTAAAAAGAGGAAATTACATCTCATGAAGAGGCAAAGGAAACCTATCATATCTGAGGGAATTAAGGGAAGGGTAGCAATATTGTGTGAATCTTACTCATCAGTATAATGGGCTGAGGCTTAAGTTGATCCACTGAGGTCCCAAGCACATGAGGCTAAATAGTAATTGGACTATACTCTATTAATATACATGCTTGGATAAAGAATGGCTCCCACCCACTCTCTATGGAAGTCCTGATATATTGTATAGGAAATAATTTTAGTGGGTGGAGGCAGAGAGACAGGAAGAGAGCTGGAGAGAGATTTGGGGCTGGGTTCAGTTCTGGTGGCTGCTGGTCTCATGGCTTCTGGTCTGGCTAGCTTCTTGACTAAGCTGCTGACATTGCTATTGCTGATTCCCTTCTACCTCTGATCTTTCTTCATCTCTGCTAAGAATAAAGATTAACAATTTTCCCCTAACCTGAATTCCTGACTCTGGCTGATTTTAAAATACGCGGTCTGCACACATCAGATATAGCTCAAAGAGAAAATATTAGATATATTTGGCTTACAGAGAAACTTCTCTCAACTCATTGAAAACTGGAAGAGGAAAAGGGAAAAGGAAAGAAGTAATTTAAATAGAAGGGAATACAGAAATAGTGAGGGAAAGTTATAAGAAAGGGGGAGGAACTCTTAGGGGGAGGGAGGAATTCTAAAGAGGGAGAGCTGCATGAGTCAAGGGGTGCTCATAAGTTTAACACTGGGGAGGGAGGTAAGGGAGAAAGGAAAGAGAAAAGCATAAGCTGGGTGTAATAAGATGGCAGGAAATACAGTATTAGTAGTTTTAACCATAAATGTGAATGAAATGAACTCTCCCATGGATAGCAGACTCGATCAAAAGCCAGAATCCTACAATATGTTGTTTACAGGAAACACATTTAAAACAGGGTGATCCATACAGAGTAAAGGTAAAAGGCTAGAGCAGAATCTATTATGCCTCAGGTGATGTCAAAGAAACAGGGGCAGCCATCCTGAACTCAGATCAAGCAAAAGCAAAAATTGATCTAATTAAAAGAGGTAAGGAAGGAAATTATATCTTGCTAAAGAGTAGCATAGGTAATGAAACAATATCAAAACAAAATATATATGCACCAAGTAGTATAGCATCTAAATACCTAAAGGAGAAGTTGCAAGAAAAAATAGACAGCAAAACTATAATAATGGGAGATCTTAACCTTGCACCCTCAGAATTAAATAAATCAAACTACAAAACAAATAAGAAAAAAGTTAAAGAGATAAATAGAATATTAGAAAAATGAGGAATGATAAATCTTTGGAGAAAACTGAATGGAGACAGAAAGGAGTACACTTTCTTCTCAGCTAGTTCATGGAACTTAAAAAAAATTGACCATTTATTAGGACATAAATACCTCAAAATTAAATGCAGAAAGCAGAAATTGTAAATGCATTCTTTTCAGATCACTATATTGAACAAAAAGCTAGGGGAAAATAGACCAAAAAGTAATTGGAAACCAAATAATCTCATTTTAAAGAATGAATAGGTGACACAGCAAATCATAGGCACAATGAATAATTTCACCCAAGAGAATGACAACAATGAGACAACACACCAAAATTTCTGGGATGCAGACAAATGTTAATAAGGGGAAATTGTATATCTCTAGAAGCTTACTTGAATAAAATAGAGAAAGAGAAGATCAATAAATTGGGCTTGCAACTTAAAAAAATAGAAAAGAATAAGTAAACCCCCCAATCAAATACTAAACTTGAAATTCTAAAATTAAAAGGAGAAATTAATAAAATTAAAAGTAAAAAAACTTTTAAATTAATAAGTAAAACTAAGAGTTGGTTTTATGAAAAAAACCAACAAAATAGATAATAATGCTTTGGTAAATTTGATTAGAAAAATAAAAGAGGAAAATCAAATTGTTAGTCTTTAAAATGAAAAAGAGAACTCTCCACTAATGAAGAGGAAATTAGAGTCATAATTAGGAGTTACTTTGCCCAACTTTATGTAATAAATTTGATAATATAAGTGAAATGAATGACTATCTCCAAAAATATAGGCTGCCCAGAATAACAGAAGTGGAAGTAAATTGATTAAATAGTCCCATTTTTAGAAAAAGAAATAGAACAAGCTATTAATCATCTCCCTAAGAAAAATCTCCAGGACCAGATGGATTTATGTGAATTCTACCAAATATTTAAAGAACAATTAACTCTAATATTATACAAATTACTTGAAAAAATAAGGAATGAAGGAGTTCTACCAAATTCCTTTTATGACACAGACATGGTACTAATACTTAAACCAGACAGGATGAAAACAGAGAAAGAAAATTATAGGCTAATATCCGTAATGAACATTGTTGCAAAAATCTTAAATAAAATATTAGCAAAAATATTACAGAAAATCATCCCCAGGATAAGACAACATGACCAAGTAGTATTTAAACTAGGAATGCAGGGCTTGTTCAATATTAGGAAAACTATTAGTATAATTGACTATATCACTAACTAAATTAACAAAAAGTATATGATCATCTCAACAGATGCAGAAAAAGCATTTGATAAAATCCAACATCCATTCCTATTAAAAACACTAGAGAGTATAGGAATAAATGAACTTTTCCTTAAAATAGTCAGTAGCATCTATTTAAAACTATCAGTAAGTATCATATGTAATGTGGATAAACTGGAACCATTCCTAATTATATCAGGAGTGAAACAAGGTTACTGACTATCATCATTTCTATTCAATATTGTATTAGAAATGCTAGCTTTGGCAATAAGATATGAGAAAGAGATTAAAGAAATTAGAGTAGGTAATGAAGAAATCACATTATCACTCTTTGCAGATGATATGATGGTATATTTAGAGAACCCCAGAGATTCTACTAAAAAGCTATTAGAAATAATCCGCAACTTTAGCAAAGTTACAGGATATATAATAATTCCACATAAATCATCAACATTAATATATAACACTAACAAAATCCAACAGCTAGAGCAAAGAGAAATTCTATTTAAAATAACTGTAAATAGAATAAAATAAAATCTATTTGCCAAGTGAAAGTCAGGAGCTATATGAGCAAAACTACAAAACACTTTCCACACAAATAAAGACAGAAATAACCAATTGGAAAAAAATATTAAGTGCTCTTGGATAGGTCAAGCAAATATAAAAAATGACAATACTACCTAAAATAATCTATTTATTTAGCGCTATAACAATCAGACTTCCAAAAAACTATTTTAATGACCTAGAAAAAATAACAACAAAGTTCATGTGGAAAAACAAAAGGTCAAGACTTTCATGGGAACTAATGAAAAAAAATCAAATGAAGGTGACCTAGCTATACTAGATCTAAAACTATATTATAAAGGAATGGTCATCAAAAATAGTTAGTATTTGGCTAAGAAATAGATTAGTTGATCAGTGGAATAAGTTAGGTTCACAGGACAAAATAGTCAGTAACTATAATAATTTAGTGTTTGACAAACCCAAAGACCCTAGATTTTGGGATAAGAATTCATTGTTTCACAAAAACTGCTGGAAAAATTGGAAATTAGTATGACTGAACCACACTTAATACCATACACCAAGATGAGGTCAAAATGGGTTCATGATCTAGGCATAAAGAATGAGATTATAAATAAATTAGAAGAACATAGGATAATTTACCTCTCAGACCTGTGGAGGAGGAAGGAATTTGTGACCAAAGAAGAGCTAGAGATCATTACTGATTACAAAATAGGAAATTTTGATTATATTAAGTTAAAAAGTTTTTATACAAATGAAACTAACACAGACAAGGTTAGAAGGGAAGCAATAAGCTGGGAAAACCTTTTTATAGTCAAAGGTTCTGATAAAGGCCTCAATTCCAAGATATATAGAGAATTCACTCTAATTTATAAGAAATCAAGCCATTCTCCAATTGAAAAATGGTCAAAGGATATGAAGAGACAATTTTTGTATGAAGAAACAAAAATTATTTTTAGCCATATGAAAAGATGCTCCAAATCATTATTGATCAGAGAAATGCTAATTAAGACAACTCTGAGATGCCACTACACACCTCTCAGTTTGGCTAGGTGACAGGAAAAGATAATGATGAATGTTGGAGGGGATGTGGGAAAACTTGGATACTGATACATTGTTGATGGAATTGTGAATGCATACAACCATTCTGAAGAGAAATTTGGAACTATGCTCAAAATGTTATCAAACTGTTCATACCCTTTGATTCATCAGTGTTACTACTGGGCTTATATCCCAAAGAGATCTTAAAGAAGGAAAAGGGATCTGTATGTGCAAAAATGTTTGTGGCAGCCCTCTTTGTTGTGACAAGAAACTGGAAACTGAGTGGATACCCATCAATTGGAGAATGGCTGAATAAATTGTGGTATATGAATGCTATGAAATATTATTGTTCTGTAAGAAATGACCAGCAGGATGATATCAGAAAGGCCTAGAGAGACTTACATGAACTGATGCCAAGTGAAATGGGCAGAACTAGGAGATTCACCAACAATACTACATGATGATCAATTCTGATGGATGTGGCTCTCTTCAACAATGAGATGAACCAAATCAGTTCCAACTGTTCAGTAATGAAGAGAACCAGCTACACTCAGTGAAAGAACTACGGGAAATGAGAGTGGGCCATAACATAGCATTTCTACTTCTTCTATTATTGTCCTTTTGCATTTTTGTTTTCCTTCTCAGTTTGTTTTTACCTTATTTCTAAATGTGATTTTTCTTGTACAGCAAGATAACTGTATAAATATGTATACATATATTATATTTAATATAAACTTTAACATATTTAACATGCATTTATCTACTTGCCATCTAGGGGGAAGGGGCGAAGGGAAGGAGGGGAAAAGTTGGAACAGAAGGTTTTGCAAGAGTCAATGCTGAAAAATTGCCCATGCATATGTCTTGTAAATAAAAAGCTATAATAAAAACAAATTCTCCCTCCTTTCTACCACCCCTTCTCCTAGCTGGCATGTAGTTCAATATATGTTAAATATGTTAAAATACATGTTAAATTTAATATATGTATCTATATTTATACATTTATCTTGCTGCACAAGAAAAATCAGATCAAGAAGTAAGAAAAAGAAAAACTAAGAAAGAAAACAAAATGCAAGCAAATAACAACAGAGAGTGAGAATGCTATGTTGTGGTCTACACTCTGTTCCCACAATTCTCTCTCTGGGGGTAATGACACTCTTCATCACTGAACAAGTGGAACTGGTTTGAGTCATCTCATTGTTGAAGAATTTCACATCCATCAGAATTGATCATTGTATAATCTTGTTGCCATATGTAATGATCTCCTGCCCATTTCACTTAGCATCAGTTCATGTAGGCCTCTCCAAACCTCTCTGAAATCATCTGGCTGGTTGTTCCTTACAGAACAATAATATTCCATAACATTCATATACTATAATTTATTCAAACATTTTCTAATATATAAGCATCTACTTAGTTTCCAGTTTCTTGTCACAACAAAGAGGGCTGCCAAAAACATTTTTGCACATACGGGTCCCTTTCCCTCCTTTAAGATCTCTTTGGGATATAATTCCAGTAGAAATATGGCTGGAGCAAAAGGTATGCACAGTTTGATACCTTTTTGAGCAGAGTTCCAATTTGTTCTCCGAAATTGTTGGATCCATTCATAATTCCACCAACAATGTATCAGTGTCCCAGTTTTCCCACATCTCCTCCAGCATTGGTCATTATAATTTCCTGTTATATTAGCCAATCTGACTGGTGTGTTGTGATATCTTAGCGTTGTCTTAATTTGCATTTCTCTGATCAATAGTAATTTGGAGGCCTTTTCATGTGACTACAAATAGTTTCAATTTCTTCAACTGAAAATTATCTGTTCATATCCTTTAACCATTTATCAATTGGAGAATGGCTTGATTTATTATAAATTTGACTTAATTCTATATATATTTTAGAAATGAGGTCTTTATCAGAATCTTTGACTGTAAAAATGTTTTCCCATTTTATTGCTTCCCTTCTAATCTTGTCTGCATTACTTTTGTTTGCACAAAATCTTTTTAACTTAATATAATCAAAATTATGTATTTTGTGATCAATAATGATCTCTTGTTCTTCTTTGGTCACAAATTCCTTCCTCCTCCATAGATCTGAGAGGTAAACTATCATATACTTTTTTCTAATGGGTAATAATTTTCTAATACCATTCTTTATGTCTAGATCATGAGTCCATTTCAACCTTATCTTAGTATATGGCATAGACCCACATGCCTAATTTCTGCTGTACTAGTTTCCTATTTTCCCAGAAATTTTTGTCTAATAGTGAATTCTTATCCCAAAAGCTGGGGTCTTTGGGTTTGTCAAATAATAGATTGCTATAGTCATTGACTATTTTGTTCTGTGAATCTAACCTATTTCACTGATTATTGCTCTATTTTTTAGCCAGTAGCAAATGGTTTGATGACCATTGCTTATAATATAGTTTTAGATCTGGTACAGCTAGTCCACCTTCATTTGATTTACTCTTCATTAATTCCTTTGAAATTCTTGACCTTTTGTTCTTCCAGATGAATTTTATTGTTATTTTTTCTAGGTCAGTAAAATAGTTTTTTGGGAGTTTGATTGGTATAGTACTAAATAAATAGATTAGTTTAGGTAGTATTGTCATCTTTATTATATTTGCTCAACCTATGCAAGAGCACTTGATATTTTTCCAGTTGCTTATATCTGACTTTATCTGTGTGGAAAGTGTTTTGTAGTTTTGCTCATATAGTTCTTGACCCTCCCTTGGCAGACAGATTTCTAAATATTTTATCCTTTCAATAGTTATTTTTAACGGAATTTTCTTTGTAGCTCTTGCTGTTGGATGTTGTTAGTGATGTGGAATTATTTTGTATCCTGCAATTTTGCTAAAGTTGTGGATTATTTCTAATAGTTTTTAGTTAATTTTCTAGCTTTCTCTAGGTATACCATCATATCATTTGCAAAGAGTGATAATTTGGTTTCCTCATTATCTACTCTAATTCCTTTAATCTCTCTTTTTTTTGCTTATTGCCAAAGCTAGCATTTCTAATACAATATTGAATAGTAATGTTGAGAGTGGGCAACTTTGTTTCACCCCTGATCCTACTGGGAATGTTTCCACTTTATCCCCATTACATATGACACTTACTGATGGTTTTAAATAGATGTTACTGACTATTTTAAAGAAAAGTCCACTTATTCCTATATTCTATTTTTAAAAATACAAATTGATGTTGGATTTTACCAAATCCTTTTTCTGCATCTATTGAGATAACCATACGGTTTGGGTAAAGTTGTACAGGTCAGCATGTTGTAGTACATAAATAGCTAGAGTCTGAGTCAGAAAAGTCTGGATTTAAGTACTATTTTTATGCCTATCATATAAATGACTACAGAATTCATCCAAAATCTCATTTCTTAAAGAAACACTCTATGACTATAAGTTGCAAAAGGATTGTATTTACATTAATAGAATATACAATTGGTTCAGGTCAAGGTTTTAAAAAGACATGATCTGTATCTATGGTGAGTATAGTTAGAGGAAGATTTTGAAATGCCAAAATAAAATAAGGAAAATAGAATCATCCTTTGTATAAATCAGGTAACCTCTAAATCCCAGCATGAAATGTTAAAAAAAAACAAAAAACAAAGAAACCATATGTTTTTATCTTCTAAAATTCAATTAGGTCTCAATCTTAAGTATGTTAAATTTTTGAAAACCTTTTTAGCACATAATATTGTTATGCCTAGTGAATTCTCTTCATATATTAGTGAAGGAAATAAATAATTAAAATCAATTAAAAGCAATACTTACCTGGAAACATTTATCAAAGTTGTGTTGTTTTGATTAGTTCTAAAGATATAATTATAAGAAATGATTATCAGGGAGAGTTAACCTTATTTTTATAAATTGATGATTTGTACCTTAAAATGAAATATTAGGGTAGAAAGTGTATAAAGATAATTTAGTGGTATTTTAAACATAATAACTTATTTCCTTAGGTAATGCCGAAATGTTCTTAAAGGTCAATTATAACTGGTTAAATTCTTGCATCTCCTTATTCTTAGAAATTCAATAATAAGCAAACTAATAAATTACCAACACCAGTTCATTCCTGAACAGTATCCTGTGCAAGTGATCAGTTACACTCTGCTTGAATGAATAAATGAAAAAAATTAAGAGTTTAGCTGTTAATTACAAGGAATACCAATTAGAAAAATATTAGCACATGGAAGCAATAGGGTACTCATTATCTAATGAGGCACTGAATTCCATTTTTGGAAGGCTAAATTTGATAAAATATTCTTCTTAATATTATCCTTAAATCTATTTTCCTATCACCTTTGTATATGTGAACATATGAGAGTATATGATGGATATTATATATTATATCTATATCTATCTATCTATATACACATGTGTATACACACATTTGTGTATGTATCCAATGACTATGACTATCAGAGACAAATATTATGGAAGAAATTCTGATCATGTTTCAGGTACAAGACAGGAACAAAGACTAGAAGATTAGGAATCACAACACTGATTTTCCTTTATTCTAAACACACACACACACACACACACACACACACACACACATCATTCCTTACTCCTGTCCATAAGCTATGGATGTAGATGGTAAAGATATTTTTCTTATGCTCCCTTAAGACCTGGAAAACCATAGAACAATAGGCTTAAGAGGTGACTGGACATGGAAGGATCTATATAAGGGCACATAACCTATTTTATTCTGTTTTTGCAGCATTCATTAACCTATATGATTACAGTATGTTAAGTATTTGAATCCTGGAAACTGGGTGTGAGAATTGTCACCAGAGAAAGGAAATTCTCAATGTGAGGTGAATGTTCCAGAGTCTCTTATAGAGAACAGACTTTTTGTTTTAATATTTCAAGAAATACTACATTTCACTCTCTAGCTTAATTCTGCAACATGCCAAAATCACCATTTAAAATCATGGACATCGGAATAAGGCTATATAAGGGGAACAGTCTATGCATTTACTGACTAAGCATCTACTGAAGGTTAGTGGAGATACCTCAACAGTATTTTGGAAAGCTTTGCAACTCATTCACAAAAGAGACTGATAATTTATTATAATGTAGGTACAAGTAAAACTCCCCCTGTAGACAAGTAAAATATGCCATTGTGTCCCTGCATAATTGATATTGTTCAATGATATACTATATATCTATAGGCTTCAATAAAGCCGTGTCTGAGCTGATCTGGACTGTTTGCAGTGTCACAGATGTTACAATAACAAATATGCTTCCTTATGTGACTAATGTATCCCAATTTACTTCTTAAATGCTTCCCATTCATTTAGCTGATCTACCCCAATAGAATTACATTTCATTTTTTTGTTTGTTTGTTTCTCTAAACTCTTAGAAAGCCATTTAAAATTGGCAATTAACTAGACATTTAATCTTCAGGTAAATCTTTTTCTATTCTTTTGTCTTTCTTTATTACTTTGCTTATTCTATCATCTCAGAAGTGAATCATCCTTCTGTTGAAAATAACAGTCATTCAAAAACCAATAGACATTTCTAGCAACTGTTATGTGCCAGGCCTTGTGCTAGACCATGGAGATAAGAAGAAAAAGTTGAAACAAACTGTGCTCCCTAATTTTCATCTATATCTTCTTGTTTCATGGTATAGTAGTTTATTTTTGGGCAGCTACATGACTCAGTGAATAGAATGCTGGCCCTGAAGTAATGCTTTCCTAAATCCAACTCTGCTCTCAGATACTTCATAACTGTGTGATGCTGGGCAAGTCACTTAGCCTCAGTTTCCCTATCTGTTAAGTAAGCTGAAGAAAGACATGACAAGCCACTTCAGAATCTTTGTCAAGAAAATTTCAAATGGGGTCATGAAAATTCAGACATGATTGCACATTTCTGAACATTTCTTTTTCTATAAACTTCCCACCAAAATTCCAACAATCATTTTATCCTCTCTCCCTCAAAAAAAAAACCTGATGTTTTTTAAACACCAAAATTCTTTGAGTGATTCTACAAAATTATGAATAATTATATTCTAAAATTTAAAATTGTAGATCATTCAAAGCATAATGGAAAGTAAAAATACAATATTTCTTGATAGATTCCCAATATTTTTAAATAAGTGCTGAATAGAATTGAAAAAAATGTGTTTCATGCATCTCCATTTTTGGACTCCAGGGAATTTGTGTAGTTGTTCATCACGTCTGAAATGTTCTTGCTCCTCAGTGCTACCTATGTCCTTCCCTGAGTTACTGTAAATTCCAACTAAAATTTCATCTTGTACAAGATTTCCCTATCTCCACTTAATTCTAATGCATTCCTTCTGTTAATTATTTCTTATTTTTCTTGTATGAAATTTATTTGTACATTTTTTCCTATTCTCTACCTCATTAGATTATGAAGTCCTTGAGGGCAGGAACCATCTTTATTTTTTTTTTTAATCCTTAGCACTCAACCTAACATAGTGCCTGGCACCTAGTAGGTACCTGTTGGCTGACTGACTACAAGAAAAAAAATTTTAAATGAAAATAATGCAAGCCTGAAAAAAAAGAATTGGAAAACTAATGAGTGTAGAATAGTAAAAAAGAGATCTTAACATCAGAGATATGAAAGTGAAGAGAACCTTAGAGGTCACTGAAATGAATTCCCTTAATTTTTATAGATGATAAAACTGAAATACAAAGAGGCTAAATTACTTGGCCAAACTCACACAGCCAGTGATGTCTGGAGCAGATATGAATTCAGTTACATAACTATAGTTTGTATCAATTAATGTTAAGAAACCTAAGGAAAAAAATCCAAGTATCTTGGCTGAATGCTTAGAAGAATTTCTAAAATGATATGGGAAAAAAAAAGTCACACTAGGTAAAAAGATATATATGAGTTGCAGATTGTGCTTCAGCAAATCCATAAGTTAATAAGATAATAGCACTACATTACAATTGAAGAAACAGGATAGCACTTAGCTGTTAAACTGTGAGCTTCTTGCTCATACATGTAAATACTCACTTTTTAAACATGTAAAATTTTTCAAACATAAAATCACCACAATTTATTGAAACTTATAAATAATTTTTTAAGATGACAAAATGTATCAAAACTAGTTTATTTGTCTACAGAAAGGAGATAAGAGATATTCTGCAACAGATGAACAATCAGAAAGAATACATTTTCCTTGATTGTTAGAAAATGTAGGCCAGAGAGTAGCACAGGTTGATAGAATGATTTTCATAAAAGGATTTGGAGGCAAGTAGTGTCTCAAAAAGTACTATCTTAAAAAGCAACATGTTTTCTTTTCCCTTTCTATTCTTGAATTCTTGTTCAATTATTAACTAACCTGGGATTTTTCTTGCAAACACAATAGAGAAAAACTGCATTAATTTGTTTAAATATATGTAAAAAATGCCCTTTTAAATTAAATCAATTAAAATATATTGGAAACTTTTAAAAACCAGAATTAACTAAAGGGTTTTAAAGTTTTAAATTGTGATTAATTTTGAACTTTTCCTTAAAAAAATCCTGTCAAATATTTCACAGTTCTTATAGTATGTTAAAAATTGGGGGAATGGAAAAACTAGGACAAAGACCATTAAAAGAGAAAAACTGCTGTTAACCTCTGCCCTCCAAAAAAGAGATAAAAAGTCTTAAACTACATGAGAAAATAATGAATCTCTTCAATTCTATAGATTTTTATACAAATTCTCTTCTTTTTGCAGTAAAAAACAAAACAAAACATTAAATGTGAATACAAGGTATACAATTTAAAGTGAAAATCTGAGTAAGCATACCCATGCTGTTATTAATTTACTAGAATACAGGCAGTAGAATTCTTGCTGTTTTCCAAGTGGAGTGCTACAGATTGTATAGAAGGAGCAATTATTAAGTGGGAAGATGTTGCCTATACCTGATTTGGCAAAAAAGGAAAACATGATAATAAGCAGTAACTCAGAGATCAGATAAATAATATTTAAATTCTATTCCTTGGACCCTCATTTCCACCTGACATATAATGGAAAAGACAAAATGGAGTTCAGGCATCAGAAAAAAGCTTTGATAAATATCTAGACTTGGAGAGGTTACATTTTTTTTTACCTTTGTTAGAATTTAAAAAAAAAATCATCTCCTTCTTTGTCTCCCAACCCTATAATTGTTGTGGAGAGATTGCAAGGTAGAAATTTTTTTGACTAATTTAGATCAGCAAATCACTCATAACTGAAATCCTAGAGTTTTTTTAGGACCACTGATAGTTTGAATGACTTGCCTATGGTTTTATTCATATGTGTCAGAGGCATTAAGCAACAAAATTTATGATAAAAATACTATTTGGTAAGTAATACTCCAGCTGCTAGGAATACAAAGAATATAAAACAGCCTTGGAGTATACATGGGGAAAGTGTGAAGGGGAGAGCTAAGATAGAGAAGTCCAAATCTGAAAATCTCCTAAAATTTCCCTCCAAACAACTTTAAAATAATGCCTCAAATCCAATTTTAATATAGCAAAGACAATAAAAAGTGAAAAGACATTTTTTTTCCAGTCTAATACAATTTAGGAGGTTCAAATGAGAGGTCTGTGACACTGGGGTGGGGGACAAGACCATCAGTGGTGAACCTTGGAGGCTCTTGAGATAGCAGCAGCAATAGCTGAGAGCTTTCAACCCAGAGATTGTAAGGGAGTCAGACAACTGGTCAGAAAAAGATTAAAGGGAACCCTTTGTGGAACTGGTTGCAGCTGGCACTGAGTTGCAATTCTGTTGCTCATTAGCAGTTTTGGTTCACAGTTCTATGCTAGAGATCACTTGGGATCAATCACAAGGGAACCAGGGCTCTGATTACAACTTCAGGGCCAAGAGGAGCACAATTACTTTCAGTTCCAGGAGAGTCATGAGCAATTTCAGGATAAAGACCAAAGCACTGAGCAGGAGAGCAGTGAACCCAAGATAACAATACTTTGGAAGCATGGCAAAATTGTAGATTCACAGACTAGATTTGAAAACAGTGGCATGAGAAACCCTGAAGTCTGGTACAGTAAACCCACATCTTTATGTTAGGATACCCCAAGTTTAATATGAATGTTAAAATAAAGAAATAGTGTGGAAAATGGGAAAACAAAAACAATAAAACAAATTGACCATAGCTTATATAAGCTACTATGATGGCAAGGAAAATCAAGACACAAATTTAGAAAACAAGAATGTTAAAGTAGCTGCAAGCAGGGCTGCAAGGGAAAATGCTAATTGAACTTAAATCCAACAAGAATTTCTAGAAGAATTAAGAAAGGGCATAAGAGTGATAAAGGAAAAAAAGAGAAAAGAAATGAGAATGGTGCAAGAAAATTAAGAAAAGAGAATTAAGCTTGGGGTAAAAGACACAAATTTCAAAAAATGAAAAAAATAACATTTTAAAAACAAAATAAAATAAAAGGCAAAATATTTACTGGGGAAAAAAAAAAAACTTTAAAAGCGAAATAAGCCAAATGGGAGAGGAGGTATAAAACCTCATTAAAGAAAGTAATTTCTTCAGCATTAGAATTGGGCAAGTGGAAGTTAATGACTCCATGAGATTTCAAGAAAAAAATAAAACAAAATCAAAAAATGAAAAAAAGTAGAAAATGTGAAATTTTATTGAGAAAACAACTGATATGAAGAATAGGTTAAGGAGAGATAATTAAAGAATTATTAAACTACCTGATTGTCATGATCAAAAAGAACTCACTTTCTCCTTTTGGTCTAATTTTATTCTTGCACAACATGAAAAATATGAAAATGTTTAAAATAATTGTGCATATTTAACCTGCATCAGATTACTCATTGTCTTGAGGGGAGGGTGAGATAGGGAAAGGAGGAAGAAAAATTTGGAACACAAAATCT
Source organism: Sarcophilus harrisii (assembly GCF_902635505.1). Taxonomy (NCBI): domain Eukaryota; kingdom Metazoa; phylum Chordata; class Mammalia; order Dasyuromorphia; family Dasyuridae; genus Sarcophilus; species Sarcophilus harrisii. The sequence goes on from NC_045426.1 coordinate 407,895,202, forward strand.
TACAAAAATGAATGTTGAAAACTATTTCTACATGCATTTGGAAAATAAAATACTATTGCACTTTTTAAAAAAAGAACCAGACACCACATTGCAAGAAGTTATTTAGAAACTTCTCCTAATATCTTAGATCTAGATAATAAAATAAAAATTGTAAGATTCCACCAATCACCTTCTGAAAGAGTTCCCAAAATGAAAACTCCTTGAAATACTGTAGACAAATTCTAGAGCACCTACATCAAGGATAAAATATTGAAAGCAGCCAGAAATAATTCTCATATTGTAGAGACTCAGACAGGATTTTATAAATTTAATAGCTTCCACATTAAAAGAATGATGGGCTTGGAATATGATATTCCAGAAGCAAAAGGAATTAGCCAAAATCCCCCTCTTGGGAGGTGGGGAAATAGAGGACTTCCAAGAATTTGTAATGAAAAGACCAGAACTGAGTAGAAAATTTGACTTTCAAGTATAAGACTCAAGAGAAGCTTTTAAAGGTAAATATGAAAGAATACAATAAAGCTAAACTCTGTAAATTTCATATATAAAAATGACACATGTAACTCCTAAGAGCTTTATCATTTTTAGGCAACTAGAAGAATTTTGCAAAAAGATAGTGTGGTTGTGAATCAATTATGTTGGGATCATTCCCCACGCACCTCCCCACAAAAAGGTGTAAGGACGAGAAAGAAGGACACACAGGGAGACAAGGAAAAGGAGAGCCAAAATGGGGAAAAAAATTCTCACATAATAGAGGCATGCAAGGAAGAGCTTTCATAATGTAGGATAACATGGGAGTAGTGTTAGATTATCTTCAATCTCACTTTTGTTGGAATTAGTTCAGAGAAAAAAGAATGTGTATATATATGTGTGTGTGTGTGTGTGTGTGTGTGTGTGTGTGTATTCAGGTGTGCATAGAAATCTATCTTACCAAAAAGGGGAAGAGGAGAGCAAGGGTTTAGAAGTTATGCCAGAGGGAAAATTAAAGGGAAGGAAATTTAGAGGAGAAAGTGGTCAGAAGCAAAACACTTTATTGAGGAAGTACAGGATAGAAAGAAAGAGAAGAATAAATAAAAGAAAATAGGATGGAAGGAAATATATTTTTAGTAATCATAACTATGAATGTAATGAGGCCATCCATAAAATGGAAGTGGATAGCGGAATGGATTAGAAACTGTGATTCAAAAATATGTTGTGTACAAGAAACACAAATTAAACCAAATGACATGCATAGCATTAAAATCAAGGTCTGGAACAGAATGTATTTCACTTCAGCTAAATTAAAAAAAAAAGCAGGAGTAGGGGCATCTAGGTGGATAGAACACCAGCCCTGAAGTCAGGATGACCTGAGTTCAAATCTGGTTTCAGATGCTTAACATTTTCTAGCTGTGTGACCCTGAGCAAGTCACTTAATCCCAATTGTCTTAGAAGAAAAAAGACAGGAGTAGCCGTCATGATCTCAGACAAAGCAAAAAAGAAAAATAGAATTACTTACATGTAGACTAAAGGAAATTACATTTTGCTAAAAAGTACTCTAGACAATGACTAATGTAACATTTTTATGACATTTCTCTGATAAAAAGTGTTATTTCTCAAATATGTAGGGAAGTGAGCAGAATTTATATAAAATATGAAAGCTGTTCTCCACTTGATAAATGTTCAGGGGATATAAACAAGGAATTTTTAGATGAAGAAACCAGAGTTGTTTGTAATCATACTTTGAAAAATGTTTTAAATAATTATTTATTAGAAAAACACAAATTTGAATAACTCTGAGTATTATTTCATAACTACCAGAAATCACAAATTCTGGAAAGGATGAGAAAAAATAAACATATTAATTAACTGTTGATAGAAAATAATGTGGAATGATGCTCAACAGAATATAAAACTCTGTATATACTTTTTTCTAGCAATACTGCTATTAGTACTATCTGTATTCCAAAGAGATAGGAAGAAAAGGAAAAGGACCTATATGTACAAAAATATTTGTAGCAGCTCTTTTTATGATGTCAAAGAAATGGAAATTGAGAGAGTAGCCTGTCAATTGGGAAATGGCTTAACAAAATGTGACATATGATTGTGATTAGAATACAATTTGCTCTAAGAAATGACAAGGGGAGGAGTGGTGAAATGAAATGGAAAATTAAGTAAGACCTGGGAGATCACTGTGTACAGTAATAGCAATGCTGTAATGATAATCAACTATTTAAAAGACTTTGGCTACTCTGATTGATAAAATGATCCAATATAATTCCAAAGGATTCATGTTGAAAATATACTGTTCATCTCCAAAGATATAATTAATAAACTCTGAGTGCAAATTGAGTGAAATTTTCTCCTTCAATATTTGTTGCCTTTATTGTGATAGGACTATTGTGAAAATGTGTTTTTGCAAGATTTCATATATATAATTGATATCCCTTCTCAATGGATTGGGAAGGACTGGAAAGGAGGAAAAGAATATGTAATACAAAATTTAAAAAGAAAACAAAATTTTAAATAAATTATATGTGTGTGTGTGTGTGTGTGTGTGTGTGTGTGTGTGTGTGTGTGTGTTTATGAAGAAAGAGTCTTTGGCCTCAATGATTTTTACATTTCATTGGAGGCATTACTTGATCTCAGGTTTTCCTGAATGCAAGGCCAGTTCTTTCTATAGTACCCATGCTGAGTTACCATTCGTATTTTATTACATTTTAATAAAATAAATGTATATCTCAATTTTATAGAATATAAATAACTTTGCATAAGCACGGGTCAGTATCTGAACAGATATGTGAGACTTTTGAAGGTAATAAAGGAATATATATTTCTACTTGAATTATTGTAATTTGTCTTGAGGTATGGAATATCTATCCTTGATTATTTAGATATTAAAAAAAATCATCCCCCATAATTGCTTACAAAATTAACTAGTCAGGATTATACCAAAATCATTTTTTGGGGACAGGGAGGGTGATTCTCACAAACATGTAAAGTATATTTCTTTATTATTAAGGTGTGAAGTTTACTATATGTTTCCTCCCACCCCCATCCCATAAAGTTAAGGATAAAATGGCAAAGGTCATCCCTTGCAGGAAGGATTGGGACTTACTTTTTAGGACTTGACATGTGTCATGTGAAGTTTACTATATGTAGGCCATGCTCTCAGCACATAGAATAGATGAATATGACAACTTGTACAATGGACTGGGGGGAAAATGTACATGCTGTTTAAGGAGGTGTGAAAATGCAGATTGACATAAATTGAGTCAATATTTCAGGAATCTCTCATGCAAAACCAGCAGGAATGCCAGGAAAACAATGAAAAGGAAAGCCAGAGGGGAAAGAGGAGGTTTTGTCAATACAGATACACATCAGTTGCTTTCAACAGCTTTGTACTGATGTTGATGGTTTTTACTAAATACAAGAAACAACTGATAGTAATTTTAAAATGCTAATTTTTTTCTATAGCCTATAGAGGCTAATATGTTTTAGGGATTCCATTCTAACAGCTCATTTATTTTGATCGTCTGGGAAACAAATAGAAAAAAAAATTTCCCAAATATTATTTTCCTGACCATATGTTCCAATGTTGATGCCTAGGGTAGGAGAAATACAGGTTGTGTTTTTTAAACACTGACATCTACCCACATACACACGAATTTATGTGTGTGTATATAATGTATTATGCACTCTGAAATATTAACTGACTTCTTCATATTTTAGATTAAAATACAGATATTTAGGAGAGATATATAGGTACTACTAATGATTTTTATTGATAATTCCCAGAACAGTAAATTCTTTCTTCTGTAATGGATTGGCACTTCTTCAATTAGCAATCTTAGGCAAATTGCCTATAGTACTCAGAGTTTAAATGATTTAGCCAGGGTAACATCTCTGCATTTGGAGAACACTACTTAAGTATCTACACAACTAAAGTGGACAGATACCTGCCCTGGAAGACTGGTGGTGTTACCCTTACCTTGAACAGGTCACTATACCTCAGTTTCCTCATATGTAAAGGGTGAAGAGGATCACATATGAGGGCCTTTCTAATCATATCTCTATGAACAAAATCATCTTTATCATTATCATTATCACTTGTTTTTAATAAAGTAGGGACTCTTTTTTTTAATAAAATAGGGACTCTTTATAGTTCAGTAATTCTATATAGCTTAGTCAGCACCACAGTCTAATATTATTCTGACCTCCAACTCCTGAGGGCTCATTACCACTAAAAATTCACTGGCAGATTTAATGGGAAAACTACAGGGTATGATTCTGAAACTAAGACATGGTACCTTGTATTTAAAATAATTGTTGTTCTCCCATGACCCTAAATCATTGTTATTCCTTGAAAATGTAGACACATAATGAACTAAAGGGTGAGAATGAATAATTATTCTCATGCTCTTCTTCCCCCTCCCCCAACAAATCAAACATAAAGTTAAGGATAAAATAGCAAAGGTCATCCCTTGCAGGAAGGTTTGGGACTTACTTTTTAGGACTTGACGTGTCGTGTAAAGTTTTTCTTTTTTGTGATTTGCTCTTGTATAAGCTTGTATAAGCTTCAAGGACACCAAGCTATCTATAACCTATCACTATGATGGAAGGGGGAGTACAGGAGATCTAATTCAGGGCAAGTACTACTGTGCCCGCACATTAAGCTCCCATATGCCTATTTCCAAAAGAAGACTATTGAAGATATATAGATTAAAAAGATTTTGAAAAAAAAATCAATGTGACCTTGAATAAGATTATGCAAATTTATCCTAAAAAGGCAATTTTTCATTTGAGTGCACAGAGGGATATGAACTGAGTGGCTCTTTTATTTTTTCACTTGGAGAAGAACATTTACTACTTTACTTAAGTGTCCTTTGCTATGAAAAGATATATTAGTAGGTATTATAAATAGCATACAATATAGCAAAACACTTTATATGGATAATGCATTTTATAGTTTTCAAAGTCCCTTAAATTTAGTTATTCTAAATTCAAATCCAAGACTCATTTACTACTAGTTATTACTTAGTGATTTCTTGTAAACCCAGAATAGTATGACAGTAATGTATGCCATTTGCCTGAATATTCTGGTTGAATGGGAATTACTGCACATGATATCCTTTTGTGGCAGTTGTTGTTTGGAGGAAGAGTGCATCTGCAACTTCTCGGCATAAGAAATTATTGAAGAAGTATACAAATGCAGATCATCAGCTGTTCTGCATTTTAAATTGTTGCTTAGGTCACTGAGGGATTAAACAGGTTTTCTGGACTCACACAGAAAATATTTATTAAAGATAGATGAGGACCAGATCCAGAACTTCCTGGCTCCCAGACAAGGGTTAATGATTTTCATTAGATTAGCATATCAGAGTCAGTTTAGTGAAGTGAACATTATCAAATTTGGAGTCCAAGGACCTAGATTTGAAACCTGTTTCTGCCATCTACTATCTATGCTACAGGGTAAGCAATTTAACTTCCTATATTAGTGTCTTCATATATAGATGTGTGTGTATATCATACATATACATACACACACACACACACATATATATATATATATATATATATGTATATGTATGTTGGGGATGTCCCTTTACTATCCTTTCCTTGGTAAAATATGTCCTCTTATGAAAAAGCATCATTTATATTTAACTATATATATAATCAATCGAAGTTCAGTGGATAGAGTACTAGGCCTGGAGTCAAAGAAAGACCTGAGTTCAAATCCTGCCTTAGATACTTACTAGCAATGAGATTCTGGGCAAATCATTTCAACTCTGGTTTTCCTTAAAGTTTTGGAGAAGAAAATGGCAAACTACTCCAGGGTCTTTGTGATGACCATTCCATGATGGTTCATGGGATCACAAAGAGCTGGACTAAACAACAATAAATACAACAAACAATAACAAAACATAATATAATCTTACTTTGAGGATTCAGAAGGTACTTCAGATATGGATATCAATTACAGTCATACACTCTCTAAAAACAACAATCACCACAATGGAGTAGACTATATATTTCATAATTAAATAAATAGGAGCTTTCAGTAGCATATTTTACTCATAAAATTAATATTAAAATGTATTTTACATTTCAAAGAGTAATTTAAAAGATATTCATCATTGTCTTGTCTATACTAAGGGAAAAAAAAATCCAAATAATTATTTAGGTATTTCCTCCTCAGGATGTTTATTTATATTACTATCTATCCTGCCCATAAAAAGGCTCTACTTATCCAAGCACAGATCCCCCATTTTTGTATAATTGCTAAATAAATACATTTTTATCTTTTTTTCTGATCTAGGTTCAAGTAGGCACAAATAGAGATAATTCAGGTAAAAACTATTATGTGTGTATATTTATGTATTCATATAATATATGTCTCCAAAATAATGTCCTTTTCCTGAGAACAATAATTTTTTGGCTAGCTGTGTTTGCATGATTTAGAAATGGGAATAGGGAAATAAGATCCAAAAGAGAACAGTTAAGTTCATTAGTTACAGCAATGGTTGGAATGTAAAATTCTCAACAACAAAAAATCCTAAGAGTCACATTTATAAAAATTCTTTAATGATTCTCTCCAAATTATTACAACCACTTTTGCTTTCTAATTTTGAACCTTTGCTACTATTTGTTAAAAGCCAATGACATTTACTGTGCACCTGCCAGTATGCCAGACATAGTATGTCTGAAAAAGGATATGGAACCATTTCATTTGACTCCAGCAGCAGAGGTTATTCTACTGTGCCAAGCTGTTTCCAACCTATCATTTTTATATATAAGGAAACTGAAGCACACAAAGGTAGTGGGAGTTATTGCTGAGAAGTAACTGTGGTTGGGCGCAAAGCCAGAGTTCTGTCTCTAAATATAATTATAATTTCTTTACACAATCCAGTACAATTTGTGTTTAATTGTGCTACTTCTTAGATTTGTTTATTTTCAGTGAGAAAATTAAGAGATCATAAAGATATTTGAAGGATTAGCCTGAAAGAAAGAAGGAAAGAATGGAAAAAAAAGGAAAGACAGAAAGAAGGAAGGAAGGAAGGAAGGAAAGGAAGGAAAAGAAGGAAGGAAGGAAGGAAGGAAGGAAGGAAGGAAGGAAGGAAGGAAGGAAGGAAGGAAAGAAGGAATGAAGGAAGGAAGGAAGGAAAGGAAGGAAAGGAAGGAAGGAAAGAAGGAAGGAAAAGGAAGGAAAGAAGAAGGAAGGAAGGAAGGAAGGAAGGAAGGAAGGAAGGAAGGAAGGAAGGAAGGAAGAAAGGAAGGAAGGAAGGAAGGAAGGAAGGAAAGGAAGGAAAGGAAGGAAAGGAAAGGGAAGGAAAGGAAAGGGAAGGGAAGGGAAGAGAAGGAAAAGAAAGGAAAGGAAAGAGGAAAGGAGAAAGATTTTAAAAATTCAGACACTCTAGTCTCCTTTTTCTCTATTATAACTGAAAAATACTGTTAAGTCTGTGTGCAGATTTATCTGACTTCCAACAGTCATATGGGAAATATAAACATTCAAACAATATATTTTTCTTGCCTCTCTAATTTCACCTCCACCCCCCCCCCCATAATTCCATATGACTTTCTCAACCAGAAATATCCATATAAAAAGCACAATGAACAGGAGGAGAATGAGCAATTATTAAGCTCCTACTTTGTTTCAGGACCTCTGCTGAGCATTTATTTGATTCTATTCTCATGACAACATTGTAGAAAAGGTGCTATTGTGATTTTTATTTTACATTTGAGGAAACTGAAGCAGATAGAGTTAAAGTGACTTGTGAAGTTTCACACAGTAAATGTCCATATCAGATTTGAACTCAGTTCTCCTTGATTGTAGAACCAACATATCATCCTCTATTCTATGTAACATTAGTTTATTCAGTATAATAAAGGCTTTTTACTGTGCATCTGCTCTGTTCCCAAATCTCAGGTCTTTGCTCATGATACTAAAACAAATATTGGTTGGATTGGATTGAAAGGTCTTAGGAGAATTAATCTTTTAACTTGTTTCATTTTAACATTGTTAAATAAAAAAAAACTTGCCTCTCTTTACTTCCTCCTTTCCTCACCACCAATATATACCTCCTCAGATTCCTCCCTAATCATGTCTTTGAACTGGTTTCTAAAATCGATCATCCAATTAGTATTATTACACATAGTATTAATATGCTATCTTTTCTTAGTCCTTTACATATAATTATGTGGATAAAATTTCAATAATTAATACACATGCCATTTGCTTTTGATTTCTCTTTTTTTAAAGAGAATTAAATTCAAAAATAAAAGAGTGAAGTATATCAACTAATATATGTATATAAATGTATGTGCAAGTGTACTTGTGTTTTTTGGTGCTACCTGGGTAATTTTAGAAGGCAGTTATGGCTTAAACAATATGAATGAAATTATAGGAATTCTTAGCTGTGGAAAGGTTTTTTATTTTAGTCTAAAGATTCACATTTCTTGCTTATATGTTGAAATCTCCATGGGAATAAAAGAAAATGACAATTATGGTGTTATGTGGAAGCTTCTGGAAAATAAATGTAGTATCCTTTGTATTCATTCTTACTGATGATAGGAGACATAGATTTTTATCCTAAGAATTTTGTCTCAAGAACACATGACAGCAGAGATATTTTATCATCAGCCCACCAGCATTCAATTTATAATCCAACATATGCAGTAAGTTCCTACTATACAGATCTATCCAGCTGAAGTATTTTCTTTGGCACCAGCCCACGTTGAATTTGAATAGATGAAACTTACAATTGTTGAGACCATGGAACCTATAATGTAACTGAATAAATATGATTTTATTAAAAATAAAAGTAATATTCTTTCAGTGTTCTGAACTAAGGATATGGATTATCCTTACTAACTAAGATTATTCCAAACTAAGATTATTTTTAGATGAATGCATTTTGGTAAAATTTACAAAAAAGCCATGATTACTTGAGAAATTTTTTCAAAAAAAGAATGAGATAATTACAATATATTGTCAGTTTAGAGCAATTTGTAATTTAGTTGTGTGTGTATGTATGTGTACACATGTATATGTGCATATACTTGTTGAATTAATTAGCCTATTATTTCTTTAGCACATGTCACACACATTGTATTGTATTAAGGGAAGAAATTCTAAAGAAATTGAAAAAATTGATTTGTTTTATGAAATAATCATCCACAGTGGAAGGCAAAGTATTTTTGTGTTTTGAAAAGCAGTCTAGAACTGTGCCTCCAAAATTATTAAACTCGACATATCGTTTAATAATAGTAGTAGGCTTATAAGATCAAATATAGATAAAATGGACTCAGGGATGAAATTTCTTATAACAGCTTTTGTTTTGATGACATAAAATTGAGAAGTAAAGATATATAAAGTTTTTGGAGAATGATGAAATCGTTGTACATGGATATGAAATGCAATTGTAATATAAGAAATGATGAAGAAGACACTTTCAGATGGCTTGTGAATGAAGAGTAAAATGCATTTAATGTTCTTGAACAGAAGCTGATTTGTATTTCTCTTAGGTTTTTACTTATCATGGACGATTCTATATTAATTTTTTTTTACAAGTTAAAAAAAAGAATGAAGAGTAAAGTGAATAGCACCAGGACAACACCCTTTTCATCACAGCAACAGTATAAAGATAAGTATTATCTAAACATTTGAAAATTTTTTTTGAATTAACTTCTGGGTCAGGTGACCAACAAGAAAGAAAAAAAAATTTTTTCTGATTCTTATCATCATTCATACTTCAAAAATTATGTGCAAGATGTGTTTCACCTATATTGGATTGACTGCTGTTTAAGGAAGAGGAGTGGGAAAAATATTGTAAGGTTTGCAGAAGTAAATGTTGAAAACTGCCTTTGCTTGTATTTTGAAAAAGAAAAAGCTATTATTACAAAAAAGAAAAATGAAGCTATATTGAAATTTTATTTTAAAGAAAAAATATATTACCTTCAAGTAGACAAAATGTAATGTTCTGGTTTGTTCTCTGGAGATCCTCTGAATGGGCTCTGATTTCAGTGGAGGAATGCAGGAGGCAGGAGAGCCACCAGGATGATGGTCAAGTCTTCTCTCCCTCAGGCTGAGTTTGTCCCCAGTTTATATACTCTATTACAATTACATCATTACAGTATACTGAGTATAAACCAATCATTATATCACTAGGGAACCATTATTTGTTCTAAGATTAAATCAATCATAATGAACTAGAGAACTATTAATCACTATGCTAAACTAGATAACCATTATGTTATCAATTCCACTGAGTCACCACCTTTCTCCAGAGTTCTGGCCCATTACATCTCCTGCTTTCTTTTGTTTTAGAACATACGTGGTCATGACCTCCCTGACTTTTCAGAAAAGGGGGGTGAAAGCACAAAAGGGAAATGGGGAGTTAAACCAGATTTTGCTAGTGGGTTTCTTCTGGGCTCAAATTGAAAAAGGTATACATAAATCCATCAGCATGGGAGGTATTATACAAGCACATAATAATATAGCACAGGCTAGTAGTGATATAACAAACAACATCAACAAACAACAAACAACAAGGATTATACATGTCCATAAATCCTAGAAGGAGAGTACATAAATAACAATCACACATAAATAAACAAACACACACATAGCAGCCAAGATATAGTCCAAAAACCAATCTATTGTCCATTACTTCATGTATTAGGGAATCCAATAATTACTGCAGATTTTGAAGTCCTACAACAATTATTCCACTGAAACCAAGACCCATTCTGGAGGGCCTCCAGAAAGCTAGCCTAGCCTCAAGCCTACCCTCAAGTGAATGAGACAGAGTGTGAAGGAGATAATAAAGACTTTGGACTTTATCCCTGACTATTCCTGGTGATTATACTGCTGAGACCAAGGCTGATGCGAAGATCCTCCAGAAAGCTAACCGGAACATTACAACAAAATATGGCATGTATTTTGCAAGTCTGATCCAACTCAGAATAAATAAAAAAGGAAATTAAGCAAAAACAATATTTGCAAGGGATAAAGAAATTCAGTATTTCCATTGTTTAGTAAGCCAAAGAACCAAACAAGGTGAAAACCAGTTGAACTAATTAAAGAGAAACCTAAGAATGCCCTACCAGTAACCTGTTCATTCCTTACCCTCTTCCCCAACTCTCATTGGGTTCAACTAGCAGGGTTATACATGCTCATACACAGGCTTGCCACATAATTCAGTGCTACATTCCTCTTCTCTTGAAGTAAAAGCTTGTTCAGACTGAGGGAATAGAATTTTGGCATTCTGTACCACAATAAAATCCACTGAAGAACTGAGAAGAGAGAGAATTGGCACAGGGCTATGTATGGCTGTGAGGGACTCCCCTGTGTCTGAGGAAAGGATCCCAGCATTTATCTGCTCCCAATTCTCTCCACAAAAATGTCATTTGGGGCTGAGATAAAGGATAATGATGGAAGAAAGGAAAGAAGTCTTTCAGACCCAACCTTCAGAAACTACTATCAAAATAGAGGGAGTCAGAAAGTGATTAACTAAGGAAAAAATAAGGGGGGCAGAGACTGAAATTACCAATGATTCAAGATGAAAACTCAGTTAAAGGTCTTGAGCAAAAACAGATAATTATAAATGGCAAGGTGTGTATATGGCCTCCAGGCCAACTAAATGAGTCCAGGTATCTATGAATAAGTATTACATGGCAGAGGAAACTGAACCAATGCCTGATGAGGAAGAAAACCATGGAATCCCCAAAAGGGCATGAAATCATAAAAGAATATTCCTGAGTGGTTTAAAAGAGAAACAAACATTGTGAAAGTAAATGTTCATGCATTCAAAGAAATATGTCAGAATGGAAAAACCTTGAATAAACAACAGCAAGGAGAGAGAGAGAGAGAGAGAGAGAGAGAGAGAGAGAGAGAGATTAATTGGGAATGCAAAATCAGTATCATAGAAGTGTTATTTCCACAAGGAATACAAGTACTTAGTAATCATAAGTTCTATGAATTAAAAAATAAAAGTCTAGAGCCTACAGAAAAAGAAACCAAGTAATGAGGAGAATGGGAACAAGATAAACTTTTTAGAAAAATAAGACATGAAAAAAAAAAAAAACTAATCAAGATGACAAGTTGAAAGGGAGGAGAACAGGTGAATTTCACCTAAAGAGGCACTTAAATAATTAGATAAAAGCAAGCAAAAAAAATGATCTAATATGTAGAAATAAAAAATCTGGGAAAAGGGTAACAAAAGGGAGCACATGAAACTTGAGGATAGAAAGGGGCAATGAAAAATAGAGCCAATTGAATGGTGTTGCCATGAAATAGGAAAATTTGCAATTGAAGACATAATAATGTGTTTAAAGTATAAGAAGGAAGAAATACCCTAATATGAGAAAAAAGTATTGGTGATAGTAAATATTAAGAATTTGTAACTCAATAAGTAAATCAATGTTTAAACTTACTGGATGCAGTTTTTGAGTAATTTATCTTTCATAGTAATAATAAGGAAATTTCAGAAGTCAGGAAGTAATTTAGCCAATCATGATAATAGATCTTTTCCAATATTCTCACTATATGTTTCTAGGATATTTCTAATGACTTTCTTATTAGAAAAGTAAATAGTAAATAAACTGGAAATGTTAAAGAGGAAGTTAAAATTTATAGTTTACTAATTTTCAAAGTTTCAGTTATCTGATTACATTATTAATTATTCAGTCATTTTCCTGATCTAATTTATCATTCATCCTCTTAGGTATCAACACAGTGATTAATGCCCTCTACTCACACCACATACTAATTACTTCCCAATGAGGTAAATTTACCCACCATATATACCCTATCAAACCAACATTTACCTGAGAAAACATGCTAATAGCATTACACCTCCTCCCCCTACTAATTATTTCCATCAGCCCCAAATTCATTCTTGGCCCTACATACTGCAAATATAGTTTAACAAAAATCTTAGATTGTGAATCTAAATTTAGGAGTTTAAATCTCCTTGTATGCCTGAGAAAGTTATAAGAACTGCTAATTCTTGACCCCATGCTTAAAACTCATGACTTTCTCACTTTTAAAGGATAATAGTCATCCATTGGTCTAAGGAACCAAAAATTTTGGTGCAATTCCAAATAAAAGTAATTAATTATTTATTAAATTCTTCACTCCTACTATCTATTATTATACTTACCTTTCCCCTAATCTACAACATTTCCCTCCTGCAATACTACTTATTCCTCTTTATATCTATCATCATTCCAATGTCCTTGTATATGTAGCATTGCTACAAATATAGCAGTTATTTTAAAGAAATAGAGAAAATTGGTGTCATTTCCCCAGATCTCTTTATTAGTTTTCCTCTTTTCCGTTGTATATGTGTCGATTCAATGCTTGAACTCCTAATTCTATAAGTAATATAAGCTTTATGATGATTATTTTATCAATTGTTTTGAACTAAGAAGTATTTTAAAACTGGTACATTTGATAACAGATGGTTCTGTGCAATGTTAAAGGGTAATTAAGATTTATCATCAAATTAGTTCTTGCAAAACGAAATGTGAAGGTAAATGACAACTTCTTCTCCAAGGAGTCATCATTTACATTTATGAAAATAATTGTACTTTCTAAGTTCCCATGATGATCCTTCTAGTAAAGCTTAGTTTCTCTTATCTCCCCTTTGCAACACAGTTTGAACTTCATGCTGTCAAGAATATCTCATCTCCGATATGGAAACTCCAGAGCCTAAGGATTTAATTATGTTATGCTGGAATTAGAAAGCTTCCAACCATCACCAAACTCATCCAAAAAGAAATAAGTAATTTATAAGGGGGAGTAAATCAACAGGACTCTAAATCTTCTCATGAAGTTTCTTGACATTTCCCAGGTGGAATTTAATCACTTTAAGATTTTCTATAAAAAAGTCTATTTTTACTCATTCACCTTACAAATCTTATTGTCAAATTTGTATATTTCCACTTTCTTATTTTGCAAACAATTTCCCCCCAAATTCTATCTACCTCCAAAGTCGGAGCAGAACAATATTATAATTTCTTCCTTCTCTAAAATATGTTTCTTTAGTTGCCATGTCACAGGAGTTAACTCATGTTGAGCTAATGGTCCACTAAAACCTCTCAATAAAAATTTATAGAAGGAAAGGGGCATCCCCTCTTTTTACAGATGAGGAATCTAATGTCTTTTTTTTTCATGTGAGCTGTTAATTATCCATATCCAAATTTGCATGAGAGCATTTATTAAGTATTTGCTGCGTGTTTGGTACTTTACTGGGATACAAAGGCGAAAGAGAAACAAATGATCCTTGTCCTTGAGGATTTTAACAGAGAAGGCATGAACATAACAGAGGTATGCAAAATGTATAGAGAGCAGAGAGGGTAATCATGTAGTAGGCAGCTTAGCTTACCTGAAAAGGCCTCCTGCAAAAGACACTTGAGCTGAGAAGTGAAGGAAGGCAGGGATTCCAGAAGTCAGAGGTGGGGAGGAAGGTCATTTTAGGTTGGGGATACAGTCAGTGCAGGGGCCTGATGAAGTATGGAGAGATAAGGTGATAAGGTATAGAGACATTTTTAAGACAGCTAGGTAATACAGAGGGTAGAGCACTGAACCCATCTGGGATTTTCTTGGGTAAGATAGTAGGGTGGTTTGTCATTTTCTTCTCCAGCCCCTTTCATAGATGGGGGCAAAAGGATTTGTGAACTGCCCAGGGTCACATAGAAAAGTTCTTAGACTGGATTGATACCACATAAGAAGAGTCTTCCTGTCTTCAGGCCCAGCACTGTACCCACTGTGTCAGAAAGATCTGAGTTAGAATCTAATCCCATATGGTGTAGTTGTGTGATCCTGAGTAAGTCATTTTATCTCTGTTTGTCTTGTTTTCTGTTCTGTAAAATAGGGACAATTGGGTTTTTTGTGAGAATCTATTCAGATGACAATGGTAAAGCACTTAGCACAGTACCTGAATGTGGTGCAAGTGATATATATATATATATATATATATATATATATATATATATATAACTGTCAGTTATTATTATTTCAGATAAATAGAGAAAAAAGTTAATCAACTAAGAGTTTGAGTGGTATAGATAAGATTCTAGCCTTGGTGAGAGCATGAAAAGCAGAGAATAGCTATTCTGGGGAATGTGATTAAGAATCAGCTAGAGTTAAAGAAAGGTGCTGACAAACAGTATTAAGGTCCCACTTGAAATTAAAAAGCATGAATTTATAGTAGAGACAATTAGAGCATGGTTCCCATGCCCTTTTCCATCAAAGGTTGACATATATCAAACTGTCTTTCAAACTTATCAAATTTTCTAAATGTCAGATTTAGAAAACTATTATTTTAAATTGTGGTAAAAATTCATAATCTGACTCTTCAAAGGACATGCCAATGTGATTAGAATAATAAGACTTCAGATTCCTTTCACTTATGTTGCAATAAAAAATGTTTTGTGAATCTAGGCACATTCGCAGCAATATTGCTTAAGCTGCTGTAAATGCTTTTGCCAATCACATAAAATTACATAACAATTTATAGTCGCTGATGGGTAGTTAATTCGAATCAGACCAGATGTATCATTCTATAAACATAATCATGTGTTGTCTCTTATCTAAGGGATGCATATAATGATTGAGTGATTTAATTTCTATAACTGGCAGATTCCAAAAGAAGTATAGAAAGAATTAGTTATTCTTTTGAAGAGGCTGATAACTTTCTCTTCATCTAGGAAAAAATAAAGTTCATGAGAATAATTATAAGATATCTCAGGAAAATTTATATAACCAGAATGAAAGGCTAAATAAACTATTCCTACAAATTTACTTGTATGCTTATAAAGCTTATGTAGTTATAGAACTATTTAATGTGTGTGTGTGGGGGGGGGTAAGCGGGAATGCCAAACAAGCCATGAATGACATTTTGGTTATTTAGAGCTAAAACTAAAGGATTAAAAAAATAATAATAACATGAGGTGACCTTAGAGACAATAAAATCCACGCTCAACCCCTGCCTTTCACTGGCTACACATGGATAAAGTGATTAACTTCAAAGGACCTCTAAATTTATAAATTATAGAGAGATTATCATTCTGCATTAACAAAAATAAGTTTCCATACCAGGAATTCTCCACAATCATACACTCAATCGAGCTTTTATTAAGCAACTATTATGTGTCAGTCCCTCTGCTGGCAAACTCTATTATTTAGAGAAATGAAAATTAAGGAACAAAAAATATAACATCTCACACTTAGACAGACACAAATACAGAAAGAGAAAGAGATAGATATATAGACAGACAGACAGACAGACAGCTAGCTAGCTAGCTAGCTAGCTAGATAGACAGGACAATTAAGTAAAAGAGAAATCTATAATTTTAGACATCTGTCTTTCTGTTCCTCTTTCTGTGTGTGTATATCTGTGTGTATATCTGTCTGTCTCTTTTTCTTTCTGTCTCTTCTCTACTTTTGAATTCTGGAAACCAGAATCAAATCAACTCTGATAACCACTTGGAAAAAGTGATCAAACAATTTCCACATGGCTCCATTTATAATTCCTACAAGTTTGCACACTAAAATTTTCCTGGTTGGCCACTATTCTCATTTGTGTATAATACTGAGAAAGAACTTAAGCATTCAAAGGATTTGAAATTAAACAACTTATTACTCAAGAGAATGCAGCATGTATGTGGTTCCCTTTCCCAACAATTCCACCAACACATTATAATGATACTGACTTGGATTACAACAGGTTTTGTATCCAGTTTTCAAAATCCAATTTAAGAGCATAGATTCCCTGGGTCCCTGTTTTTATATCTAATAGTTGTTGCTGTGAAGATTCATAGCAACTCAGTGAGAGGGGGTTTTAAGAATAACTGATCAGCTAGTAGTCTGGACTTTAATAGAGCCATCCTGTTTTAAATTGCAAGGACATTATAATTAGTTATGTTTGTCAAAATTAATATAACTGAAATAAATGAAGAATTGACTAACTTTATGCCTTAAGTTTAGCCAAAGTAATTTTTTGGCTTTCTATATGAATGAATCTGTGATAAACCCTAGGAAAAAAAACTTCTGTTACCTAAGGCCTATGAATAGAACAGGTTTCACATTCTTCCTATTAGAATTAAGTTCCTTGAGAACAAGGATTTTTTTGTTTTTTTACTTGTATTACTGGAACATATAATATTTGATATATAGAAAGTCATTTTTTTTCATTCATTAAAATTCAGCATGTATTACATTCAGTTCATTATCACATGTATTAAAGGAGCTAGAAAGACAATGATATGATTCTTGTCCTCAAAAACTTTTATTATAGTAGAATGATGATCTATATAAATAATAATGTATATTAGAATGAATTAATATGCAAAGTTCAATGTACTATCTGTACAGATAAGGGAGAGTTTCTTTTGTCTTTCTGTTTATTTTTGTCTCTTTTCTTGGGTTTTGTTGTTGTTGTTGTTGTTCTTATTTCATCCCCTGATATTCATTAGTTTTTCTTTTTTTTTGTCTCTGTTCTTTTTTTCCTTCACAATTTCTCTCACACTCTTTATCAGACATAGAGAGCTAGCATCACCCAAAGGTAAAATAAAGTATAGGGATCATCTAACATTTTATATGACTGACATAGAGAATAAGCAAATGTCAACCAGATGATGAAATTTTTCTTATTTTCTCTTTTTCCCATAGAGGCCAAAGAAAACCTCCAAAACTTTTTGAATTGTAGATTTACACATAATATCCATATTTTAACATTATCCATTTGCTATTTTTGTGATTATTGAAATAGTTCAGGTGAGAGGTGATGAACTTTGAAACTGGGCAGAAAGTGGAAAAGGAGGTATAATCAACTATATATTGAAACAAATTATATAGAGAGAATGAAGAAGAGGAAAAAAATCAAGGCTTACACCAAGGTAGTGAACCTTGCATTAAAGAGATGATGGTCTTGTCAATACAAAAAGATTAATTGATGGGTTGTGGAGCAAAATTATTAATCCTATTCCAGACATATTGAGTTAGCAATAACTATTGGCTAAAAATAAGAAAACAGGAAGAATGCACAATTAGTAATCATAACTGTGAATATGAATGGGAAGAACTCACCCCAGAAATGGAAGTGGATAGCAAAACAGAATTGAAGCCAGAATTCAATATATTGTTTATGAGAGACAGACTTGAAACAGACATACACAGAATGGACCTAAAGGAAGAATCTATTATGTTTCAACTGAAGTTAAAAAAAAAAAGTTAGCATAGCAATCATGATATCAGACAAAGCAAAAACAAAAAGAGAATTTAGTAAAAGAGGTAATCAGGGAAACTATCTTACTAAAAGACATTGTAGATAATGAAGAAATATCAGTACTAAAGATGCATGCATCAAGTGGCACAGCATCCTAAAGGAAAAGTTAAATGACAAGAAGTAGAGAGTAAAATACCTCAACTTTCCTTTATCAGAATTAAATAAACCTAACTAAAATATAAATAATAAAGAAGTTAAAGAGACAAATAGAATCTTTCTTAGAAAAGTAGATATGATAGACATTTAGAGAAAATTGAATGGGAAAAAAGAATTTTCTTTTTTTTTTATTAAAGCTTTTTAACAAAACATATACATGAATAATTTTTCAACATTGATTCTTGCAAAACTTTATGTTCCAAATTTTCCCTTCCTTCCTCTCACCCCTCCCCTAGATGGCAGGTAGTCTAATACATGTTAAATATGTTAAAATATATATTAAATCCAATATATGTATACATATTTATACAGTTTTCTTGCTGGACAAGAAAAATCGGATCAAGAAGGAAAAAAAACTGAAAAAGAAAATAAAATGAAAGCAAATTTCAACAAAAGAGTCAAAATTCTATGTTGTGGTCCACACTCAGTTCCCACAATCCTCTCTCAGGGAGAATATTACTTTCTTCATCACTGAACAATTGGAACTGGTTTGAATCATCTCATTGTTGAAGAGAGACATATCCATCAGATTTGATTATCGTATAGTTTTGCTGTGCTCATTTCACTTAGCATCACTTCATGTAAGTCTCTCCAGGCCTCTTTGAAATCATCCTGTTGGTCATTTCTTACAGACCAATAATATTCCATAATATTCATATACTATAATTTATCAGCCATTCTCCAATTGATGGGCATCAATTCAGTTTTCAGTTTCTTGCCACAACAAAAAGGGCTGCCACAAACATTTTTGCACATGTGGGTCCCTTTCCCTCCTTTAAGATATCTTTGGGATATAATTCCAGTAGAAATATTGCTGGAGCAAAAGGTATGCACAGTTTGATACCTTTTTGAGCATATTTCCAAACTGCTCTCCAGAATGGTTGGATCCATTCATAGTTCCACCAACAATGTATCCGTGTCCCAGTTTTTCCACATCCCCTACAACATTCAGCATTATCTTTTTCTCTCATCTTAGTCAATCTGAGAGGTGTGTAATGGTATCTCAGAGTTGTCTTAATTTGCATTTCTATGATCAATAGTGATGCACATTTAGTGATTTAGACAAGGAAACCAAATATTTTACACTATCAACAGTTATTTTAAGTGAAATTTCTCTTTGTATCTCTTGCTATTGAATTTCATTAATGATGTATAAAAATGCTGATAATTTATGTGGATTTATTGTCTATTCTGCAAATCTGCTAAAGTTGTAGGTTAATTCTAATAATTTTTTAGTTGATTCTCTGGAGTTCTTTAAGTATACCATCATATCATCTGCAAAGAGTTTGGTTTCCTCATTACCTAATCTAATTCCTTTAATTGCTTTTTCTTCTCTAATTGCCAAAGCTAGCATTTCTAATAAAATATTCAATAGTAATGGTGATAGTGGGCAACCTTGTTTCACTTCTGATCTCATTGGGATTGGTTCTAGTTTATCCCCACTACATATGGTGCTTGTTGATGGTTTTAAATAGGTGCTACTGACTATGGTAAGGAAAAGTCCATTTACTCCTATAATCTCCAGTGTTTTTAATGGGAACGGATATTGGATTTTATCAAATACCTTTTTTGTATCTATTGAGATAATCATATGGTTTTTGTTAATTTGGTTATTGATATAGTCAATTTTGCTAATAGTTTTCCTGATATCCAACCAGCCTTGCATTCCTGGGATAAATCCTACTTGGTCATGGTGTATTATCTTGGGGGTGATTTTCTGTAATCTTTTTGCTAATATTTCATTTAAGATTTTTGCATCAATATTCATTAGGGAGATTTGTCTATAATTTTTTTTCTCTGTTTTTGTCCTACCTGGATTAGGTATCAGTACCATGTTTGTGTCATAAAAGGAATTTAGTAGGAGTCCTTCATTCGCTATTTTTTCAAATAGTTTATAAGGATATCTTTTTCTCACTGTACATGGCACTTCCACAACAATTGTCTTTGTATCAGAAAATAAAAACTTTACAACCAAATGCATAAAAATCCAGAAATGTTAAATGTATCTTTTTCAGCCCATAAAGTAATGCAAATTAAATACAATAAAAGGCTATGGGAAACATACATTAAAAATTCATTGGAAGTTAAATAACCTAAACCTAAAGAGTGAATAGATCAAAAAAATTATAAATTATAAGGAATTTATTTAGCAGAATCACATCTCAAACTATATTAAAGAGTGATAATCAAAATACTCTGGCAATGAAATAGAGTAGTGGATCAGTGGAATAGATTAGGTATGCAATATGCAGTAGTAAATGATTGTAGTCATTTAGTGTTAGATAAATCTAAAGATCCAGGCTGCTAGAATAAGCACTCACAACTTGACAAAAATTTCTGGGGAAAATGGAAGACATTTTGGAAGAAACTGCATAGACCAACTTTTCCACCAAATTGTGGTTAGAACTATAAATGATTTATTTATAATGGGTCATATTATAAATAAATTAGAGAAGCATATAAAAATATATTTGTCAGATCTTTGAATCTGGGAAGAAATTGTGACTAAATAAAAGATAAAGAGGATTAACTAGAAGCAAAATGGATAATTATGATTACACAAAATCAAAAAAATTTTGCACAAATAAAACTAATGCAACGAACCTTGGATGATTATAGCAAGTTTCAAATGACTAAAGGCCACGTTTCTCATATTCATAGGGAACTGAGCCAAATTCATTTTTTAAAAATATGAATTATTCCTAAGTTAAATGGGCAAAAGATATAAATAGACAGTTTTCAGAAGAGATCAAAATAGCAGTACTCACATGAAAAAAATTAATCACTGTCAAGTAGAAAAATGAAAATTAAAACAATTGGGAGATACCACCTCACACTTATCAGATTGGCTAATATGATGTAAAAAGAAAATGGCAACTTCTGGAGACCATGTTGAAAAATTGGGGCACTTAGGCACTGTTGCTGTAATTATGAACTAGTGTAATCATTCTGGAGAATAGGTAAGAATTATGTTCAAAGGACTATGAAACTGTGTATACAATTAAACCAAATAATAGTACAACTAATTCTATAATGCAAAGAGATTAAAGAAAAGAAATAAGGACTTATTTATATAAAACTTTTTATTATAACTTTTTATTATAGCTCTTTTTGTGATGGCAAAATTAGAATCTGAGACAATGTCCAACAAACAGGAATAGTTGAACAAAGAGTTAAATATGATTGTGATTGAATACTATTGTGCTATAAGAAATGATGAGCAGAGTGTTCTAAAAATCTGGAAAGTCTTGCATGAACTGATGCAAAGTAAAGTAAAGAAACCAAGCAGATTATTGTATATAGTAATAGCAATTTTTAAAGGATGGTCAAATGTAAAAGATCTATGTAAAAGATAATGATTCAAAACAATTTTCAAGAACCCATGATGAAGGATGGTATACGTCTCTAGAGAAAGAATGATAAATTCTAAGTGTATTTTGAAATATACTTTTTTAAAATTTTATTTTTCTAGTTTTATGAGGGTGGTTTCTTTTGCAACCTGATTAATATGGAAATATGTATTGCATGACTTCAAATACATAATAAATAAATTATTTTTAAGAGAAGTAGGAAGGGTAAGAGGTAGGGTAAGAGGTGATATATAACCAAAAATTAAAAAATATATATATATATATTTTATAGAGTGAAGACTATTTCTATATAGTTGGAAAAGATTTAATCTAATAAATGAAACATTACATTTTAAAATTGTTATGGAATTTTTGGAGTTGATAATATGAATTGGAATTAAAAAGAAATTAAGGTTGCATTACAGACTTGCATGGAAGTGGCAATTGACCTCATAAAAACTGGTGAGATTACTAAATAAAAATTTGGCAAATGAGGGACTTGGGGCTATTTATCTTGGCAAATATCTATGCTTAATACACGGATGGAGAATAATGATCCAGCAAAATAAGACTGCAGAGAAACAAGATCAGTATTATGAAACCCAAGAAAGAAAGAGTATCTAGCAAGAGGTCATGATTGATAATGATGAATGCTGAAGAGGTCAAAAAGTATTACAGCTAAGAAAAGGCTCTTGGATTGAGAAGTGACTAATGTCAACTTTGAAGAGATAAGCAATGCTCTTGAAAAGTAGGTTGTAAGAAATTGAGAAGTATAAGTTGACGAAATGAAGACAGTGACTGAACAATAATTTTACTAAAATTTGGTCACGAGAGGGAAAATAAGTACAGGTAATAGCTTGAGAGAGTATTAGTAAAATGTGTTTGCAGATATCAAGAAAGGAGCCTGTGGAAAGGGGTGAAAGAGAAAAATTATTCTTGAGGCAAGAAACAGAAGAATATAGAACAAAGAGCCAAAGTGGAAGAATTAGTCAGAGCAAGAAAAATGCCTTCATATTTATTAAAATTTGGAATAACAAAAAAAGAGATCATGGAGAATGATGAAACAGAATATGAAAGTATAAAGTCAAGGAGAAGAATTAGCTCAGAATGGATAGCTTCTATTTCCTTGTAAAGTATGAAATGGTTTCCTACAAGACTGGAAGGAAAATGAAGAGTTGCTGATATATCTGAAGAAGAGTTTTCAATAAATCTTGTAGAAAGTATGAGGAAAAATCAATTAAGGGGTTCACTGTACAAACACATAAACTAATATATGAATGTAAGAGAAGATAAACATGCTACTTTGTGTAATAATGACAGATTCATTAAAATTTCAAATTTAAGGGGAAACCTGAGATATAATAAAAAAACATATCAATAGCATCTTTTTGTTTAAAAAATATGGTTTTCATTCGGGGAAGAATAAAATATTGTCATGTAACAGGGAAAGTCTAGTTATTTAGATAATATAAATTTCATGGAACTCAATTAGCAAATATTGTGTGACTTTATCTAGGAATATTTAACAGCATATGACTAGGAATGAAAAACAAAAACAAACAATATGTGAAGAAGGTAAACCAGATTTAGAATTTGGCAAGATGAAATCCATAATAAGATACTTGGAGCAAGGGATTCACTGGTAGAGGATAAGGCATATGTTCACTTGTCAATGTTGGATTAAGAATGCAAAGAGATGGAAAAGAAATCACAGGATGTTAAGATAATGAGAGCACCAGGAGCTCTAGAGAGGCAGAAGATGAGTTAAAGAATAGGTTTAAGAGATCTGGGTCTAAGGTAGTAAGAGGACAAAAAGTTTTGGCTTCAGAAATGAATTTCAGTTTGTGTATAATAAAAGGAGTCAATAGAAAAACATTTCTATGTTCAGCAGGTTAGAATTTGGACAATAGCAAAAAGAACCAGAGGTTCTAATTCAAGGAAGTAATTTGATGACATTTGATGAATGAAATTTGATGACCTAAAAACTACAACTGGACTTTGATGTGATTCACATAATGTATTCAAAAGAAATAGGATAGGGGAAAAATTTATGAAGGAGTAGAGTAAGGGTAATTTTATATTTAAGAAAGTTAACTGAAAGAAATCTAGGATCTAGAAGATGGAAAAAATAACAAAGAATTTGGGCAAAGATCAATAAAGGGTATCAATAG
Organism: Sarcophilus harrisii; assembly: GCF_902635505.1. Classification (NCBI taxonomy): domain Eukaryota; kingdom Metazoa; phylum Chordata; class Mammalia; order Dasyuromorphia; family Dasyuridae; genus Sarcophilus; species Sarcophilus harrisii. The sequence goes on from NC_045426.1 coordinate 407,919,145, forward strand.
AGCAGAAATAATTTCTCCATTAGAGTATACTACAAATTACCTGAATAGGAAAAAAAACATAAGATGTTTAGGAAATGCATCACAAACCTGACAAATAATTCTTTTATATTCACAATGAAGGATATTAATTATCTAGCCTCATGTTGGAGGTTTTCTATCAAATCAAAGTATCTAATGATTTCCTGATTTGTCTAAAAATGATTTAATCTTTCAAAAAGTGTTCACTTTACAAACACATAAACTAATACATGAATGTTAAAGAAAATAAACCTGCCACCTTGTGTAAAAATGATAAGTAAGGAAAAACTCCATTCTGTACTTACTTCTCACTTTGCTAGGGTGAAAATGATGAGAGTTCTGGAAACAGATAGCCAGGCCTGTCTAGAATCTGTGAAAATGGAGAGAAAATCATAAACACTAGATGTAGAAAAAGCTGAAATCAATGGCTTCAGAGAAAATATTAGGTCCCCATGAACTAAAATGCTACAGAAAAATGTCAGTCTACGAGGGGTAGGAGAAGTTTATTATAAAATTCTAAAAACACAGGGAGAAACAATTCCAAAGAAGAAAGTGTGGTATTTTTGAAAAGATGTGTTTGAATAATAAGGAATTCACTAATTCCTTAGTGGAATTTTAAATTTTAAAAGCACAAGGAAGGAAATGAAGATATGATCAGCTAATAGAATAATAATGTATGTGTATGGTATTATTCTGTAAAAATAATGCCAAAGTGGCTAAAGTCAAAATAAACTAAGTTTGGTAAGGAAAGCTAATTGTTCATATTTTTATATAGTTGATGTATATGAGGCTATTTTAGTTAAATTTAGAGAAAAAAGAAAACTAAGAAAATAGTAAGATCTTTGCATGGTGTCACTGACAACAGAGAGAAGACAGGGCTGCTGAAATCTAATTTCTTTTTCTTGTATTTCTGCCAAGGAAAATGACCTTTGCACAGGAAATCATAGAACAAAAACAGGTAACACCGAGTTGATATCCAAAATAAATAAAGAGGTAATATGAGAGCAACTACTTGCCTTCAAAGGATTTAAGTCTCTCGGCCTAGATGAATCACATTCTCAGATATTGAGGAAGATATTGATGTGATTGTTAAGCTTATTTATTGTCAGTGATATAAGAAAAATCATTGGAAAAGGGAGAAATAAAAGATTTGGAAAATGGCAAAGGTCTCTATTTCACTTCTGACAAAATTGTTAAACTAGTACAGGTGGAGAATATAGGGAAGATAGTGAAATTCCTTTTTCAGAATAAAACATCCTAACCTTCAATCTCTAATTATATTTCACCCTTCCCAGAACCACTTCTTCCTTACTTGTACATCTTAATCATCTAACTATCCATGTCTGTCACCTCTACTCCATTCTACTTCTTGTTCCTTTGCGTTCTTTACTGATTATATAGCTAATAATCATAGATTATTTTATTTTTCTCTGAATTCATATAAAATTGTGTGCCTTTCTTATTTCATTTATACTCACTACATTGTCTTGAACTTTCTATGTATAAATTTCATTTCCCAATTAAGACAAAACTTAAAGGCACAGTGTCTTCTCTTTGTTTTCCCTTCAATGTTGATTGTTAGTCTGGTCCCAAGCTTTCAAGGAGGTTGAGAACTCTATATGTAGATACACTGATCACTAGACATTTTAGTATTTTGTCTGTTAGTATTATAGTTGCCCGTGGGCAAGGAGATGTTGTCACACAGATAACATGTGTGAAATACATATATGTTAGAACAATAATATTAAAATTTAACACTTATTATATGACAGGAATTGTGACAAGTACTTTACAATTATTTCATTTGATCTTCATGACAAATCTGAATGGTACGTGCCCTTATTCCTTTTATAGAGATGAAGAAAATGGGTCAAACAAAGACATGTGATGAGCCCAGGATCACATAACTAGTAAGTATTTCAGTTTGGATTTGAATTAAGGTCTTCCTGACTTCAGGTCCAGACTTTTACATACTGCATGATAAAGCTGTGTGTGCTATATGTACAGGTACACACATGTATATATATATACTCATACACATTCATTTTAGCTATGTGATTCTATAATACAAAGTAGAAAGGTACAATCTAGCTATATGCATTGTGATGATTAAAAAATCCTGACAGGCATAATAGGTAATTTAAACATTTTATTTTATAAATCCAGATGTTGTTAATAAAAGGATAGTTACTTAACTGTATCTCTTGTACCAAAGGGGACAAATGGAGGCCTAACTATACACTCAGTTTATAGGCCTTTTTAGGATTAGGTGCTCTGGAGTATTATCAATCAAATATGAATGGCTAACATAAATCTTAATCAAATTACTTGTTTCCACAAATGGGAGAAATAAACATTTCCCCAGACCCTTTTGAGTAAACACAATAGGCAGGAATACACTCATTAGTCTAAATTAAGAATTTCTTTTACAATCTGATTAGATTTGTCCTAGGTAAGGCATTGATCCATACTTAACACCGTACACCAAGATAAGGTCAAAATGGGTTCATGACCTAGGCATAAAGAATGAAATTATTAATAAATTAGAGGAACACAGGATAGTTTACATCTCAGACCTGTGGAAGGGGAAGGTCTTTATGACCAAAGCAGAACTAGAGATCATTACTGATCACAAAATAGAAAATTTCGATTATACCAAACTGAAAAGTTTTTGTACAAACAAAACTAATGCAGACAAGATTAGAAGGGAAGCAATAAACTGGGAAAAGATTTTTACAGTCAAAGGTTCTGATAAAGGCCTCATTTCCAAAATATATAGAGAATTAACTCTAATTTATAAAAAATCAAGCCATTCTCCAATTGAAAAATGGTCAAAGGATATGAACAGACAATTCTCAGATGAAGAAATTGAAACTATTTCTAGTCATATGAATAGATGCTCCAAGTCATTATTAATCAGAAAAATGCAAATTAAGAAAACTCTAAGATACCACTAAACACCTGTCAGATTGGCTAAGATGACAGGGAAAAATAATGATGATTGTTGGAGGGGATGCGGGAAAACTGGGACATTGATGCATTGTTGGTGGAGTTGTGAACGAATCCAAATTTTGGAGAGTAGTTTGGAACTATGCTCAAAAAGTTATCAAACTGTGCATACCCTTTGATCCAGCAGTGTTACTACTGGGATTATATCCCAAAGAGATTATAAAGAAGGGAAAGGGACCTGTATGTGCACGAATGTTTGTGGCAGCCCTTTTTGTAGTGGCTAGAAACTGGAAACTGAATGGATGTCCATCAGTTGGAGAATGGCTGAATAAATTGTGGTATATGAAAATTATGGAATATTACTGTTCTGTAAGAAATGACCAACAGGATGATTTCAGAAAGGCCTGGAGAGACTTACACGAACTGATGCTGAGTGAAATGAGCAGGACCAGGAGATCATTATATACTTCAACAACAATACTAGATGATGACCAGTTCTGATGGATCAGGCCATCCTCAGCAACGAGATCAACCAAATCATTTCTAATGGAGCAGTAATGAACTGAACTAGCTATGCCCAGAAAAAGGAACTCTGGGAGATGACTAAAAACCATTACATTGAATTCCCAATCCCTATATTTATGCACACCTGCATTTTTGATTTCCTTCACAAGCTAATTGTACAATATTTCAGAGTCTGATTCTTTTTGTACAGCAAAATAACGTTTTGGTCATGTATACTTATTGTGTATCTAATTTATATTTTAATATATTTAACATCTACTGGTCATCCTGCCATCTAGGGGAGGGAGTGGGGGGATAAGAGGTGAAAAATTGGAACAAGAGGTTTGGCAATTGTTAATGCTGTAAAGTTACCCATGTATATATCCTGTAAATAAAAGGCTATTAAATAAAAATAAAAAAAAATAGATTTGTCCTAGGTAAATCTTTGAGATTTCCTACACGGGTTAGTTTCTGGTTGAGGAAGTGGAAAGGAGGAACAAACTTTGTCCAAATAAAATTAGTCATTAAATACAAGACAGAAATATTTATTTCTCCCAGCATTTATTATTATATTTGTGTGTGTGTGTGTGTGTGTGATTCTGTTTTCATTATCATGAATAATGTAAATGCCGAAAAAAGTCCTTCCTGTTCCCATCATTAACCATCATAGTATATAAAATATATAAAGGTCAGTTTCCTGGGACTGTCTTGTTAGCATTTCTGAAAAAAGCTTAATCATTTCCTTATGTTGTGCAACTACTCATGCAAACAAAATCATGCTACTGTAAATAACTAAAATATAAAAATAATTTAATGAATCATCATTTGAGTGAACTTACATAGTAGAATGAGAATTAATGGGGTTAAAATTAGAAAAAAAGTAAAAATAAAATTTTACTTAAACAACATACATTCCTATATCTTTTAAAAGTTTAATATGTAACAGCATCTTATGGAGTTCATTAGTTAGCTGCTTAGTCACTAAATTTACAGGATTTTGAATGATATTTTAAAATTTGTCATTATGAAACCATATATTATGTTGAATGTTCCTTTGATAAACAATACATTTTTCTAAGTTTAATCCACTGGTCTTTCTTTTAGCTTCAAATTAGACATGTTGTTCATCCATTTAACTATATTTCTTGAATACATTTCTTAACTATTGTTGTTTGGTATATAGCAATATGGTGCAGCAGTACATTTCTTATCTCCTTTTGGGAATTCATGTAATTACAAAATCACTGAGGATTTATAAGAATCTAGATGATAAAGTGAATAGAGCTCTGGGACTTGAATCAGAAAGATTTCAGTTTAAATCTACTCTCAGCCACTTAATAACTATTTGACAGAGTCTTAGTTGTCTAAACTGTAAAATGGGAATAATAATAAAACCTACTTTCTAAAGTTGTTATGAGGATCAAATGAGATAATTTTATAAAGTGGTTAGTATAGTACCTGGCACATATAGCCTTTTAAAAATGCAAATATCTGATGTGTTTTATTTTATAATTTTAAAAATAATAGCTTTTTATTTTCAAAATATATGCAAAGATAGTTTTCAACATTCATCCTTGCAAAATCTTGTGTTTCAAATTTTTTTCTCCCTTTTTCCCCCCACCCCTTTCCCTAGACAGCAAGAATTCCAATATAAGTTAAACATGTGCAATTCTTTTGCACATCTTTTCACATTTATCTTGATGAAGACAAAAAATCAGATCAAAAAGGGAAAAAAATCAGAAAGAAAGCAAAAAGCAAGCAAACACAACAAAAGAGATGAAAATTCTATGTTGCAAATCCACATTCAGTACCCAGTCTTCTCTCTGGATGCAGATGGCTCTCCATCACAAGTCTATGAGAATTGGCTTGTATCACCTCGCCAAGTTCATCAGAGTTACTCATCGTATAATCTTGTTATTGCTGTGTACAGTGTCCTCTTGGTTCTACCCACTTCACTTAGCATCAATTCATGTAAATCTTTCTAGGTCTTTATGAAATCACCCTGCTGATAATTTTTTTTTCAAAAACAATAATTTTCTGTCTTCATATACCATAACTTATTCGGCCATTCCTCAACTGATGGGCACCCACTCAGTTTCCAGTTCTTTGCCACTACCAAAAGGGCTGCTACAAACAGTTTTGCACATGAGGGTCCTTTTCCCTTTTTTTTGATTTCTTTGGGATAAAGACCCAATAGAGGCACCGCTGGAGCAAAGAGTAAGCACAGTTTCATAGTGCTTTGGGTATAGTTCCAAATTGTTCTTCAGAGTAGTTGCTTCATTTCACAACTCCACCAACAATGTATTAGTGCCCCAATTTCCCCATTTATCATTATCTTTTCCTGTCACAACCAATCTGAGAGGTGTGTAGTGTGCCTCAGGATTGTTTTAATTTGCATTTCTCTGATCAATAGTGATTAAAGCATTTTTTCATATGACTAGAAATAACTTTAACTTATTCATCTGTAAATTGTCTGTATATATCTTTTGACCATTTATCAGTTAGATAATTGTTTGTATTCTTATAAATTTGAGTCAATTTCCTACATATTTTAGAAATGAGAATAGGCTCTTAATAAATGCTTGTTCACTTCCTTTTTCACTGCTTCTCAATTTTCCATAGAACATATAATTTTCTACCAAACTAAACAAGGTTTTCAGGATTCCTGGAGAGAGAAAATCTTTAAAGCCTTTTTATTTTATTTTATTGAGGTGGATGTTCTATAGTCTGTTAGAAATGCCCAAATTTTAAAGACTCACTTCCTTCCTCTGATAAAAGTTTTGCCTGAATAAACAAATGAATTTCATCAGTAAAAATTACTTCCTTCCCATTCTAGGTTGTCCTATATTTATATTGTCTTGCTCATTTCAGGAGTTTTTCTTTTTCTTCATATCTTCATAACTACAATTGTGAATTTTTTTATTTATTGGTCTTTTCACTCCTCTACTCATTTCTTGCAACTCATGCCATACTGCAGAGTTATTAATAAGAAACCCTTATGCCACTAGAAGGCTCTAAAGGTTTTTGTTTGTTAATCATAATTAGGTGGTTTTATAGCAACAATTTGCAATTTCTCAACAATATTTTTTTTCATTTTCAGCCAAATTTCCTTTTGTACTTTAGTGAGCCTGTCATTGTTTATTTGTCTGATTCTTAAAATGATTAACTTCTTCAAACCAGTAGTCACTGAAATATCTATAATTGTTATTAATTGTGCTCTTTAAAAAGTACAATTTCTGCATGTTTCCTTGGAGAGATATCCATTTCTAAAAAGGATCATTGAAAACATACAAAAGAGAGTGAAATGTTTATATGATAAGAAATCCTGCACTCAGTTGACAGAAAGCTAACCAGAGGTGGAGAAATCAAATCAATTTTCTTTCATCTGGTCAAAGTTAGATGCTCTGAATGAGTCTAGTGTCAGTAGGAGCACACTTATATGAGTATTGTTGTCACAAACAAAATAATGTTGAGCAAAAATTGAAACAAAAAATCTTATTGTTTGTCCCAAGTGATTCACACCACATTAAATGTGTATTTTCCATGAAAGCCCAGATTTTTCACAGTGGTTGACTTTGTTGCAGTTACCTCTACTATAAATATAAATGAATTGCCCAAGAAATACCATATTAGCAAAAGGATTTTAAAAAACTATCAAAATGCTGAGAGAATTACTTGGGAAAATAGAGTAAGAAAAGACATATTGAAGTAGGAAGGAAAAAAATTACCAAGTTTATAACTTAGGAAATGACAAAAGATTTTAAGAAACACAATATGGCTCATTAGTACAGAAACTCTGAGAAACGTAATGAATGAAGTTTGAGGAGTAGGTCATAAAAGAACATATTTGACACTGAGGCACAACAAAATGCAATTAAAATGTTCTCAAGACAATTTGTAAAAGGATGAAATGTTTTGAAGCAAGTTTTATGATATAATAAAACTAAAACGTACCTTCACTGTGCTGAAGATGTTTATGAAAAAGAAGGAAGGAGAAAGCAATAAAATGGGCAATTTCTAAGGCTCATGAGGAACAATACCTCTTCTAATGGGGTGGGTGAACTCTTTTTCATTTATGGTGAAATAAAAACATAATAGGATAAAAAAATACATTATTTCAGAGTAAGAATTGTCAGATTATATTTATATGAATTTAAGGGCTAGATGTTAAAGTAGATAGAATGCTGGGCCTGGAGTTGGGAAATCTCATTTTTCTGAGTTCAAATTAGCTGTGTGACCTTGGGCAAATCATCTAACTCAATTTGTCTCAATTTCCTGTACTATAAACTGAGCTGGAAAAGCAAATAGCAAACCACTTTGGTATCTTTGCCAAGTAATCCCCAAATGAAATCATGGATAGTTATGTTATGACTGACAAATAACTGAATAGCAACAGATGAATTCAAAATGTATATAAAATGAAAACCATGTAATTATTTGCAAGATTTAATTTTTTCTACTTTATACCCTTAGCAAAACCACTTTAAATTTTCCCATAGCAATATTTTTCTTTAAAAAAAAATCTAAATAATGGTATTTTATGCTTCTTTTTTTGATAGTGCGAACATTTTAATCTAGTGGAAACCTTATAGAAAAGACTATGAAGATAACTAAGACCATCTGCATCATAGCATCATGAATTCATTGCATTTGGACCATTTGTGTCTGTAAGTCATTATGTGTTATTTTATTATAACTGAATTGATTAGCCATTAACCAACTTTCCTGCTATTCTTTGGATTAGATTGCTTTCTCTCTCTACTGAATCAGCTCTTATTTTGGTTGACCCAAGGGTTACAAAACAATATCCTATCTTTAGATATTTAAAGAAAATCTGTAGAAAAAGTCTGACAGAAGTAAGTTTAGGTTGATTGAATAGTACTAAAAACTTTACTGAATACATTTTTATGTGATCATTTTATTTGTTATTTTAACAATATTTGATTGCTCAATTTATGTCTGATTTAATGATTTCGTATTAACTGTAATTTTTTTCTTTGCAGTTATAGTCAATAAAACAATGAAACAATGTATCATAGTAACTGGAAATTGACAGACAGGATGTGAAAGAGATAAAGAAGCATATCTGGGGCTACACTTCAAAGAAATTCTTTGGAAATGAATTTTAAGGACTTTGTTTATTGCTAAGTTGAGATCTATGATAGGTTTGTGCTATAATAAGTGCTAGCCTATGATAATCAAGCCATTTTAATATTGTGAAGTTCATGATGCTATTTCTTACCTAGAGTAATCTGTTGTTCTTTTCCCCTTGCTTCCAGGTTCACTTTCTATAACTCATTTTATTGAGTTTGGGCAGAAAATTGTCAAGCGTGCCACTGTTTCTCCCCTTGTTTTCATGTGGGCCTTGTCTTATTCTAGAAATGATGTGCACAAAAAAGATCATATTAAACCTTTGATATGGCAGTCAATCTAGAAAGAATAGCAAGAGGTGGTTATCACATATGATATATAAATATCATATAATATAAATAATATAAACATAATTTAATATATGGGCAAGGTGGACTTTTGTGGGTGGAGCCAAAATGGAGCAGATGACACACATTTTTTTCTGACCTCCTACAACCCTCAGACTAATTAGCAAATCCAGCCTCCGAATTAGCTCTGGACTTGCAGAACCCATAAATATTAGCAGTGCAACAAATTACCAGCAAAAGATAATTTTGAAAATCACCAGAAAAGTCTGTTTCAATTAAAAATGAGAGGGAGGCAGCTATGCACAAATGCCAGCACAGATAGTGCAGAATCCTGGGAAAGTACAAACTCCACATAGTGAAGAATCTTCATGGAGGAATCTACACCAGTGTTGGCTACTCTGCCCTGGCTGAAAGTCAGTAGATCAGCAGAGAAGTTAGAAAACATCCAACATAAACACAAAAGGTCAATAGTGAACCCTGAAAGCACTGGGAGTGAGTCCGAACTGACTCAGAACAGTCCCTTACAGAGGAAACTGCTGCTTGTAGAGGAAGCTTGGAAAACCTCCCCTCCCCTAAAAGTAGACCTTCACTTTTTTTTTAAATGAGTAAAAATGTAAAGAGAATTCTGACAATAGATAGCTTCTATGGTGAAAGAGCAGAACAGATATCAGACTCCAAAGAGACTAAAGGCACATTGTCTCCAGATGAAGGCTCAAAAGGTGATATACCTGGTCCCTATCACACAAGGCTCTCCTAAAAGAAATTAAAAAGGAACTTAAAAGAGAGCTAGAAGAAAAATGGGGAAAGGAAATGAAAACTTTGCAAGAGGGTTTGGAAAAGGCATATTAAAAGATAGATCTGATAAAATGAAAAAAAAAATACTTCCAGAAAAACAGAATTTGTGAAACAGAAAAAGAAAATAACTTCTTAAAAACAGAATTTGTGAAATGGAAAAAAATTCCATAGAACAAAAAACTCATTTACAAATTCAACTGGACAAATACAAAAAAAAAGTTTAAAAAGTACACAAATAACATAATTCACTAAAATTAAGAACTAAACAAATGGAAATGAATGATTCAATGAGACAACAAGAATCAGTCAAGCAAAACCAAAAAAGTGAAGAAATTAAAAAAATGTAAAATACCTAATTGGGAAAACAACTAACCTGGCAAATAGACCTAGGAGAAACAATCTAAGGATTATTGGACTCCCTGAAATCCATGGTAAAAAAAAGAGCCTAAACCCTATTTTTCAGGAAATCATCAAAGAGAACTGGCCAGATTCAGATCTGAAGATAAAATAACCATTGAAAGAATTCACTGAATATCTCCTGAAAAAGACCTCAAAATAAAACCCCCAAGGAATATTATGGCTAAATTTCAGAACTATCACACCAAGGAAAAAATATTACAAGCAGCCAGAAAGAAACAATTCAAATACCCAAGAACCACAATAAGCATTATTCAGGACCTAGCAGCTTTCACTTGAAAGAATCCCAGGGTCTAGAATCTGATATTCTGAAAGCAAAGGAATTTGGAATGCAGCCGGAATAAATTATCCTATTAAACTGAGCATTTTCTTTCAGGGAAGAAGATGGTCATTCAATGAAACTGGTGAATTACATTTATTTTTGATGAAAAGACCAGAACTAAACAAAAAGTTTGACCTCCAAATGTAGAACTCAAGAGAAGCATAAAAAGGTAAAAAGAAAAAAAAAACTTTCTGTTATAGGTATACATAGAGAATACATGTATAATCTGGTTTTACTTTTATAATATAAAAAAGAAATTAGAGGTGGAAAGGGGATTGTAATAGAAAAAAAGGGGAAAGTGGAGGTAAAATGAAGGGAATTACACTGTAGAAAGAGGCAAAGAAAACCTATTATAATTGAGGGAAAGGAGGGAAGGTGATGAATATTGTATGAATCTTACTCTCATCAGATTTGACTCAAAAAAAGAATATTAGATATATTTGGTTTCACAGAGAAACTTCTCTCACGTAGAAAAGTGGGAGGGGAAAGGCAAAAAGGAAAGGAATGGGCTAATAAAAGGGAAAACAGAAATAGTAGGGGACAGGTATAAGAAAAGGGGAGGTTTTCTAAAGGGGGAGGACTGTTTGAGGTAAGTAGTACTCATAAGTGAAATACTAGAAAAGAAGAGAAAGGGGAAAAGGAAAGAGAAAAGTATAATTTAGGGTTAATAAGATGTCAGGAAATACAGAATTAGTAGTTTTAATTATAAATGTGAATGGGATGAATTCTTTCCCATAAAACATAAATAGATAGTAGACTGGATTAAAAGCCCGAATCTTACAATATGTTGCTTACAACAAAACAGTTAAAGCAGAACAATACATGCCAAGTAAAGTAAAAGGTTGGAGCACAATCTATTATGCTTCAGGTAAAGTAAAAAAAGCAAGGATAGCCATTCTGATCTCAGATGAAGCAAAAGCAAAAATTGATCTAATTAAAAGAGATAAGGAAGGAAATTATATCTTCCTAAAGGATACCATAGATAATGAATCGATATCAATATTAAACATAAAAGCACCAAGTGGTATAGTATCTAAATTCCTCAAGGAGAGGTTAAGAGAGTTGCAAGAAGAAATAGATAGCAAAACTAAAATAGTGGGAAATCTCAATCTTGCTCTCTCAGAACTAGATAAATCAAACCACAAAATAAATAAGAAGTTAAAGATGAAAATAGAATACTAGAAAAGCTAGATATGATAGATTTTTGGAGAAGATTTAATGGAGAGAGAAAGGAATATACTTTCTTCTCAACAGTTTATGGAACTTATACAAAAATTGACTATATCTTAGGACTTAAAGACCTCAAAATCAAATGTAAAAAGACAGAAATAGTAAATGCATTTTTTTTCAGATCATAATGCAATAAAAATTACATTCAATTAAAGACCAGGGGAAAATAGATCAAAAAGTAATTGGAAACTAAATAATTTTATCCTAAAAAATGAATGGGTAAAATGCATAATATAGGCCAAATTAATAATTCACCCAAGAGAATGACAATAATGAAACAACATACCAAAATTTGTGAGATGCACCTAAAGTGGTGATACAGGGAAATTTTATATCTATAGATGTGTACTTGTATAAAATTAAGAGAAGATCAATGAAATGGGCTTGCAACTAAAAGGCTAGAAAAAGAACAAATTAAAACCCTCCAATCAAATACCAAATTTGAAATTCTAAAAATAAAAGAAGAGATTAATCAAATTGAAACTAAAAACACTATTGAATTAGTAAATTAAAGTAAGAGTTGGTTTCTGAAAAAATCAACAAAATAGATAAACCTTTAGTTAATTTGTTTAGAAAAAGGATAGAGGAAAATCAAATTGTTAGTCTCAAAAATGAAAAGAGAGAACTACCCATCAATAAAGAGGAAATTAGAGCAATAATTAGGAGTTCCTTTGCCAAACTTTATGCCAATAAATATGACAACCTAAGTGAAATGGAAAAATACCTACAAAAATATAGATTGCCCAGAAGAGGAAATAAATTACTCAAATAGTCCCATTTTAGAAAAAAAAAATAGAACAAGCTATTAATCAAATCCCTAAAAAAAATTCCCAGCACTAGATGGATTTACATGTGAATTCTACCAAGCATTTAAAGAATAATTAACTTCAATATTATATAAACTATTTGAAAAAATTAGGGAATGAAGGACTCCCACAAAGTTCCTTTTATGACACAGGCATGGTACTGATACTTAATCCAGGTAGGACAAAAACAGAAAGAAAATTATAGACCAATCTCCCTAATGTATATTGATGAAAAAAATCTTAAATAAGATATTAGCAAAGAAATTACAGAAAATCATCCCCAGGATAAAACATCATGACCAAATAGGATATTTACTAGGAATGCAGGGTTGGTTCAATATTAGGAAAACTATTAGCATAATTGACTATATCAATAGCCAAATTAACAAAAATAATATGATTATCCCAATAGATGCAGAAAAAGTATTTGATAAAATCCAACACAAATTCCTAATAAAAACATTAGGGAATATAGAAATAAATGGACTTTTCCTTAAAACAGTCAGTTGCATCTATTTAAAAGTATCAGGAAGTATCATATGTAATGTGGATAAACTGGAACCATTCCCAATAAGAACAGGTTTGAGACAAGGTTGCTCACTATTACCATTACTATTCAATATTGTATTAGAAATGCTAGATTTGGCAATAAGAGAAGAAAAAGAGATTAAAGGAATTAGAGTAGGTAATGAGGAAACCAAATTATCTTTGGTTTTTGCAGAGGGTATGATGGTATATTTAGAGAACCTTAGAGAATCAACTAAAAATCTATTAGAAACAATCTACATCTTTAGCAAAGTTGCAGGATTTAAAGTAAATCCACATAAATCATCAGCATTTTTATATATCACTAACAAAATCCAACAGCAAGCGATACAAAGAGAAATTCAATTTAAAAAAATTGTTGATAGTATAAAATATTTGGGAATATATCTGCTAAGGGAAAGTCAGGAAGTATATGAGTAAAACTAAAAAACACTTTCCACACAAATAAAGTCATATCTAAGCAATTGGAAAAATATTGTGTTCTTAGATAGGTCGAGCAAATATAATAAAGATGACAATACTACCTAAATGAATCTATTTATTTAGTACTATACCAATCAAACACCCAAGTAAATATTTTACTGATCTAGAAAAAAATAACAACAAAATTCATCTGGAAGAACAAGGGCAAGAATTTCAAAGGAATTAATGAAGAGAAAAGCAAATGAAGGTGCCCTATCTGTATCAAATCTAAAACTATATTATAAAGCAGCGGTCCTCAAAACCATTTGGTACTGGTTAAGAAATAGAGAAGTTGATCAGTGGAATAGGTTAGGTTCACAAAAAAAAAATAGTCAATGATTATAGTAATCTAATGTTTGACAAACCCAAAGGTCGCACCTTTTGGATTAAAAATTCACTATTTGACAAAAACTGCTGGGAAAATTGGAAACAAATATGGCAGAAAGTAGGCATAGACCCATACCTAACATCATATACCAAGATAAGGTTGAAATGGATTCATTATTTAGACATAAAGAATGGTATTATAAACAAACTAGAAGAACATAGGATATTTTACCTCTCAGATTTGTGGAGGAAGATTTGTGAACAAAAAAGAACTAGAGAACATTAATGATCATAAAATAGATAATTTTGATTATATTAAGTTTAAAAGTTTTTGTACAAACAAAACTAATGCAGACAAGATTAGAAGGGAAGCAATAAATTGGGAAAACACTTTTGCATTCAAAGAATCTGATAAAGGCCTCATTTCTAATATGTATAGAGAATTGACTCAAATTTATAATAGTTCAAGCCATTCTCCAATTGATAAATGGTCAAAGAATATGAACAATTTTCAGATGAAGAAATTGAAACTATGTGTAGTCACATGAAAAGGGGCTCCTTTGATTAGAGAAATGCAAATTAAAACAACTCTGAGATATCACTACACACCTGTCAGATCGGCTAAAATGACAGGAAATGATAATGATGAATATTGGAAAGGAATGTTGAAAAACTGGGACACTGATACATTGTTGGTGGAACTGGGAATGAATTCAACCATTCTGGAGAGCAATTTGGAACTATGCTCAAAAAGTTATCAAACTGTGCATACACTTTGACCCAGCAGTGTTCTACTGGGATTATATCCCAAAGAGATCTTAAAGGAGGAAAAGGGACCCACATTAGCAAAGATGTTTGTGGTACCCCTTTTTTGTAGTGGCAATAAACTGGAAACTGAATGGATGCCCATCAGTTAGGGAGTGGCTTAATAAATTATGGTATAGGAATACTATAGAATGCTATTGTTCTGTAAGAAATGAGCAGCAGAATGAATACCGAGAAGCTTGGAAAGACCTACATGAACTGATGCTAAGTGAAATGAGCAGAATCAGGAGATCATTATACATAGCAATAGCTAGAATATATGATGATCAATTGTGATGGATATAGCTCTCTTCAACAATGAGAAGAATCAAATCAGTCCCACTTGTTCAGTGATGAAGAGAGCTATCTACACCCAGAGAGAGAACCATGGGAACAGAGTGTTGAACACAACATAGCATTCTCACTCTCTCTGTTGTTGTCTGCTTGCAATTTTTGTTTTCTTTCTCAGTTTTTCTTTTTCTTCTTTCTTGATCTGATTTTTCTTGTGCAACAAGATAACTGTATAAATAAGTATACATATATTGGATTTCACATGTATTTCAACATATTTAACCTGTATTGGACTACCTGCCAGCTAGGGGAGAGGATGGGGGGAACGAGGGGAAAATTTGGAACAAAAGGTTTTGCAAGGGTCAGTGTTGGAAAAATTACCCATGCATATGCTCTACAGAGCAAAAATAAAAATAATTAAAATAATTAAAACATATATATATAGGCAATGTTCAATAAACTACATCCAAATCTAGTTTTACACCTTTTCTATATGACCTTACCAGAAGTTTACATTTTTTTGTGGTTTTTAATTTTCAATGTAATAAAACTTTAGTTTAAATTGTATTTAAAATTATGAAGAAAAATATTGACTTGTACAAAAACAGGCTTCAGGCAGGCAATGCATGATAACCCCTGTATAGACAAAAATGTTGTTATTTTTATTAAATAGAAAATCATTCTTAAGAATATGACTTTTGGGAAAGGGCCATGAAATATTTTTAAAGTCAAAATTGGGGGGAGTTTTAAATTAGATAACTTCCTGGATTCTCTTGATATGAAAAGAACTTGGTACCTTAAAATTTTATGGCCAATATCTTATTAACAAAGTGAAAGTAATGTTACTTGATTTTGATGACCTTTACCACCCAAGTAATTCATTAGCATTAATACAATTTTTAAAATACCATCACCAAATGGTAACAACAATTTTATGACAAATATTTTTTAATACTTTAATAATGGAAGGTATTTGCGCTATGCTATGTTATTTAAGGGTAGCAAAAACAAATGTGATAAATAAAGGATCAGTGGTCTGGAAAATAACTGCTTTTTATCTTACAGAGCAGAATGCAAGATAAGAGAAAAATGAGGTCTAAAATAATTAAATATTATTGATTATAGCAGTTGGCATAATAAATTATTCAAATATTTTCTTAATGTCAGTGCTGTGGCAGTTGGAACTCTCTAAATCACACTTTTTTACATTTGCTAGTCTGGCTTACTTCATATACATATTTATGATTTTTCTTTTATTGATTCATTTTATGTTGCTCCATCAGTCGTTAAAAAAAAAAAAAGTAACACATATCTCCTGATAGTATTTCCTGTTTTAAAATAAAACAAAGTTGAATAAAAACTACCTGATAGAATGATTATTACTGACAGTTTAAGTTATTTTATGTTTTCAAGTGGATTATTTATAAAAAGGGAATTATATCAGAGTAATCAAAGATATAATTTTATATTACTCTCTAATTTTTAATAATGGTGTGCAATTTTTTATATCATGTACGGTATCATTTACGGTATAGAGTGTGAATTACCGGACTCAACTTATTATCTGAATTCCTCCTTCATCTCAAATAATTTGAAATATGTTCTAATATTTTTCAATAACTTGACTTATTTTTGGTGATGTTAAGGAAAGATTGTTCTATGTAATAACTTTATGAAATTTTGAACTTTACAGAATGCTATATTTTTATAGAATGCTTTTCTCCCTCTCTTCATCTATTGAATAATATTGTATTTTCTTTTCTGTTACTTATTTTATTAATGGGTTTCATATAATTTTGACATCCTTACAATATGATTTACATACAACTTGATCCATGTTTTTTTGGATATATCACTGTAAAATTCTTAGAACACCTTTCCTTAAAATTTTTACATCATTGTTCTAGTTGGTTTGTTCTTGTTTTCTTATTTTTCTTTTCCTCTAATCAGGATTTCATTTAGCTTGCTGGCTAATGTTTATATAGTGTCTTCTCTCTGTATATTTGAGACTGTATTATATCATATATATTCTATATCATCTTTACATGTGTAATATACTTCAATTGTATTTCAGAAAGAAATGGCTTTCTTATTTTACTTTGATCATTCGTATGCACTTTAAAAAAATGTTTAGGAAGATTTCCATATTCTGTTTTGTATATTGATGTATTTTTATATTTTGCAGATACTCATACATTTTCATTTAATTTTATGTTTTGCTGACATTTAATTTCAGATTCTTCTTATACAATTTCCTTCCCCCCCATTATATCCTATGCATTAATTTTGAATTTACTATGAATTTACTATTATAATGTTCATTTTGTCATTTTTTCTGATTTCTTTTAAAATGCATTAATGATTCACTTATTCTGTTAGAAAAATTTCATTGTTTTGTCAGCTAATTAATCTTTTATTTTTAAGTGTATTTGTTTTCCTCCCTTTTCATTTTCAACTTTGTATGTGTTGGTGTGTTTGTGTGGAGTAGAGGAGCAGGTAAAATATTGATCAATCTCCTTTGCTTGGGTAATGATTGCAATGGGAGATTTGCTGAGCTGAATCAAAAAAATGCCTATTTTTGCTCAATATTCTTTTCCTGTTACAGTGAATTATGTTGCTTTTTTATTAATAGTTAAGTGATTTCTAATTGTCCCTTTTCAAAGTATTAAATCTAAACTATAAGACCACTGGCCTGAGAGAAGCCCAGCCTAGAAGAAGTACAGTCATTCATGTCAAGAAAATTTATAGAGGCCCTTCCTTTTTTTCTATTGAAAATGTGAACTAACCAGGAGACCAGTTTGGCTGCAACATGACGTACTTGTGGAGAAGTATGTAAATAAGGAAATTGGGGAAAGGGCATAGACTATATCACCTGAATCTAGAAAATTAAGTTACAGAAATAGTATTAAGGGCATTAAATAAGATACAGAAGACTGAATTTTATATTACAGGAAATAGAAAGCCATCACAGTAGCTTATTGTAGAAGAAAATGCTATATAGGAAATGTATACATACATGTAAATGCAGATACATGTGTATGTATTTTGATAATTATATGGTAGAT
This sequence comes from Sarcophilus harrisii, assembly GCF_902635505.1. Lineage (NCBI taxonomy): Eukaryota > Metazoa > Chordata > Mammalia > Dasyuromorphia > Dasyuridae > Sarcophilus > Sarcophilus harrisii. The sequence continues at coordinate 407,937,119 of NC_045426.1, forward strand.
TAAATTGAAATTCCAACATAGAATCAATAAACCCAATTAAAAGGTTATTGCTAGAGTCTAAGGGAGAGTAATGAGTTACTCCCTTAAGATGGTGGTCATGAGAATAGAGAGATAGAACAGATGCTAAGATGCTCTTGAGTTAGAAAAGATAAGATTTATTTGAGGAGGATAATGAATCAAAATTGGAGGATAGTGTGCCTCTAACAGAAATAAGACAATAAGAAAGGGTGAGTGCAGTGGGAAAATGATGATTCTTAAGTTAAGTATTTTGAATTTGACATGTTGGCAAGATGAGGAGGGAAGAAGGAGATAAAGTACATTTCCAGATCTATAATTTATTTTTTAATTACTCAACATATTTTATTCCCAAAATTTGGAGGTTCTGTTTCCTTCTAATTTTCTTTGCTTTATGTTTTAATGATATATTATTTGTTCTTTTCATTGTGTTTTCATTTTGTAGGATAGCATTGCTGAGTCTCCATTTTTTCATTTAAAAATTGTTTAGTATAAGTAATTTTATTGTATTATGATATTTAAAGTTTGTTTTTGACATTTATTTATGAATTGTTTAATAATAAAAAATAATCAGTTTCTATAATGGCACCATTTATACTTCTTTACATATTCCTCCTCTGATGGCTATAGATTTGCTGACCCAAATTTGCTTCCTGCATACATTTTTATTCCTATATTTACTTCCTACATTAGAAGAGCAAAATGAAAGACATCTTCAGAACTCACATTCAGAACAATTTAAATGTCTTTTAAATTCTCAAGCTCCTTTATTACTATAGGTTTCTATGATCTTTTCTAATTGATTGACTCTTCAATTAACATGGTTTTAGAATGCTTCTAGTTCTAAAGAGGAAAAAAAGGTAGTAGATCATGTCACTGAATAAAAATTTAATTTATTAATATTTCTAAATTATAACAATATTTACCCTCCCCCAACAGAACTGTACTTTAATAGATTAAAGATATATTTGACAATTTTAGAAAGATCAAGATCTTGATGGGGGTCAGTACTGGATTTATATGGAAGATCTTCCACAAAAAATTGTGTCAGTTTCATGGAACTCTAAATGTATAGCCAGTAAAAGGATAATTCATGATTTCTCACTTGTACATTTATGTTTAATTGTCAGGTAGCAAATAAAGTTTTAAGCATATATATTTAAGGAAATTACATTATAATAAAAATCAAAATAAAACATGTCCTTTTAAACCAGTTGACAATTCTTTTGATAAATATTTGTTCATAGCTTTTGAGATCTTATTTGGGAAAGGATTTTAGTCTTCTTTCAATTGTTTTCCTATCTATCTTGGGAATAGCAATGAGAGATAGTTAATTCAATTTTTTCAATCATATTAACTACTTTCCTTCTTTTTCCTAGGTGTATTAATTATATTCATGAAACAGTTTTCAATTTGGTTACTCAAAATAATTTATTTCATATTTTGTAATTTACTACATTCCTTTTTAAATGAGCAATTAATCAACCCATATCTGGGAGAGGGTTATGATTGTCTCTTCATATAATTATCTGTAATATTCAGGTCACATATACTTTTAACTTACTGCAGAATATGTTATAACATAATGCTGTAATCACGACCAGAGTGCTATCTTAGTTTTTATAGCATTATTTCTCACTAGGGAAATTTTTACTAGATCATTTCTGTTTTAGATATATCAAACATTGGGAAATTAAATTCCTTCCTCCCTACCTCTGATTCTACCATTTCTGTGCAATTCTAATGATCTACCTTAAAAATAACCAATATTAAATTGTTTTAATATAACTGAAGTTCTGCAAATACTATTCTCCCTATATACCTGTCTTCCCCCCCTCAACCCTATCATTTCCTACAATACAGTTTTATAACCCTTTGGGTATAGTCACAAGTTATTCTTCAGAATAGTTGGGCCTTCATAACTGTATCAACAATGCATCAATTTATAATATTTTATAATCCTTCTATCAGTTGTCCTTTTTATTTTCTGTCATGTTAGCTAGACTGATGAATAAAAGGTGGTACCTGAGAGTTGTTTAATTTTAGTTTCTCTATTTATTGATTATTTTGATGATTTTTCCCTTGAGAACTGATAGTTTTGATTTCTTCTCTTGAAAATTCTTTGTTCTTACCCTTTGACCATTTGTCATTTGAGGAATGAATCTTATTTATTATAAATTTAGCTCTTTTCCGGTATATATTTGAAAAATTTGATGAAGGACTTCATCAAAGAAATTGTTATAACTTTTTCAAATCTATATTTCCCTCTGATTTTGATTGCATTGATTTAATTTGTGCAAAACCAATTTTTAAAATTTCATGAAATCAAAATTACCCATTTTACTTCCCAGGATCTCTATTTCTTATAATTGTCATTTTTGTTGAACTTATTTCATACAATTTAGAAAGTTGTTTGCTTTTATTATTATGAATATTGTATACATTGTTATGTAGATTCTGCTTATTTCATTATTCATCAATTTTAATGGACTTCCAAATTGTTTATTATATAATGTTTTGTTATATAATAATTTCTAGTTAACTCTGTATCAATTAATGTGAGTCTTTCTAAGTCTTTTTGAATGAAGAATGAAGGAAAGAATAATGTAAGCATTAAATACTTGCTATGTGCTAATCTGAACACTGAGGATGGAGATAAAAGTATATGACAGTACTCATTCTCAAGGAACTCACATTCTAATGGAGAAGATAATACATACGAAAGGTTCAGTTGCAGCTCAAATAGAAAATATGCATGATGCTTAAGGTGAATAGCAAAACAGGTGTTAATGCTCTTCATTAATGTCATTTTCACTGATGAAATGATACCAGTCCTTTGTAGTTTGGGAAGGTGGCTGGCTCTTCCACAGAAGTTACTTCCCTGGCTGATGGCTAAGAGAACTGGTTTGGATGCAAACCTGCTTGTCTGATTTCTGTCATGTTAGCTACACTGATGGATAAGATGTGGTACCTGAGTTGTTTAATTTTCATTTCTCCAATTATTGGTGATTTAGATCACTTTTCCCTTGAGAACTGATAGTTTTAATTTCTTCTTTTGAAAATTCTCTGTTTTTAACCTTCAACCATTTGTCATTTGAAGAATGATTAGTATTATGAATATTGTGTACATTGTTATGTAAATTCTGCTTATTTCAATTTGTGCATTAATTGGAGTTATTCTGCAACTGTAACTCCAACTGATAATTATAAGGTAAACTAAATGACAATTAAACCTCTAGTACCTGATGAGGTCACCAAGTGATAGAAGAAAAAAAAATCAGATCTTTGCCTTAAGCATATCTGCAATTAAGAGGCATGATGTGAAATATCAACTGAAATTTGATTTCATTTAACCATTTATTTTCTCATTTCTTATAGTGTAAACATTATATTCATATACCAGAATTTATTTAGAATCATTTTTCAGTTGATTGGTGTTCTTTTAGTTTTCCACTATTTTTTTCATCACAAAAGCTGATTTTTTTGTACATAAAGATTATTTTCTTTGTTCTTTGATTTGACATGGTTGATTCAAAGAGCATGCGATATTTAACTGTTATTTCTCTCCAGAATAGTTGTCACAGATCTAGCAACAGTGCATCTATATGCCTGATTTCCCATATCCCCTTAACTTTTATCATTTTCCATTATTTTATCTTTGCCAATGTGATATGTATGAAGTAGAATCTCAAGAGCTCAGAATTACTTTAATTTGCATTTCTCTCCTAAAAATTGGAGTATTTTGAAAAAAAAAATATGGTTTTAGAAAACCTACTTTTTCTTCTCTGGAAAACTGCCTATTCAAATTATTTCTTTAATTGCATTTTATAATGAAATTTACATAGGGCTTAAATATGTTTTGACAGATTGAAATATTTTATTCTTTGTAGCTATTTGAATGGAACTTGCTTTTCTACTATTGCCTCTTATATTCTTTTATTATTATCCAGAAATACTATTGATTTTTGTAGCCTATGGTAATATTCTTGTGATATAATTTGACTCTTCCCCTGGAACCAATCAATTCCTTATTGGTTTTCACAGGACATTATTGTAGTAGATGTTATTCTTCTGGAAAATATTTTTCTTGATCCTGGAAAATAATTTGCTGTGTTAAACACTTAATCTGGACAGGACATTATCCTTTTAGATGGGATGTTTCAAGGCATTGCCCTATTGGGAATAAAGTTGTGGAGCTGTTTTCTGTTTCCAACTTGAAGCTCAAGTTCTTGACAGTCTCATCCTCATGATAAAGGTGGACTCTTCCATGCTCCTTTAATTAAAAAAACAAAACAAAACAAAACAAAACAACAATAACAACAAAAAAAAACAGGCTTTTAAAAAAGAAATTGTTCTTTTAGAAAACAGCTACCCCAAACATAGATCAGCAACAATCTAATCTTGGGAGAATAAAATATAACAAAATTATAGTAATAGAAGCAACAACAAAATCCTTTCTCAGATTGATTTTCTTTTATAAATGGACTATCTTAATCCTTTCATAAGTCAATGTTGACTGCTACATTTTTCATCTTCATTGACATTTTCTTGACTTTAAGTACCAAGTTCCTTAGAACAAAAAGCATCTAAATACTCTGATCCTAAGTCTTAGGTTCCTTTATCTTAGCTTAAATTGGTCCTTTTCTGTGCCACTTTCTTTTCCTTTCTGAAGTCTAGAATCTTTATTTTGTTAATCTATTCAAATTTGAATATATATATGTTATATATAACATATATATATATATATATATATATATATATAAATATAACAACAATATCTGATTTTAGGTGTAGCCCATTTTTAATTGTCAAACCTCTACTGTCTCATGTGGATGGGGAAAAGGGAAGGTCCATAGGACAAAACAAAGCTGAAGGGCAAGATCATACGCAGTTAACCATATTATTGGTCTTTTTCATGGAGATAGAATGGGCTGAGAACAGCAAACTTCTGATTAGAAGAAATAAAACATTTCAGAGTTATTTTGCAATTTTAAAATTGTAACCATTCTGTTACTTCTCACTAATTTATTAATACTATTATTTTGAAATAATCGATGCCATGATATAAAAATTTAACTTCTTTTCCTTTCATCATTCATTCTGTCTCAACTTAGAGGAACAAATTATTGGTTGTACCATTATCATTTTTCATATACGATCTAAAAACCTAGCTTGTTTCATTTTTAATCAAAGTATTTCATATTCTTCTTTGTCCATGACAACACTCAAATAATTGAACATATAAGTGTAATTTCTTTTTCATATTGGATTTTTTTTTTCTTGAGACAGATTGAGCTTGGTTTTATTTTTTATTTTTTTGAAAAAAATGTACCAATGATTAAATCTTTGATAATTTTTATTTATTTTTTATGTAGAAAAGTCACTAAACATGGAATCAAAGGACTTGGGTTCCAACACTTATGTGACCTTGTACAGGTATTTTTAAGCTATATAGATCTCTTTATAAAATGAGGAGAGATTTAAGTAGATGAACTCCAAGGTAGATAGAAAAATAAAGTATTTTTTCAATTCCTTCTTTGCATTATCATCAGTTAGCACAATGCTTATCATATAGTAGTAAATAATTGTTGACTGGCCTGGTGATTTGAGCTCTAAATATATGATTCTTTGAAGCAGCTTAAATGAGAATTTTAGAAGTTATATCATTAAGGTTTCATTTAAAATATAACATGCAAACATTGCAGAAATTTCTGATTTGAACATGTTGTAGTGTGTAGTTAACTTTCCTATTTATTCATGTTGACAGCTTTATGAGGTAACATTGTATAGAAAACTTATTCAGACTCAAATCAATTTGCTGCCAAAAGAAAAGATTTAGTTGATGGATGGTTGCATCATGGACCCATTTCTTAGGAAAATATTACAATGCAAAAGCCATTCCAACCACAGTAGCATGTTTTATCTGTCATAATTTTTCAAGATCACATTCTTTGTTTGGTAGTGAAGTCAAGGGGGAAAACTATACATAAAATATATTATATTTCAAAAATTTATTAAGGGAGTAAAGTTATGATCAAAGAAATGCAAAATTGTTTCAGTTTTAAATATCTTCTCACCATGTTATGATTGACAAGAGAAATTTAGGATCTCCTATAGAATTATGAGTCTTTAAGTTTTCTAGATTTATTTGTAGTTTTTATTTATCCAGCCTTTAAAAAACATTAAAGCAAATGCCCCTTGTTGAAGTTTTTGTGGGTTGGGAAGAGTTATTAGATTATTTTTATAGTTTCCTGTAAAATTCAATATGATCAAAAATGATAAAATTGGTTTAATTCACTGCAGCTTGTATAAAGGTACCTGTATGTAAAAAATATTGCCCAAATATTATTTCTGTGGATCAATTTGTTTTGTAAAACTTACAGGACTGGGTCACTAACCAAATTTTTCAGGGGCAAAATAACTCACTAACAACTAGTGAAGCGTCCTGAATAATATTTCTCTCTTTTGGAATGGTATTTTTGAAAAAAAAAAAAAGGGGGGTAACAGGACATTGTATCCTTCACTGGTACTCTTCATAATCTTAATCTTTGACTTATAATCAAGTCTGTTTGGATGGGGAATTATTGAATTTGGCAGAAGTATAAAAAAAAAAAACTCTGTTCAATCTTGGAAGAAAGATATGGAAGATAAAAAAATCTAAAAATGGTCTAGAGGAATGGAAGGAAATATTTCTTCAGAGATGATAATGTATTCACCTATTTTTCTTGACTTCTTGCAGAAGTGTGGAGGAGAAGCTAAAGGGAAGAGATAGCCAAAAAAATCAAATATAAGGAAAAAAATTTAAAAAAAAGAAAATTAATTTATATGTAATATCTTCAAAAGACAGAATTTTAGAAAATAATATGGAAAAAGTTGAACAATTTTATTACTAACTTCTTCAATTTGATATGCACTCTTTAAAAATACATGTAACAAGTAGTAAACAATAAGTTTGCTCTTTATTTATTTGAATGTTTTTCCATCAAATGTTGAGTTCATAAAAATCATATATTTTAAAAGTTCTATATTAAGAAGTATTTCAGTTATTTAAAATAAAAAACATAACTTTTGGTTTCAATATAAGATTGTATGATATATAAAGTAATTTTTTTGTTTTTGATGTTCATTTTTGTTGTTTATAATTTTTATTTATTTGATTTCCTTGAACTTAACATTTTAATTTTACTTCAGAAATTTCTTTCTTTTCTTTCTTTCTTCTTCTCTCTCTCTCTCTCTCTCTTTTTTTTTACCTGGGACAACTGGGATTAAGTGACTTGCCCAGGATCACACAGATAGGAAGTGACTAAGTGTCTGAGGCCAGATTTGAACTCAGGTCCTCTTGACTTCAGGGCTAGTGCTCTATCCACTGTGCCACTTAGCTATCCCAACTGCAGAAGTTTCTAATGAAATTTCCTTTTATACATTATGGTACTTTAAACAATATGATAAGCTAACCTTCAATAAAATATCTGTAATAGCCACAAGAACTCTTCAAGTTCTAAGTATTGTTTATATTAACCCATATCATAGTTTAGAAACAAAGAGCTTCTGTAAAGAGGAATATTTTTTCAAAAATTTTTAAAATGTATTTTATTAACAAAAGGAAAATGGAAAAAGAAAACAAAATAGAACAGAACGGAACACTATCACGTGCCCAGCAGAACATCAAGAAAAATTCAAAATATATAACAATAAATTATCAGTTTAAGAAATGATATGTAATAGTAGAAGAAATTATATTCAAGAGTGTCCATCTATTCTTTATTTTCTTGTAAGTTGTTTTTTTTTTTATTCTCTGATGAATTTTTTAGTCTTTTTTCCCTTTTTTCTCCTCTACCTCCTCCAAGCAGGCTATAGTTAAGGAAGGATATATTTAAGTGTACATATAAAGATATACATACACATCTTTCCTATTCTTGCTAGCTCTTTGCTTTAATTCTACTCCTTAACTTGCCTTGATAACTTCCTCCCACCCATGGATCCCCCTCCCATATTTCTTTATAGATTTTGGAAAGTGATATACCCTTCATGGTATTTATGTAGTAGTTCCTATTTAACCAATTTCCCATGTAAATAGGTTTTTAAAACCACAAGTCCCCCCTCTAATGCCGTTGTGTGTATTCTTCCTCTGCATCTCATTTGTGTAACATAATGTCTATTTTTACTTTAACTCTACCACAATTTTCCTTTGAGCTAACATTGCTGCTGTTAATCTTAAACATATGCTATATATTTCCATTAAAAATATAAACAATTTGTCCATGTTGAATGCCTGGAAATTGACCTTTGATATTGGTTCTCCTATGATACTGACTTTAGCTTTGGTTGAAAGTCCTGGAAAACATCAAGTTTGTTGAATGCCCATTTCCCCTCATTCAATGTTATAGATCATTTTGCTAGATATGATAGTTTTGGTGGCAGGCCTAATTTTTTTGATTGATGGTATAAATGATTCCAGGAACTCCCATCTTTTATTGTGATTGTTGATAATTCCTGTATAATTCCAATTGTAACTCCAGTATATTCGAATTTTTTTGACTGTTTCTTGCCAAATTTTCTCTTTGATCTGGGGGTTTCAAAAATTTGGCAATGATATTTCTATGGGTTTGCACAAAGGATGTCTTTGAGATGGTGCTCAGTGTATTTTTTCAATTTCTGCTTTCCCCTCCTGTTCTATTACTTTTGGACAATTTGTTTTTTCTATTATTTCTTGCATTTTTGTGTTTTTGTTTTGTCACAGCTTTCTCTTCTTCATTTGTTCTTCAGATCAGTTGTTTTTCTTTAAAAAGTTTCACACTCTATTCTATTTTTTCTTTCTTTACATGTTGTATTGATTTTCACCAACTTCTCCTTGTCCAATTCTAATTTTGAAAGAGTTATTTTCTTTTTTAAAGCTTTGTATGACCTTTTCTGGTTGAATCTCTCTTCCCTCTCCTTTCACCCCTCCCCCAGTTTTCTTGTTTTTCTTGGGTGGTATTCATTTATTTATTTTTGCTTTCGTTCAATTTTTTTATTTAATTTTTAGATTACTATTTGAGTTCTATAAATTCTCTATGGGCAGGGAGTCACTTAATGTTACTCTTTGGGGTAGAAGAAGCTTTTTAAACTTCAGTTTCCTTCTCTGAAGATGAACCTCAATCTTCCTTATCCCCATAATGATTTTCTATGGTTCAGTTTTTTCTTCTTTGCCAATTCATTTTTTTAATGAAATATTAATATAAGCTCCTCAAATTGTAGAATGGAGAGATGGTGCCTGTAAATTCACTTTAGCTCTTCTCTCTGACCTGGAAGCCTGAACCAAGAGCTCCACCTTCCTATATTTGCCCACAGCCAGCAATTTCCCTGCCTCATTGCTTCTGCATTCATGGGTGTACTGATTCTTTCTTACCCAGGACCACATTTCTTCAGCATAGCTGGATTCCTAATCAGGCATTCCTAATCAACCAAGATTTACTCAGTGTTCCCAGACTCAAACCCCCTAACTGCACAGTCTGGGAGGTGAAAGTTCCTGTGGTTCCTGCTGAGGCTCCAGCCAAACCCAGTTAGCCTCAGAGTTCCCACTTCATGTCTTTGTGGAGCTAGCCTGGAGCTGTTTGCACCACACACTAGTCAGTCCTCGCTTGGGATCTTTAGTCATATTTTCTTGAGCAGGTGGTCACCTGTTCTGCCCCATATCTTCTTTCTTTTTTAACCTGTCCATATCCCCTGAGACAAAAATTCATTCTGTTGGTGGAGGAAATCTGGTGTTTTTTTTTTTGTTTGTTTGTTTGTTTTTGCAAACAAGAACAATATTTAAATAAGCTATTATTTTTTTAGTTGGAAAAAATACTCTAAAATGAAAAAAAAAACCACTCTAGCTGTTCATTCATAAAAACATATACAATACGTACTAAATTTCTGGATGCAAATTTGCATATTTTCAGCATCTTTGGACTTTTAAAATTGTGAAATCCTAATGTCATCTAATTAAATTTTATTTTAGAGTTGTTTAATTTCCAGTGACTTACATCAATTAAAAGGTAGCCCTTACAGAAGATCATCCTAAAGAATATGAAGATTCTTCTGTCTGCTGACAACATTCTGTTTCTTTTTATATCTACTGGCTCCAAAGTGTTTAGATTCAATTTTAATACTTATTTTGAGTTTTATGCAATTTACATTTCTAAAAGTACACAAATTATTATTATGAGTGATAATAATATTTAGAAGAATTTAAAATTTAATATTTAATAAAATATGAGAAGCATAATTACTTATAAACTATCTTATCTTGTAGTTAATAATTTACATAATAGGCTTAGATGATAATATTGTGATTTGAAGTAAATTAAACTCTGACTGAAAAATGATTTATCAAGATTGAAAACAATTACCATGTATATATGCATATACAGTTAAAGAAGTGAATTTAAATATCAACATGGATATTAGTATAAATGAAAGTCTTTCTTTTTCAGTTTTATTAAGATATAGAGTAGTAAGTGTTCCCTCATTAAGTGTTCTATAACAAATATATAGATATAGATATATATGCAAATATTAAACATATCTAAAAAAGAAAAAAAAAAAAAACAGGATTCCTTTAAATGTCCTGGTACATTTGTAGTAGAGCTTGATTTGCTTTGTAAGAGCTTTCCAGGATAATATGCCCAAATCAACTTGGGAAATTTTCAGGAACTCTAGACATAAGAACTCAGCATTCAAGTGTATTGACAATGAAATTACAGGCTGCTTCCAGCCAATTGGTCAATCAGGGCTAAAAGCACCTATTTGATATCACATAAAAAAGGACAATAAGGTAACCCAGTGAATAGAATACTGAATTTCAAATCACCAAGATTCATCTTTATGAGTTCAAATCTGTCCATAATTTCTTATTAGCTGTCTGACCCTGGCAAGTTACTTCACTCAGTTTGCCTAAGTTTTCTTTATCTATAAAATGAGTTGGAGAAGGAAAAGTCAAACTATTCCAGTATCTTTGCTAAAAAAATTTCCAAAGTGCAGGTATAAAGAATTGAACATGTTTAAACAACAACAACAACAACAACAAAAAAAAAAAACAAAAAACAAAAAAAAAAAACTGCAGTGCTTTCTTTCTTCTCTGTCTTATAAAAATTGTGTGGGGGTGGGAGGAAGAGGAGGTTAGAGGGGGATATTAGTTTTTAATTAAAAAGAGAGACAGCTTCCTAATGGCTTCATCTTCCCCATTTTAGCATCACTGTGGCCATAGTAGAGTAGGTGGGAATTTTATTAGAGGACTAATACCAGAACTTATGGCTGTTTTTTTCCTCTTTGTTTCTTTTTAATTAAATAGCCAAACCCCTTTTCGAAACTAAACATATTTCATCTTATAGACCACAGCATGAGTCTGATATCTGAAGGTATTATATTCAGTAGACCTAACTGAAGGCATTATAGATGCATTATAGAGGATCCTCAGCAAAAGTCCAGGTCTGTCTATTTAACATCATACATGTCTTGGAAATTGTTTGGATAAGGCAGAGTTAATATAAAATTTAAAATGTTTACTTAGTTACTTTATTTAAGATGGGGCTTGTAAGCATCTCTTTTTTATCTTTACATTTTTATTAAAGCTTTTTAATTTTCAAAACATATGCATAGATAATTTTTCAACGTTAAATCTTGTAAAACCTGTGTTCCAATTTCCCCCCTTCCTCCCAGCTCCTCCCCTAGATGGCAAGTAATCCAATATATGTCAAACATGGTAAAATATATGTTAAATCCAATATATGCATACATATTTGTACAATTACTTTGCTGCACAAAAAAATCAACTCAAAAAGAAAAACTGAGAAATAAAATAAAATGTAAGCCAACAAGAAAAAGTGTGAAAATGCTATCTTATGATCCACACTCAGTTCCCACAGTCCTTTCTCTCTAGATGGCTCTCTTCATCACAAGATCATTGGAATTGTCCTGGATCATCTCACTGTGTCTCTCTGAAATCATCCTGTTGGTCATTTCTTATAGAACAATAATATTCCATAACATTCATATACCATAATTTATTCATCCATTTTCCAATTTATGAGCATCCATTCAGTTTCCAATTTCTAGCTGCCACAAACATTTTTGCACATGTGGGTCCCTTTCCCTCCTTTAAGATCTCTTGGGGATAGAAGTCCAGTAGAAACACAAGTATCTCTTTTCTAAGACAATAATTGATCTCATATTACTAGTATTACCATTATAAAATTATGATAAATTATATATGTATAAAATTATAAAATTTTATGTCATCATTATATATATATATATATATATATATATATATATATATGTAGGTTAGCTATGCAAAATTCATATATTCAAAATTCAATATTTTTCTATTACCCCTTTTGGGGAAAACTTAAATAGGAGTTTAACATCAACTCTGAATATTCTGTTCCTAGCTATTCTGGATATGAAAGGAAAAAAAATATATATTAGTACCTTTCTCATTAGAAGTCAGACAACCCCAGAAATGAACCTGATCTAGATCACCTATATGAGTCCGAAAGCTGGATATGTTACCCTAACCCCAATAGCCAACAGGAATAATTTATTAGTGTTAGATATTACATGGTAATAAGAAACAGATATTAAAATAAGGGAACATCTAGATAGTACAATGAATAGAGTACAGTATTTATAGTTAGGAAGATATGTCTTCCTGAGTTCAAATATAGCCTCAAAGCTGTGACACTAATTAGGTCACTTAACCTTGTACCTCACTTTCCTTATTTACAAAGTAAGCTGGAGAATAAAATGGCAAACCCTTCCAATAGCTTTGCCAGGAAAACTGAAGATGGGGGTCACAAAGTCAAACATGACTGAAAAATAATTGAAAAAACATTAAAATAGGAATGCATGGATATGTTGCTCCAGAAGAGGTTGATTCCTCTTTTATTGAATATTGTAAATTTTCATTTGACTTTTTATTTTTATATACTTCTGTATTAGAAGAGTCACAATTTTCAGACAACTAACTGTCCAGTCTCAATATGAATTTTCTGAAAGAAATATGTGTTGTAAATTAGGTAAATCTTTATTAGTAGTCTAGAACTGAAAAATCTCTTCCAAGAAATTAGAATGGTCTTTTTTAACACACTGGAATAATGTTACAGAGAAGCTTTCCCCCTCTTTCTCACTGCTCTTTTTGTAATTTCAGTATCTAAATTTAGTACTCTCAGATAAATGGGAAAAAGTCTCCTGTGACAGCAATATATCACCATTTTTCATTTCATCACTTGGCAATTGAATCACTCTTTATGTAGTTACTGAGTGAAGATTTCATTTCTAGATCAACATCTGTACTGTCTAAAGTTTTCAGGATAGTCAGACACTCAAAAAAAAACAAAACAAAACAAAAAGAACTCATATCAAATCCAGAGCCCAGAAAGCTTTGATAGAAATATCTTGTAATTTATTTCATTCCATTATTGGAAGAAGCAAAGATTAGCTTGAGTCTTTTAACAGTATTGTAGAAAACAAATAAATAAAAGATAACTCAGAAGTTCCCTTGTAAAATTTATGAGAATGGCTCTTTTTTTAACCCTCTCCCCTATGTCCATCCCCTGACTCAGTGATAGAAAAATACCCTTCTGTTATTTCATAAACATGTTTATTCATTTGTTAAATTAGTATATCTTAAAGAAAGCCAACCTTTATGATTTCTTTTTCCATAGCCCTCACAATTGCTTCTCTTATGGTGGGGGTAGATTTAAGCAAAACTTAATTGTCTTAAGCGATCTAATTGGTTTCCAAGTAATTTCCTCAGCATTAGATTAAAACAAAAAAGCATAACAAGAAAAGCATCTTAAATCTTCTTTGATAGAAAAGAAACAAATAAAAGTTCTGGTTACTGAAAAATCTAACCTTAAGAAATTTTATAAGGTAAGAATACATGTACTTATATGAGCCTGAGTCAGAGATTTTGTGTAGTCAAGATTACTCTAAAAAGTATATTGGGGAAGACTCTCCTCAGGGTGACAGAATGACAGGAAGCATAATAACAACAAAAGAGTTTTGATTGTAGTAATTATAAAGAAATCAAAAGAGAAATTAGAGCACATGTCTTTTTCCTGTTCAGCTCTGCACAACTTGAAACTTGTGGGCATTAAAAAGGTAGACCAGAGACAAAAGTTGAGTCCCAAAAAAATCAATCATATTGATTGATCAATTAATATTAAATTATTAGCTTAAAGGAAGAAAAGAAGACAAGAAAGAAAGAAAGATAAAAAGAAAGGAAGGAAGGAAGGAAAGAAGGAAGGAAGGAAGAAAGGAAGAAAGGAAGGAAGGAAGGAAAAAAGAAGGAAGGAAGGAAGAAAAAAGAGAAAGAAGGAAAAAAAAAGAGAAAGAAAGAAAAGAGAAAAAGAAAGAAAGGTAGAAAAAAAAAGAATTTGTGTAGCCAAGATTGCCCTAAAAAGTATATTGGGGAAGACTCTCCTCAGGGTGACAGAATGAGAGGGAGCATAATAATAACAAAAGAGTTTTGATTGTAGTAATTATAAAAAAAATCAAAAGAGAAATTAGAGCATATGTCTTTTTCCTGTTCAGGTCTGCACAACTTGAAACTTGTGGGCATTAAAATGGTAGACCAGAGACAAAAGTTGAGCCCCAAAAGATCAATCATATAGATTGATCAATCAATATTAAATGATTACCTTAAAGGAAGGAAGGAAGGAAGACAAGAAAGAAAGAAAGAAAGAAAGAAAGAAAGAAAGAAAGAAAGAGAGAGAGAGGGGAGGGAGAGAGGAAGGAAGGAAGGAAGGTAGGAAGAAAGAAAGAAAAAAGAAAGAAAGAAGGAAAGAAAAAAGAGAAAGGTAGAAAAAAGAAAGGAGAATGAGAAAGGGAAAGAAGAGAAAGAGAGAGAAAGAAATAGAAAGAAAGAATGAATGAATGAATGAGAGATAGACAGATAGCAGTTCTTATGACAAATACTTGCAAATAAAGGGGTAAATATCAATTGGAGAATGGCTGAAAAAATTATGGTATACAAATGAAATGAAATATTTTGTGCCATGAAATAATATATATATATATATATATATATATATATATATATGTAAATTCAGAGAGCCTTAGGAAGACTTGGATTAATAAATGAAAATGAACCATACAAAAATCTGGACAATTTATTCAGCAGCAGCAGCAGCAACAATAACAATAATAATACTAAAGAAAAACAACTTTGTGACAATGACCAGCTACAAACCTAGAACAAAGATAAAACAAATCCTTACCTTCTGAAAGAAGGATGATAAATTAAAAGTGACAAATCAACTATAGTTTTTTTAATATGGGAATTTTTTTTACATGACTAAACTTATTTGTTCCAAGAATTATGTTTTTCTTCTTTTTTTTCCCAAGGGGAAGCTAAAGGGGATGGAGAGGAGAACTAAAGAGAGTACTGTGAAAAAGATGAAGAAAGAGAAGAGGGAAGAAGAAGAAGAAGAAGAAGAAGAAGAAGAAGAAGAAGAAGAAGAAGAAGAAACAAAGAAACAAAGAAAGAAAAGTAGAAAGTAGAAGAGAAAGAGAAGAGGGAATAAAAGAAAAACACTGAAGTCTTTTATAATTCCTAGAAGAGAGTGAAATAGGGAAAATAGGGCTTAATAGAATAATACATTTAATAAGATTAATAATAATTTTATTGTTCATAAGTGCATATTTTCATGCATATACATGTATCTTCACATTTTTGTTTATACACAAAGGTATACACAAAATATAAGTGGTGTATATATATGTATATATACTTATATGTGAACATATGTGAGTATGTATAAAAATGTATATGCATATATATATATGAATATATATATATATACATATATATATATGTATGTATGTATGTGTGTGTGTGGCCATTTTGTCTTTCATAAGGTTCTCTAGTTCTTCTTTGGTCATAAATTCCTCCCTTCTCCAGAGATCTGGAAGGTAAATTACCTTTTTGTTTCCTAATTAGTTTATGGTAACCTCCTTTATGTCCAAATCATGTGCCCATTTTCACCTTATGTTGGTATGGGGTGTGAGATGTAAATCTATACTGATTTCCTAATATATTATTTTCCAGTAATTTTTTTTTCAAATAGTGAGTTCTTACTCCAGAAGCTGAAGTTTGGGGATTTATCAAATACAAGATTACTATAGGCCCTGATTATTGTATTGAGGCTATCTAATCTATTCCACTAATCCATCCACTACTCTATTTCTTAGCCAGTACCAAATAGCATTGATGACTTGGCGTTGCTTTATAATATAGTTTTAGGTTTGATAGTGCTAAGCTACTATACTTTGTTTTTTTTTTTTTTAAGTGTTTGTAATTGTGTACATATAATTCTTGGGTTTGTCTTGACAGATAAAGCCTCAGGTATTTTGTTTTGTCTACAGTCATTTTAAATGGAATTTAAAAATAGGTCCAGAAGAGACAATTTAAAAATTATTGTCCTACCTGAAGGCCATGACAGAAAACAAACAAAAAACCAAAAAAACAGCCTGACATTGTCAAGAGATCATTAAGGAAAAATGCTCTGATATTCTAGAAACAGAGGGGGAAGTAATCATTGAAAGAATCCATTGATCCTTCTGGAAAGAGATCCGACAAGGAAAGGAACATTGTTGTGAAATTCCAAAGTTATAATCTCCAGGGAAAAGAAAATATTACAAGTTGACAGACAAAAACAATTCAAGTATTAAAAAGCAACAGCCAGGATTACCCAAGAATTAACTAGTTAGCAAGACTCAGCATCTTTTTTCAGGGGAGGCAATGGATCTTCAATGAAAACTTTCAATCATTTCTATTGAAAAAAAAGAAACAAATAGAAAATTAAATCTATATCTGCAACTCTTGAGAACTGTATATCACTGAAGTAGACAGAGGGGGTATTACATGGACTAAGGGTTTGGCTGTGAATATCCTTGATGTGATGACATCAAAGAAAAAGACATTAAGGAGTGGGAAAAGGTCTGTACTGGAAAAAGAGGAAAGAGGAGATATAATGGGACAAGACCCTGTTACAATTTTTTTTTTAAATTTAATAGCCTTTTATTTACAGGATATATGCATGGGTAACTTTACAGCATTAACAATTGCCAAACCTCTTGTTCCAATTTTTCACCTCTTACCCCCCCCACCTCCTCCCCTAGATGGCAGGATGACCAGTAGATGTTAAATATATTAAAATATAAATTAGATACACAATAAGTATACATGACCAAACGTTATTTTGCTGTACAAAAAGAATCAGACTCTGAAATATTGTACAATTAGCTTGTGAAGGAAATCAAAAATGCAGGTGTGCATAAATATAGGGATTGGGAATTCAATGTAATGGTTTTTAGTCATCTCCCAGAGTTCTTTTTCTGGGCATAGCTGGTTCAGTTCATTACTGCTCCATTGGAAATGATTTGGTTGATCTCGTTGCTGATGATAGCCTGGTCCATGAGAGCTGGTCATCATATAGTATTGTTGTTGAAGTATATAATGATCTCCTGGTCCTGCTCATTTCACTCAGCATCAGATCGTGTAAGTCTCTCCAGGCCTTTCTGAAATCACCCTGTTGGTCATTTCTTACAGAACAGTAATATTCCATAATATTCATATACCACAATTTATTCAGCCATTCTCCAACTGATGGACATCCATTCATTTTCCAGTTTTTAGCGACTACAAAAAGGGCTGCCACAAACATTCGTGCACATACAGGTCCCTTTCCCTTCTTTATAATCTCTTTGGGATATAAGCCCAGTAGTAACACTGCTGGATCAAAGGGTATGCACAGTTTGATAACTTTTTGAGCATAGTTCCAAACTACTCTCCAAAATGGTTGGATTCCTTCACAACCCCACCAACAATGCATCAATGTCCCAGATTTCCCGCATCCCCTCCAACAATCATTATTATTTTTTCCCGTCATCTTAGCCAATCTGACAGGTGTGTAGTGGTATCTTAGAGTTGTCTTAATTTGCATTTCTCTGATTAATAATGACTTGGAGCATCTTTTCATATGACTAGAAATAGTTTCAATTTCTTCATCTGAGAATTGTCTGTTCATATCCTTGACCATTTTTCAATTGGAGAATGGCTTGATTTTTTATAAATTAGAGTTAATTCTCTATATATTTTGGAAATGAGGCCTTTATCAGAACCTTTGACTGTAAAAATATTTTTCCCAGTTTATTGCTTCCTTCTAATCTTGTCTGCATTAGTTTTGTTTGTACAAAAACTTTTCAGTTTGGTATAATCGAAATTTTCTATTTTGTGATCAGTAATGATCCCTAGTTCTGCTTTGGTCATAAAGACCTTCCCTTCCACAGGTCTGAGAGGTAAACTATCCTGTGTTCCTCTAATTTATTAATAATTTCATTCTTTATGCCTAGGTCATGAACCCATTTTGACCTTATCTTGGTGTACGGCGTTAAGTATGGATCAATGCCTAGTTTCTGCCATATTAGTTTCCAATTTTCCCAGCAATTTTTATCAAACAGTAAGTTCTTATCCCAAAAGCTGGGATCTTTGGGTTTGTCAAAGACTAGGTTGCTATATTTGTTGACAGTTTTATCCCTTGAACCTAATCTATTCCACTGATCAACTAATCTATTCCTTAGCCAGTACCAAATAGTTTTGGTAATTGCTGCTCTATAATATAATTTTAGATCTGGTACAGCTAAGCCACCTTCATTTGATTTTTTTTTCATTAATTCCTTGAAATTCTTGACCTTTTGTTTTTCCATATGAACTTTGTTGTTATTTTTTCTAGGTCATTAAAATAGTTTTTTGGGACTCTGATTGGTATAGCGCTAAATAAATAGATTAGTTTAGTTAATATTGTCATCTTTATTATATTTGCTTGCCCTATCCAAGAGGATTTAATATTTTTCCAATTGGTTAGATCCAACTTAATTTGTGTGAAAAGTGGTCTGTAATTTTGCTCATAAAGTTTCTGATTTTCCCTTGGCAGATAGATTCCTAAATATTTTATATTATCAGTAGTTACTTTAAATGGAATTTCTCTTTGTAACTCTGACTGTTGGATTTTTTAGTGATATATAAGAATGCTGATGACTTATGTGGGTTTATTTTATAACCAGCAACTTTGCTAAAGTTGTGGATTATTTCTAATAACTTTTTAGCAGAATCTCTGGGGTTCTCTAAGTATACCATCATGTCATCGGCAAAGAGTGATAATTTGGTTTCCTCATTGCCTATTCTTATTCCTTTAATCTCTTTCTCAGCTCTTATTGCTAAAGCTAGCATTTCTAATACAATATTAAATAGTAACGGTGATAGTGGGCAACCTTGTTCCACTCCAGATCTTATTGGGAATGGTTGCAGTTTGTCTCCATTACATATGATGCTTACTGATGTTTTTAAATAGATGCTGCTGATTATTTTAAGGAAAAGTCCATTTATTCCTATACTCTCAAGTGTTTTTTATAGGAATGGATGTTGGATTTTATCAAATGCTTTTTCTGCATCTATTGAGATGATCATATGGTTTTTGTTAATTTGGTTATTAACATGGTCAATTATATTGATAGTTTTCCTAATATTGAACCAGCCCTGCATTCCTGGTATAAATCCTACTTGTTCATAGTGTATTATCTTGGAGATGATTTTCTGTAGTCTTTTTGCTAATATCTTATTTAAGATTTTAGCATCAATATTCATTAGGGAGATTGGTCTATAATTTTCTTTCTGTTTCAACCTACCTGGTTTAGGTATCAGTACCATGTCTGTGTCATAGAAGGAATTTGGTAGGACTCCTTCATTCCCTTATTTTATCAAATAATTTATATAGCATTGGGGCCAATTGTTCTTTAAATGTTTGGTAGAATTCACATGTAAACCCATCTGGTCCTGGGGATTTTTTCTTAGGGAGTTGTTTAATTGCCTGTTCTATTTCTTTTTCTGAAATGGGACTATTCAAGCAATTTATTTCCTCCTCTGTTAGTCTGGGAAGTCTATATTTTTGGAGGTAGTCATCCATTTCACTTAGGTTATCAAATTTATTGGCATAAAGTTGAGCAAAATAACTCCTTATTATTTCTCTAATTTCCTCTTCATTGGTGGAAAGTTCTCCCTTTTCATTTTTAAGACTACTAATTTCATTTTCCTCTCTCCTTTTCTAATCAGATTTACTCAAAGGCTTATCTATTTTATTGGCTTTTTCATAGAACCAACTCTTAGTTTTATTAATTAGTTCAATAGTTTTTTTACTTTCAATATTTTTAATTTCTCCTTTTAATTTTAAATTTCAATTTAGTATTTGATTGGGGGTTTTTAATTTGGTCTTTTTTTAGTTTTTTTTAGTTGCAAGCCCAATTCATTAATCTTTTCTTTCTCTGTCTCATTCAAGTCAGCCTCTAAGGATATAAAATTCCCTCTTATTACCGCTTTGGCTGCATCCCACAAATTTTGGTATGATGTCTCATCATTGTCATTATCTTGGGTGAAATTATTAATTGTATCTATAATTTGCTGCTTCACCCAATCATTCTTTAAGATGAGATTGTTTAGTTTCCAATTACTTTTTGGTTTATTTCCCCCTAACTTTTTGTTGAATGTAGTTTTTATTGCATCATGATCTGAAAAGAAAGCATTTACTATTTCTGCTTTCTTGCATTTAATTTTGAGGTCTTTATGTCCTAATATATGGTCAATTTTTGAATAGGTTCCATGAACTGCTGAGAAGAAAGTATATTCCTTTCTATCTCCATTCAGTTTTCTCCAAAGATCCAACATACCTAATTTTTCTAATATTCTATTTACTTCTTTAATTTCTTTCTTATTGTTTTGAGGTTTGATTTGTCTAATTCTGAGAGTGCAAGGTTGAGATTTCCTACTATTACAGTTTTGTTGTCTATATCTTCTTGCAACTCTCTTAACTTCTCCTTTAGGAAGTTGGATGCCATACCACTTGGTGCATATATGTTTAATATTGATATTGCTTCGTTGTTTATGCTACCTTTTAGCAGGATGTAGTTTCCTTCCTTATCTCTTTTAATTAGATCAATTTTTACTTTTGCTTGATCTGAGATAAGGATGGCTACCCCTGCTTTTTTGACTTCACCTGAAGCATAATAAATTTTGCTCCAGCCTTTTACCTTTACTCTATATGTATCTCCCTGCTTTACATGTGTTTCTTGTAAACAACATATTGTAGGGTTCTGACTTTTGATCCAGTCTGCTATCTGCCTCCTCTTTATGGGGAGTTCATCCCATTCACATTTACGGTTAGAATTACTAAATCTGTATTTCCTGCCATCCATAACCCAGATGATGCTTTACTTATTCTTGCCTCCCCCAACCCTCTTTCCCCCTTTTAAACTTATGTACCCCTTTTGTATCACGATGCTTACCCTCTTTATAATCCCTCCGTCCCCCTCTTTGAGTCTTTTCCCTTCCTTCCTTATTATTCTTTTCCTTTTCCTCTCCCCGTTTTTAATGAGGCGAGAGAGAATTTTCTCTAAAATAAATGTCAATTATTTTTTCTTTGAGCCAACTCTGATGAGAGTAAGATTCACACAATGTTCCTCCCCCTCTCTAAATTCCCTCAGATATGATAAGTTTCCTTTGCCTCTTTGTGGGATGTGGTTTCCCAGGCACCTTCCCACCTTATTCTGCCATCATCCCTTTTCCATATCTACTTCCCTTTTTTATGTTATATCAATACAATCAAATTACACATGTATTGTTTTTGTATATCCACAACAGAAATACAATTCTCAAGAGTTATTTTTACCTTTTCTGCATCTCTTGAGTTCTATGGTTGGAGATCAAATTTTTTGTTTAGTTCTGGTTTTTTCTTCAGAAACAAATGGAATTCATTTGTTTCATTAAATGTCCATCTTCTTCCCTGGAAGAAAATGCTCAGCTTAGCTGGGTAGTTTATTCTTGGCTGCATCCCAGGTTCTTGTGCCTTTCAGAATATCATATTCCAGGCCCTTCTTTCCTTTAATGTAGAGGCAGCCAGATCTTGGGTGATCCTTATTGTGGCACCTCAGTATTTAAATATTTTTTTTTTTTTTTTTGCTGCTTGTAAAATTTTTTCCTTAATCTAATAGTTCTGAAATTTGGCCACAATATTCCTTGGGGTTTTTATTTTAGGGTTTCTTTCAGAAGGTGTTCGATGAATTCTTTCAATGCCTATTTTACCTTCTGATTCTATTACATCTGGGCAATTCTCTTTGATGATTTCTTGTAAAATAGTATCTAGGCTCTTTTTTTCATCATAGTTTTCGGAAAGTCCAATAATCCTCAGATTATCTCTCCTAGATCTATTTTCCAAGTCTGTCGTTTTTGCAAGTAGATAATTCATGGTTTTTTCCAGTTTGTCATTTTTTTGTTTTTGCTTGACTGATTCTTGCTGTCTCAATGAATCATTAGTTTCTATTTGTTCAGTTCTAATTTTTAAAGAATTATTTTCTTCATTAGCTTTTTTTACTTCTTTCTGTATATGTCCAATTGAGTTTTTAAATGTATTGTTTTGGTCTGTGGAATTTTTTTCCATTTCACTAATTTTTTTTTTAGTGAATTATTTTCTTTTTCCAATTCACAGATCCTACTTTCTTGCGAGTTCTTTGTCTTTTCCAATTCGCAAATCCTACTTTCTTGCCAGTTCTTTATTTTTTCCAATTCACCAATTTTGTTTCCCTGCACTTCCTGGGAATTTTTTAACTTTTCCAATTCGTATTTCAGGAAGTTGTTGCTCTCTTGTAAGGCTTCTCTTTCCTTTCCCCATTTATCTTCTAACTCTCTTTTGAGACTTTTAATGGTCTCTTCTATGAGAGCATCATGTAAAGGAGGACAGTCTGATGCATTTTTGCTGTTTGAGGTCTCTTCAGGTTTGCTGACCTGCTCTTTTTCTGCATAGAAGCTGTCGATCGTTCTTTTCATCTTTTTATTCATGTTTTAAAGCCTTTAGGGTATGTCTCCTAGGCAAGGGGGTTACCAGCTTCCTCTGCAGAGCAGGGAGAGATGTAAACCGATTTCCGGCTCCGAGGTATGGGAGTGCTCTGAGTGAGAGTTTTCCCTTCCCCCAACAGGAAGTGGATTCAGCACTGGCCGAGCTATCGAAGTGCCCAGTTGGGCTGTGTGGGTTAGCGATTGCCCTCGGCTAGAGACTAAGGGGTGAAAGTGTCACTGCCCCAGGCCGGAGCCTCTTGTGGGACTGTGAGTATTAGCAGCTGACCGCAGACCGCAGACCGCTGCAAACTCTGCCCAGCGTCTCTGCCTGATGCAAATCGGCCCTGGAAAAGCTCTATGGCCCCAAGCCGAGCTCCCCACTGCGCAGATTGGAGGCTAACCCGGGCTGAGTCTTCCTGCAGTGCAGGATCCCAACTGCCCCAAGGAAAAGCCCGTACTGCGGGTTGGGGCTGCGGGCTTGTGCTGAGATCTGTGCTTTCACTTTCGGTTTGAGACTCTCCTCAGAACCTAATTTCTCTCCCCGTCTGCGCTGATCTCCCCCCTGGCCCCGGAACCAACCTTTTTTTGGCGAGACTGCAGATTTTCTTCGGCCGGTGAGTTGTTCTACTTCTTATCTTTACAAATTGTAGCAGTCAAAACTATTTTTGAGGCTCGATATAATATTGATAAAGAGGGTAAGAGAAGAGCTTAGAAAGTTACAATGGAAGGAAAGAAGGAGGGGGACGAGCATTGTCTGAAACTTGATCTAATCAGTTTTGGCTTTTAAGAGGCAATGATTAATCTTTCAGTTGGAATAGAAATTTAGCTAAACCTACAAAGAAGTAGGAGAAAGAGAAAAAGCAAAGTTAGGGACAGGATACAAGGGACTGCAGAAACACTAAGGAAAAAGCTAAGAGAAGGGAGGAAGTGTTGATAGAAGATAAAATACTGCATGAAGTAGGTTAAAAAAAAACAGGACTAAGAATAGGGTGGACACTTCCTAGCTGTTTGACCCTGGGCAAGTTGCTTAACCCCAAAGGTATATACAAGGGAAAAATAGGATGGAGGAAAAATAGGATCTGGTAATCATATCTGTGAATGTGAATGGATGAACTCTCCCATAAAAAAGAAGCAAAAAGCAGAGTGGAGTAAAAAATAGAATTCTACAATATATTGTTTACAAGAAACATATTTCACATAGATATGTATATATTATACAGAGTAAAGGTAAATGACTGGAACAGAATTTATTATGCTTCTACTGAAGTAAAAAAAAAAAGAGGGGTAGCAGTTCTATTCTTAGATAAAGCAAAAGCAAAAATAGGTCTTATTAAAAGAGATAAGGAGGAAAAGTACATCTTGATAAAGAATACTGTAAATAATGAAATAGTAACAATACTGAATGTGCATGCACCAAGTGGTAGATTAGCCAAATTTCTACAGAAAATTTTAAGGTAATTACAAGAAGAAATAGACAGCAAAAATATATTGGTGGGAACCTCAACCTTCTCTCAGAATCAGACAACTCTAACCACAACATAAACAAGAAAGAAACTAGAGAGGTTAATAGAATCCTAGAAAACCTAAGCATGATAGACCTCTAGAGAATTTGAATAGACAGAAAGAAATACTGTTTTCTTGTAAGTACCTGGCACCTACATAAAAAGTGACCATGAATTAGAGCATAAATACCCCACAATCTAACACAAAAAGGCAGAAATAGTAAATGCTTCCTTTTCCGACAACAATGCAATAAAATTATATTCAATAAAGGGTCAGGGAAAGATAGACTAAAAACCAGTTGGAAATTAAATAATCTAATTCTAAATTATGAGTGCATCAAACAAAAAATACAAAGACAATCCATAATTTCATCCAAAAAAATGACAACATACCAAAATCTATGGGATGCAGTCAAAGCAGTTCTTAGGGGAAATTATATATATATATCTATATAAATAAAATAAAGAAAAGAAATGAATTAGGCATGCAATGCTAGAAAAGTACAAACTAAAAAAACTAAATACCAAATTAGAAATTTTGAAACTCAAGGGAGAGATTAATGAAAAAGAAACTAAGAAAACTATTAAACTAATAAATAAAACTAAGAGTTGGTTTTATGCAAAAATTAACAAAATAGATAAACTTTTTGATTAATTTGATCAGAAAAAGGAAAGATAAAACCAAATAGCCATCATAAAAAATGAAAGGGGTGAACTTGTCACCAATGAAAAAGAAAGTAAAGCAATAATTAGGAGATATTTTGCCCAACTGTATGGCAGCAAATCTGACAATCTAGAGAAATGACGAATAAATTGCCCAGGTTAACAGAAGAGGAAATAAAATACTTAAATATCCCATTTTAGAAAAAAAGAATTTGAACAAGTCATTTATGAACTCCTTAAGAAAAAATTTCCAGGACCAGATGGATACATCAGTGAATTCTACCAAATATTTAAAGATCAATTAATTCCAATACTATGTCAATTATTTGTAAAAATAGATAAAGAAAGAGTCCTGATAAATTCTTCTATGAGACAAGTATGGCACTGATACCTAAACCAGAAAAGTTCAAAACAGAGAAAGAAAATCACTGACCAATCTCCCTAATGAACATTTACGCAAAAATTTTAAATAAACAATTAGAAAAGAGGATATAGCAACTATCAACAAAGTAATTCACTACAACCAAGTGGGATTTACACCAGGAATGCAAGGCTGGTTCAGTATCAGGAAAACTATTGCCATAATTGATTATATTGAATAACAAAACCAACAGAAATTATATGATAATCTTGATGCAGAAAAAAGATTTAGACAAAATACAGTACCTATTCCTATTAAAAATACTACAGAGTATAAGGATAAAGGGAGCTTTCCTTAAGTAAATAAGCAGAATCTATGTAAAACCTACAGCAAGCATTATTTGTAATGGAGATAATCTGGGATGCATGCACAATAAGATTATCAATGAAACAAGAATGCACATTATCATCACTATTATTTAACATTGTACTAAAAATGTTGGCTTATCAATAAAAAAAATGAAATTAAAGAAATTTGAATGGGTAAAGACGAAATAAAACTATCACTCTTTGCAGATGATAAGATAATATGTTAGAGAATCCTAATAAGTCTTCCAAAAATATATTGGAAACAATTCACAACTTTACCAAAGCTTCAAAAATATAAACTAAACCCACCCAAATCATAGGCATTTCTATATATTACTCACAAAACACATCAGCAAGAGATAGAGAAATACCCTTAAAATTACTGTAGACAAAATAAAATACTTGGGGTTTTACCTGTCAAGACAAACCTAAGAACTATATGAATACAATTATAAAACGCTTCTCACATAATAAAATTAGATCTAAATACTTGGAAAAATATCAATTGTTCATGGCTAAGCCAAAGTAATATAATAAAAATGACAATTCTGCCTAAATTTGTCTACTTGTTCAGTTCCATACCATTTAACCTGCCAATATATTATTTTATAGAATTAGAAAACAATAATAACAAAAATCATCTGGAAGAACAAAAAGTCAAGATATCAAGGAAATTAATGGAAAAAATACAAAGATGATAACTTAGCAATACTAAACCTAAAACTATATTATAAAACCGCAGCAATTAAAACTATTTGGTATGGCTAAAAATAGAGTGGTGGATCAGTGGAATAGATTAGATACATACAACGAAATAATCAAGGCTTCTACCAATCTAGTAATTTGGTAAACCTCCAAACTCTAGCTTCTGGAATAAGAACTCATTATTTGACCAAAATTGCTGGAAAGCTGGAAAATAATATGCCAGAAAATTGGCATATATTTATATCTCACATACCATACCAAAATAAGGTCAAAATGGATAATATGGTTTGAGCATAAATCAGGATACAATAAACAATTTAAAAGAACAAGGGATAATTTGCCTATTAGATGTGTGGAGAAGGGAAGAATTTATGACCAAATTTATGACTAGAAAACATTTTGAAAGACAAAAATGGACAACTTTAATTACATTAAATTAAAAAGTTTTTACACAAACAAAACCAACAGAATCAAGATTAAAGGGAACTACAAAGCTTGGAAAAATGTTTACACCCAATGTTTCTGATAAAAATCTTATTTCTAAAATATACAAAGAACTGTGTCAAATTTATAAGAATACAAGTCATTTCCTATTGGTAAATGATCAAAGAATATGTACAATTTTTAGATGATGAAATTAAAGTAATTTATAGTTTATGGAAAAAAAAAATGCTCTAAATCGCTATTGATTAGAGAAATGCAAATTAAAACAACTCTGATATATTACTTCATACCTCTCAGATTGGCTATAATGCCAGGAAAAAGTCATAATAAGTGTTGGAGGGAATGTGGAAAAACTGAGACAGTAATGCATTGTTGGTGGAATTGTTAAATGATACAACTGAAGAGCAAACTGACTATGCCCAAAGGGTTATAAAACTGTGCATACCCTTTGACCAACTTTAAAGTTTGCAATAGATTCTGTTATATCATCTGATTATCACAGCAAATCTCAAAGATAGATGCTGTTATTAAATTTTACAATTGCGAAAACTGAGGCACAGAGAGGGTAAATGACTTGATTCACAGAGGGTTATACAGCTAGTACTTAGTGTGATATAGTGATGTAATGGTTCTACAGTTGGCACATGCTCAGTATGCTATATGTACTAACGTATTTATGGGCTGAGAGGACTTGAAATAAGGAAGCTCCAGTGAGAGTGTGCTGGAGCTGAGACTCCAGACTCCAGACTTTATCCCTGACCATCCTCATAGTGACTTTCCTGCTAAGACCAAGACCTGTCCAGTGATCCTCAAGAGGGTTAGTCTGGACATTACATATATTGAGAGCTTAGAACAATTACTTAGCAAAAAAACAAAACAAAACAAATATTTCCTTTAAAGAAATCAGAAGAACAGGAGCTAGCCCTACTATTCACTTACAAACTATCCAATAATTAGAGTGCAGAACAGAAGGCACATTCTATAAAAAAAAGTAAATCAAACATTGTTGTCATGCTTAATTAAGCAACCATCCCTATGAAAAATTCCATAGTTCTACTATTCTTTCACAATCCTTAAATTTTGTCCCATTGTGCTTGTTTCAAGGGAATAAAATTTTTCTTTTAACTTTGGATTGAATTTTCTTTATAAGTGTTTAGAGAGAAATTTAATTCTAAAGCTAATAAGGGGGAGAGTATTGACTCACCATTCTTAAGGTCCCTGGTTGCTAGGCAACTGCCTTTATGATATATAAGGTCTGTCGAGAGTTCCCAAGTACATATTCATTTATATAGAGAACTTACAAAGATGGTTTGATATTCCTATCTCCAACACCCTCTCTTGACATTTACATGTATATATGTAGCTATGTATTTCAGTATATCAGTATATGTGTATCAATCTATATTCTGCCATCAATAATCAATTTAAAGACAATTTTAAAACTCAACTAACATAACTAAAATGATATATTAAAAAAGAAATCAGGCCAGATAATTTAAGATTGCCCTTTCAGTATTCCATATCATTGGAATACGGTGCCACTGAGGATAGAATAGTGTGACTGTAATCCAAAGAGTCTGGGTTCTAGTCCTAGTTCTTCATGCCATTTCACCTTGTATAAATGATTCCATTTTTCTGATCTAGTTTTATTTTATTTGAAAAATTAGAAATCTAGTCAACTCAAATAATGCATGGTGCATGAAAATGTGCCCTGCAAATCCTAGTAATATATTCATTTCATTAGATTCATTGTTCTCTCTAATAATAATAATCATACATATAGAACAACTACAATATCTTTAAAATAATTAATTATAATACAAATTATTCAATTATCTCCTAGATGAGGTCTTGAAGGAAGGCTTCAGAAATGTTATGTTAAGTTCAACTGGATTTTAAGTCCAATAATGCCAGGGAACCTATTCTAAATTTAGGACAAGGCATAATAGAGTATGGAACAAGAGGGCAAAACAAGATTGGAGAATATTTATCCCAATTTACCTAGAATGTAATGCATGCAATGGAGAGACATATAAAATAAGTCTGACTAAGGAATTTATAGATGAGCTATTTAAAATTTTCAAAAGTGGAATGAGGTGTTCACACCTCTGCATTAGGATGATTACTTTAGAATTAATGTATAGGAAAGATTAGAAAATGCAGAGACTACATTAAATGGGTTGATTTTGAGATCATTTCAATGATCCAGAAAAGAAATAATGAGAGTTTGAACTACAGAAATAAAAGGAAGCAAAGGAAAAAGGAAGAGAAAACTGAAAGATCTTCTGAAAATAGAATTGATCAAATGACAAAGCTTAGCTATTAATTCATTGTTATAATGGGGGTGAAATTGAGGAAAAGTGGATTATCAGAGATACATCTATCTATCCATCTCTGTCTCTCTATATCTATAAATATTTTGAATCGAGCTTATTGAAGAAGTATGAAGCCTTTTATAGAAATGAGGAAATGTAGAGGATTAATAGATCTTAAAGAGACAACGTTGATTTTAGCTGTGAGTTCATTGTTTGACATGCCAGTGGGATATCCTTGTAAAAATATATCCAATAAGTCGAAAATGGTAGGAGACACTGAGCTTAAGGGAGAAGTTAGGAGGATATATATATATATATATATATATATATATATATATATATAAATTTGAAGATTTTTCACATAAAAGTGATTATTAAAACTATGAGAGTTTGTTGGATTGTCAAAGTAGAGAGTCTGGCTGGGAGAAGGCTTGGGGACTGAGGCTTAGAAAAAAGATGAGCTATCAAAAAAGACTTAGAATATGAGTCAGACATTCCTGCCTACTGAAGTCTAATATTGAAATCGCATTTTCTCCTCTAGGTAGAATGGTGATAGACTACTATGATGTGGGAGCTGTGTGCTTTCAAACATCATCAATGTGTTTATTTATTTTGGTTAAGTAGACTATTTTTTTTTTTAAACTAGAAGAGTCTGTTAAGATGGCAATGGTCCTGTATTGGAAATAACAGTAGTATTAAAAAAAATAAACCAATAAAATTTGAAAAAAAATAATTCAAGTAGAAAGAGAATAAAAAAGACAACAGTTTCAGAGCAGTCAAGGAAGAACAAAAGAAAAAGAGATAATAGTCCACATTTTAAGTAATGTCTGCTCTATCCCACATTTGTTGTAGTGACTAATTGAACTAATACAGTGAAGAGTATTTTGGAATTGTGCAGTGCTCTAAAATGTATGATCATTCACTTTGCTCTCATCTGACAGGTTGTAATCCAAATACTGAACAGATGTCTTGTAAATATATTCTATTGATGGAGTTGCCATTATGCACAGAGAAGGCAATGTTTCTGCATAACTTTTAGAAGTATGCCAAAGGGGCAGCTGCCAAATGATTTACTCCCTGAGGAAGGTTGGCACATGGGATGGATGTTGGAATGTGCTATACCATGTTTATGAATCCCCTAATTACAGAATCTACTTGATGAAAGACTTCAAAGGTCATTTATTCCAATTTATTCTTGCCAATAATCCCCTCTAAAACATCTCCAATAGGTGGTCACACACCCTCTACTTAAAGACCTCCTGCTAAGTTGTTTTAAGGTCCAAATGAGATATTTGTAAAGCTCTTGATACAGCACCAGGTACCTGTCAGGTACTTAATGATTTCTTATACCTACCTGACCCCAACAGTGAAATCTACCACATCTGAAGACAAATTCATTCTGCTTTTGGATAGCTGAGTTTATTAGGAAATTTGCACAATTTTATTATATCTTAATCTACCTTCCCCTCATGCACATTGTTAGTTATTTTTTTTCCTTAAAAGGTATTAAAGCTTTGGTCAAAATTGAGTTTACTCAGGGAACTAAAGCGTCAAACTATTGACATCACTTCCCTTTCACCGAAGTACCAAAGCACTTTTTAATATAAAAGAAATTTTGCTGGTGGCTCATCATGGAAAATAAAAGAAAGGAAACTGTTTACCTGAGTCAGGATGCTCTCATTGACTATTCTTGTTGAATAGCCTTCTCCTCATATGGCTAAATAAATCTTTTAAAAATTATCCATTGATCTATGAGTGTCTTGTTTTGTTATAATATTTAACAGCAATTACTAGAGGATTGGCTTGAATCTGATCCACCTCAAAACACATCTAAACTAACAAATTTAGTACATACTAACAATTTTCTTTATTGATTGTTTTTCTACCCCCTGGTTCAATAGAATACCTTGTAAATTTCTTCAACATGGCAAACTTTCAAATTCTTAAAGACAGCTATTATTTCCCTTCCTTGTGTGTATGTTTTTTTCTTTTCTTTTCCCCTCCTTCCTTCTTTCTTTCCTTCTTTCCTTCCTTCTTTCCAACCTGCCTTCCTTCCTTAGTTCTTGATTTCTTCATCAGGCTAATTATCATGAGCTCAAAAAGAACCTAGATGTGGAAGGAGTCAACATTTTTCCAATCTAATGCTTAACTGGAAAAAAAAAATTGACAAAAGATGTTCCAGTTTTTATCTTAATACTTCCAGTGAATGAAGGTCCACCTTACCCTTAAAGGCAACTTAATCTACTTTTGGAATAGCTTCCAACATTAAGTTTTTACTGACATGAAATTTAAAGTAACTTCTTTAAGATTTGAATTATTTGTGTTGTGCACAAGGCTAAATGTAAAATGTAGACACAGATAGTAAACCTAAATTATCTACTCTCTCTTCCATATGATAATTACTAAATTACTTGAAGATTGTTATCCTCAATTAGTCTTTCCTACTACCTAAACATTCCTAGTTTCATAAGTCAATTTTCATATGAAATGTACTCCTCTTGTTCTCTTGTATATTCTCAACCCGTCCTGTTGGTCCTCTGAATATGATCAATCTAGTCAATGTCTTTATTTAAATATGGTGATCAGAACTGGAAAAAGTATTCTGGAGGTGCCCTAATCAGTGTAGAATATAATGAAGCTTGTATTTTCCTCGTCCTTGACATTCTTTATACAGGATAGCATGGCATCTTTTAATTCATAGTTGGTTCATATGTAGCTCTTGATCCACTAAAATGTACAGATCATTTTCAATCTGGACTAGCTTGAGTTCCATCATTTTCAATTTGTTAATATGCTTTTTAAATTTTTGAGATTCAGTCGAAAATTTCTGGGTTTGAAAAGAGAGACCTGCTTTTAATGCTAATATTGTGTGCTTATTAGTTCTATGATCATGGGCAAGACAAATAATATCTCTACATTCTAATTTTCACATTTGTCAATTAAGGATAATAATACCTGTAGTCCATACATCAGATGAAGATAAAAATCAGGAGATGTATATCAATTGCTTTGTAAATAGTAAACATTATTATCTGACTTAGAGTTGCATGGAATCAATGGTCTAGAGCTAGAGAGTTCTTGTAAATTCACCACAAAACTTAGATATTGATTTGACACATTTAATCCATAAATCAAAACCATTAGATCTTTGATCTTATTGGAAGCTGTATCTCTAGAGTGCTTCTCAATTTTTCACTTACCTTGGGATTGTGAAAAACTAGTTCTGTGGAATATGTCAATCAGGCAATTGATAGAATTTAAGATCTATTCCTACTACTTATTTGAACCACAAATAAAAGAATAGCCCTAATAAAACTTGAAAAAAATGAAACTGTTAATATTTCCAATATTTAATGACCAACGGGATGATGAAAGCAAAATACTGTATGTTATAGAATTGACATTCAATGATGTGTAATTTCAGTCTTGCAACTTTTCTCTCCCTTTAAACTTAGTAAAGATTCTTCAAGAGTTTCCATGGTCTGAATGGCCAACATTTTGGTGATGAGCTTCCTCAAATTATAAAGGCTTTTCATTGTAAAGTAATTTGCCAGAAGACTCATATTTGTAGCTTTTTCAAATTAGTCAAAACTACCAGAGGTAACATTCAGGTGGTTATGCTTTTGAAAACTCATGGGCACCATGATTTTTTATTCACATGTCTATACCAGAAGAAAGAATTGAAAGAAAATATGCTATGTGAATTTGCATACATACACATATGCATTTACAAACATGAAAAAATGCATAATTAAAACTAAAAAAACAAACAAACAAACCCACTTACACTAACCACTTAATATTTAAGTAGAGTAGAAATAGATACAATATTTTTCAGGCTTTACATCTTCCAATTGCTTTATAACCAAGAATTATTTTTACAGTGAAAAAAGTTAAGTTTCTCATGAAGAACAGAGTGTGAAGTGTGACTTTTTTCAGAAAGCATGGGGGCTAAAAAGAACTGACAAATTTTCCAGATTTCACAAGATGTTTAGCAGAATAACCTTTCCTTAGGTCAATATTAACAGCCCAATCGTTAATGTTTTCCTTGTTAATAAATGTCACTGTCATTGACATGACATTTTCTTCATTCTTTAATCAGCAAATATGTGTAACAAAGGTTGACAATTATTACTTCATTAATTTAAATTAATTTCATGGTCAGAAATCTGGCATTTAATATAAAAGTGACTGCTTTATCAGAGTAGGTATTAAATAACTGAATGTAATGTAAGTTTTATAAAATTAAATTATATTATACAATTAATTTTGAAAAGTAATTCTATAATGTATAACTAATATTTTTCAATAAAATCCTAATCATAGTATGAAATTGACTTTGAATTTTAAATGTACATAGCAGAGGGCATATTTAGTTGTTCCTTGAGTTATTTCTGACTCTTTGTGACCTCATAAAGAGTTTTCTTGGCAAAGATACAGAGTAGTTTGCCATTTACTTCTTCAACTCATTTACATTTGTAAAATGAAGAAAGTGAGGCAAATGCCTTTTCAGTACCCAGCGTTAATTTAGCTGAGCCTTATAAAAGATATGAATGGACAATTTTGCCACAAGGAATGAAAAACAGCCTTACTATGTGTCAAATGTATGTGGCTGCTGCTCTTACTCCAGTAAGAAAAGCATTTCCAAAAGCTATGTTGTTACATTATATGGATAATATATTGGGGTGTGCACCTGAGGAACAAATGCTGGAAGCATGTCTACAAAAGACCATAGAAACACTAAGGAACTACAAATTGCACATAGCTCAAGAAAAAATGCAAAGACATGCTCCTTTTCAATATTTAGGATATGAAGTTTACCCTAAGGTACTTACAGTACAAAAACTTTCCTTAAAAACAAAGAAACTAAACACCTTAAATGACTTTCAGAAAATGATAGGAAATATCCAATGGATGTGTCCAGTGTTAGGCTTGACTACCTATCAATTGCAACCATTATATGACATTTTAAGGGGAAAAGTTAGGTCTCAGACAAGCAAAATCCTGGATTCTGGAGTCCAAAGTCACCAGCCTCTCTCCTAGTAGTCCAGTGGCCAACTGCCTCTGGCCTCTCTCCCTCCACCCTCCAATGCTTGTCTGTGATTATCTTAACAGCAAACATTCAGCAAGCATCAAAGGTGAGAAGATCCATTTATCCAAATATATGCTAATGGAGTCATTGTCTCATATTGATTATGCAATTAGCCTTAGGTGCTTGGTTGTCTGTCTGATTCAAGCACACCTATTTGGAGTTTCAGCTCCTCTACAAGATATATAAAGATCAAATGACTTGCATAGAGATTACACACAGTAATTGTTTAAGATAGAATTCAAACTCAGGTACTTCTTACCTTCACTTCTTGATTACTATATCCCATAACTCTTTATTTTAGCAGAACTCTGTTCATTTGGCTCAGTCTTTTCAAAATTCAGGACCAACTCACCAATAAGACTAGTACCTTATTGGAGAAAGTTATTGCTTTAAGGTAGAAGAAACCCTTAGAGAGTTGTTTTTCAGGCCTCCTTCCTAGTCCCACCTAGATACATTGTTCCCCTGATATCTGACCTCCAATAAAAGTGGCCAAAACAAAACATAACAAAACAAAAACAAATAAACAAATAAAACAAACAAAAAACAACACACCAAGACTACCTGAGTAATGAATCATGATCAAGCAAAGAAAACCCTATTGTCAAAATTATGACTTTTGTTTACTTTATACTAAGTGTCTTCAATCAGGTCCATGAACCTTGCCATATGTCTAGTATAAGAGAATCTATCTCCCTTGTATCTGTTTGTGGTGCTTAATCTAAACTTGTTCACATGACTCCTTTGAGAGTAGCATTCCAGACTCTCCAGAAACTCTTCCTGTCTCTTCTACCTCCTCCTTGCTTCTGACAGGTTAACCCCTGGGCTCAACATATATACTTTTACTTTTGCTCTTATCACTCCAACTTCCTCAATGAACTATATTCAATTAAAAACTATAATCCCTAAAAGAACTGTGCTTGTCTGATGACTTTCTTGCTCAGAAATGTCATAAATTATATCAGTCAATAGTTTCCTGCTACCATAAGTGTTTTCAAGTATTTACAAAATTAAAATAAAAAAACAGATTTACTCTAACTGTGAAAGCAAAATAGCATGTAACTTACAAATTCATGCTTATACTACTCTCCTTTATTTATTCTGTACTATAGTTAAACTATATCCGTTTTTATACCTTAACATGCCCCACATTTTCCCCACACCTTTCTTCATTTTAATGTGTTTATTTTTTTAAAACAAAAGAGAAAAAAATAGAAAAATAAAAAATGGTCATGTGTACAGCAGAACATAAGATGATTCAAATTTAATCAATTTTCATTTCAAGAAAGTATATATTATATATATGTATTTATATATTGATGGGGACTGAGGATGGTGTTCAGGGAAACATTCTGCAACTTAAAAGTTTTTAAAAATATAAAAAATATTTTAAATGCAATTGTGGAAAATATTAAATAAATGAAAATAAATAAATAAAAGGAAGTGTATAATAAACACTACACATTTTATTTAGAATGTCCAGGTTTTCTTTGTCTCCCTGTAGGTTTTCTTTTGTACTCTGCAGTGTACTTCTTGCTTTATTCTTTCTTTTTTCCCTTTCCTCCTCTGATACCTCCCCCAAGCAGTCTACAATTAAACACTGTTTTAGTTACACACACACACACACATCTACATAGATATACACACATATCTATATATATTCACATGCATATACTTACATATAGATATTTATAATCATATACATTTTTGTCTTTTTTTAGAGGTGAATAACATCATCATTTTTAGATCCAAGTCTTTTCATATTTTTTCTAAATCTACCAATTAATCATTTCCTACACCATAGAAATATTCCCATTGTATACTATCTTGCTTTTTTAAATAGTTTAAAGCAATATTAATATGACTGACATTTTCTCACTTTTTTCTTTTATGATTGTTTTAACTTTGACTTTGAGAATAATGATTTTTCTAATAAATTTTACTCCAAATCATTGTTATGCTTGTGTGTATTTCTTGTTTTATATCCCTGCTGATTCCTTTCCTTTACTTCTTCATGCTACCTTACCTTGCTATTACTTAACTTTGCCCTCCCTCACCCAAGAATCCCTCCCCTCTCCTTCCCCTTCATCCTTTCTCTTCTTCTTAATCTAATTCCCAATAATCTACATACCTTCTATACTCTCTCCATTTATCCTATTCCTCCTCTTATTTCTTAAAAATATAGGAGACTTCTACATCCTTCTATATATATATATATATATATATATATATATATATATATATGTATTGTTTCTTCTTTAACCCATTCCCAATGTGAGTAGGATTCCAGAAGTACCAGCCCTCTTCTCCCAAATAATTCTTCCATGTCATTTCTTGCTCTTGCACCTCATTTATATAGCCTAGTCTTTTTATCTTATCCTCACATGGTTTTGCTTTTTAGAATCCCATCAGCTCTCCCCCAATCTTTCTTTAGAACTAGAATTTCTTGTATTGTTCTTTTTATTTTTTTAGGCTTTTAAAAAAAGTTTTTCCTCAATTTTTCTCATTTAATTTTTAAAATGTTTTTTTGAGTACTATGAATTCTTTTTGGGTAGGGGATCATTTGACATTACTCTTTGGTATAAGAGAGGTTTTTTTTTTTTTAATTTTTTTTTTTTATTTCAGTGTCCTCTGAAGATGATCTTCAGTCTTTGTTATTCCCATAGTAACTTTCTATGATTGGGTTTCTTCTCTTTTGCCTATTCGTTTTGTAGCAGATTGTTAGTGTAATCTATATCTGGGGTATGGCTGATAGTGTCTGGAGCCTCATGTCCTCCTTTAGTTCTCTTGACCTGGAACCCTCAACCAAGAACTCCTCCTTCTTATCAGTGTCAGCAGCGCTGTCGTTCCTTCTCACCTAGTGCCATGTCTTGCTAGCACAGCTGGGAAGTCTTTTCACAAGAACTCCCCTCAATCTTTTCTGACTCAGACCACCCCCCACACTGTCTGGGAGATGAAAGTTCCTGTGCCTAGGGACTAGGGGAACCTCTTAACCCACTTAGCCCTAGGGCTCACCATCCATGGAACTAGCTGTGTGTTTACACTTTCACAGGGGCCAAATCTCATTCCCCGGTTCTTTCTTCAGATCTTCTCCAATTGCCCCGGGAGGAGGGCCACTGTTCTGCACCAACTACCACATACCATTCTATGTTTGCCCTGAGATTCAATTTTGTCTTTCTTGAGGGGAAACTTAGGAGAGCTTGGAATTTACTGACCTGCTCCTCCAAAGTCCCAAAATCCTCTGATCTATCTTTCTAATGTCTGAAAGGTCCACCCCTGACTTCTTTATCTTGTGTTAAACCTGTATACATTTTTAATATTCTAAATCAAATTTAATTATATTACTTTTCCTAATGTCCCAAGCAGATGTGATCTCTCCTCACTCATGGAACTGTAATGTCACATTGCTTATCCTCTATTCTTAATCTGCATTTTACTTCCTAAACTAATCTATTTATTTAGTGCTATACCAATCAGACTTCCAAGAAAATATTTTAATGATCTAGAAAAAATAACAACAAAATTCACATGGAATAATAAAAGGTCAAGAATCTCAAAAGAATTGATGAAAAAAAATCAAATGAAGGTGGCCTAGCTGTACCTGATCTAAAACTATATCAAAATAAAGCAGCAGTCACCAAAACCATTTGGCATTGGCTAAGAAATAGATTAGTTGGTCAGTGGAACAGGTTAGGTTTACAAGACAGAATAGTCAACTATAGCAATTTAGTGTTTGACAAACCCAAAGATCCTAACTTTTGGGATAAGAATTCATTATTTGACCAAAACTGCTGTGATAACTGGAAATTAGTATGGCAGAAATTAGGCATGGACCCACACTTATCACCGTATACCAAGATAAGATCAAAATGGGTCCATGATTTAGACATAAAGAACGAGATTATAAACAAATTGGAGGAACATAGGATAGTTTATCTCTCAGACTTGTGGAAGAGGAAGAAATTTGTGAATAAAGACGAACTAGAGACCATTATTGATCACAAAATAGAAAATTTTGATTACATCAAATTAAAAAGCTTCTGTACAAACAAAACTAATGTAAACAAGATTAGAAGGGAAGCAACAAACTGGGAAAACATCTTCACAGTTAAAGGTTCTGATAAAGGCCTCATTTCCAAAATATATAGAGAACTGACTCTAATTTATAAGAAGCCAAGCCATTCTCCATTTGATAAATGGTCAAAGGATATGAACAGACAATTTTCAGATGATGAAATTGAAATCATTACCACTCATATGAAAGAGTGTTCCAAATCATTATTAATCAGAGAAATGCAAATTAAGACAACTCTGAGATACCACTACATACCTACCAGATTGGCTAAGATGACAGGAAAAAATAGTGATGAGTGTTGGAGGGCATGCGGGAAAACTGGGACACTGATAT
Organism: Sarcophilus harrisii; assembly: GCF_902635505.1. NCBI lineage: Eukaryota > Metazoa > Chordata > Mammalia > Dasyuromorphia > Dasyuridae > Sarcophilus > Sarcophilus harrisii. The sequence continues at coordinate 407,975,898 of NC_045426.1, forward strand.
ATTGTTGGTGGAGCTGTGAACGAATCCAACCATTCTGGAGAGCAATCTGGAATTATGCCCAAAAAGTTATCAAACTGTGCATACCCTTTGATCCAGCAGTGTTTCTACTGGGCTTATACCCCAAGAAGATACTAAAGAAGGGAAAGGGGCCAGTATGTGCCAAAATGTTTGTGGCAGCCCTGTTTGTAGTGGCTAGAAGCTGGAAACTGAGTGGATGCCCATCAATTGGAGAATGGTTGGGTAAATTGTGGTATATGAATGTTATGGAATATTATTGTTCTGTAAGAAATGACCAGCAAGATGAATACAGAGAAGCTTGGAGAGAATTACATGAACTGATGCTAAGTGAAATGATCAGAACCAAGAGATCATTATATACGTCAACAACGATACTGTATGAAGATGTAATCTGATGGAAGTGGATTTCTTTGACAAAGAGACCTAATTCAATCTCAATTGATCAATGATGGACAGAAGCAGCTACACCCAAAGAAAAAACACTGGGAAATGAATGTAAACTGTTTGCATTTTTGTTTTTCTTCCCTGGTTATTTCTATCTTCTGAGTCCAATTCTTCCTGTGCAACAAGAAAACTGTTTGGATCTGCACACATACATTGTATCTAGGATATACTAGGACATATTCAACATATATAGGACTGCTTGCCATCTAGGGGAGGGGGTGGAGGGTGGGAGGGAAAAATCGGAACAGAAGTGAGTGCAAGGGATAATGTAAAAAAATTATCCTGGCATGGATTCTGTCAATAAGAAATTACTATAATAATAAAAAAAAATCTGCATTTTACTTAAAAGTGTATGTTTCATGGTTAGCAGCATTGTAAGCTCCTAGAAGGCAGACACCATGTCTTATTTTGTTGTCATCCCAGGAGACTAGGAATTCCTTACACTTTTACTTAGTAGGCACTGTGTATGTGTGTGTTTGTACATGTGTGTGTGTGTGTAGGATATACATACATATATGCAATATAGGTATATGTGTATATATACACATATTCATGCATACATACCCTAATGCACATATAGGTTTGTTATTAATCACAATATAAATATGTATTGTGTGTTCATACATAAACACATTTTCACACACACATATATTTCAAGATAAACACATATATATAAATATATATATGGATGTGTCTCTCTTTATATGATATATATATACATATATGTGTGTGTGTGTGTGTGTGTGTGTGAAAAAGGGGAAATTTATAAAATACTTATGGAAAATGATGAAATTCTATTTAGTAAATTTAGACTGTGCCCATTTGATGCCAACATAATTGTTTGAAAAGATGAAAATGTCCCTCCCCCACTAAATATTGGTGATTATAGAGAATAATAAGATAATTTCAATGATTTAAAAAAAATTAACTGCTTATTTTCCTGCAGAAGTTAGGCAGTTACAGAACCATGTTGTCTTTCTTCATGAAATCAGAAAGTGAGCATGGTAATTATATAAGAAATAAATTTAATTAAGGACAATCTAAACCATCCAGAGATCAGTTTCTGTCAAAAGAACATACCCAGGAAAAGGCACCAAAAAATGCATATGATGATCAAAGAGTAGTTTTGGATGACCTAAGAGCATGAAAATACCACTGATAACCTGGGTAACAGCCAGAAACTTATAACTGAAATGCTGGCATTGGCCATTTTGCCTGCAAGATTGAAAGGAGTAGGCAGACTTATTTTTTCACACAGAAACCAAGAAACAAAGGAGACACAAGTGACAAGAGACAGAAAGGGAAGACAGAACTAGATAAGGATGAGAAGTAAGAGAGAAGTGAGATTTCCAGTAGTTAAAGAAAAAAGAAAAGAGTCATGGACAAAAAGAGAGAAGAAAAGATAATGTAGTGGTTGGTTTGGGGGGGGGGGAGTGATATCTTAACACTGAAATTTTTGAAGAGATCATACTATATTTCGTGTGTGTGTGTGTGTGTGTGTGTTTGTGTGTGTGTGTGTGTGTGTGTGTGTGTGTGCGTGTGTGTGGTGTCTTATTGATCAATCAGAAGTCTAATACAAATTCATCACTATTAGAGATAGGGGGTAATTCTGAGTTCAAATCTGACCTCAGATACTTACTACCTGTGTGACCCTGAGCAGACAGGTTGCTTACCTTCTTTATGCTTCAGTTACTTCAACCACAAAATGGGGATAATAACAGCAGGTACCTCCCAGGATTATTGTGAAGTTCAATTGAGATAATATTTGTACAATGATTGGAACATATTCATTTTATAAATTCTCATCCCTCTTACTTAGATGAAGATATCTCCATTCAAGGACTTATTCACCACAGAAATCCATTCATTCTTTTACATAGTTACAAAAATATGTATTTGGTATTTTATGACTTTTAATATATTTGCATCCCAACAGCTCTGTGAGTAGCTATTTGTGTCATATTTTCTCCATTTTATAGATGAGAAAGCATAAGTAGATTCATTGTGTTAATACCTCATTCTATGATGCTAGGATAGTCGAGATCTTTGTCTTATGAGGAATGTGTTTTCATGTGTGTAGGCCTTTATGATGTTCTCAGATATTCTTGAATGAGATGTTTTTCCTTCATGTCCTCACTAATTAATGTAGTTCTTCCCTCTTATTTTAAGGACGAAGAGACTGAGGTGCTGTGAAAAATTGTTGCTAATAAAAAAAAAAAAAAAAACTCTGTTGCTAACTCCAAAGCCCAATAATTGCTTATTAGGCACCTGTTATGTGCCAAACACTGTGATAAGCCATGGAAAACAAATAAGATGAAAGGCAAAAAAATAAAGATGAAAGGAGAGCCAGAATTCAGACACAGATTCTAAGACTTTAAATCCAATGTTTTTCCCAGCAGCATTCCCTAGGATAATATTTAGCAAAAGTTAGTTTGCAGCATGGTTATGCATGCTATTCAGTGGCCCCTATTTGTGTAGTTGTCAAGTCTTGGATCTAAGTTGCTAGCATTAGAGTCAAGAGGATCAGTTTCTAATAAACATGTACTGTGTGACCCTGAGTAAGTCATCAAACTTCTCAGAATCCCCAATAACTCTCAAAGCCTTTAAATTATGGAGCAGGCCCTGATATGTATTGATGGAAGGAGTTTACTGTCATCACTACTTGTTCAATCACTTGTAACTCTTTCTCTCAAATGCTGACTCCCATTTCTCCATTTTTCATCTTTTCCAATTGCCAACTTTTAGTACTACACATCTTTTCTGATCATCTTTTTGTTGGTTATTTAATTGTCTAAAAGCTACAGCTTCTTATAAAAATATAGTCCAGTGGCAACTATATGGTACAGTGGAGAAAGGACTGACTCTGGAGTCAGGAAGCCTGAGTTCAAACTTACTAAGGTATGTGACTCTGGGAAAGTCATTTAACTCCAATCACCACTCCCCAACAAAAAAGAAAATAATATCCCAAATAGGAAATAAGAGATATACACCAATATAATAATTCTGATGAGAAATAGAAATTATTAGAAAAAAGCACTAATTTTAGACAAAGCTAGATCAGATTGAATAAAAAAAGAAAAATAGGGAAATTATACTTTAAACCAGCTATATCAATCAATAATGTTTTAGACTATTTAAAATAACTAGACAGATAAGGTTGGAATATTTCTGTACTGTAGGAAATGATGAATTAGTGTATTTAGAAAAATAAGGAAAGACTTAGATTTATGATGGATGATATTAACCACTTTCAGAGAAACAGAGGACAAGTAAGCATAGTATGGCCTTAAATAGATATTTATGAACATGTTTGTGTAAATATGTGTGTGATTATAGATATCTACTTACATATAAATGTGAGTATATATATATGTATATATGTATTCATATGTATGAATAAATATGTTTAATTGTAGCCTTCTTGAGGAAGATTGGGGAGAGGAAAGGGGAAAAAAAAAGAATAAAGCAAAAAGTGCACAGCAGAGAACAAAAGAAAATCTATAAGGAAACAAAGAAAAGATGGTCAGCTCTGAACACAGTAGGTAGTATTTATTATATACACTTTATTGAAATGAAAATCCATTATTCCATATTTTGAATCTTCTCTTGTTTTGTTTTGCATGTGGCAATTTTTTCTTCTGTTTCTTTTTTTAATTCTATATTTAAATTCTAAATTAATTATTTAACTAAAAAATAAAAACAAAAAATATATCCCAAGAAAGGGCAGGTCTTAAAAAACAACAACAAATTTTATTGCCCTGTAAATGTAGTATGAGATCTTTCCCTTTTCTTTCTGCTTTGGTAACTTAGGAAAATGAATGCTGCCAACTTTCCAGATGACAAGATCTCTAGCTGATAGAGAATAAATGGAAATGTGAGAGGGAGAAGGTGAAAATTCACAAAGATGGGGGTGATGGCAATTATAAGAGAGCTCTAGAGGTGCTGTCCTCATTTTATATAGTGAACTTGGCACCAGAAGAGTGAGAACAATACAGATTCATCCTACCCTCGTCTAAGATCTGGGCCCAAGATCTGGGTTTCAATTTGTCTTAAAAGCCAAAGAGAATATCATCAGTACTTTTTGATCATCCGAGATTAGAGATTTTGGTTAGCATTAAAAAGGATTCTAATGGAAGTCCCTTGGCACTCTACAAGTTATTTCTGATATATTTGAATTAAGCATATATATATATATATATATATATATATATATATATATAAAACTAAAATCGTCTAAATTTTCTATTCATTACTTTCCAAAGCTCTCATTCACTATAGTGCTGATAAGAAATTTTGAAAAAATCATTTTATGTTGTGAAAAATAAACATTAATGTAATTTAAAATATGGTCTATGTATGGATAGCAAATTCCTTTTAAATTATCTTTTCCCCTATGCGTTGGAAAGCATTAATGTATTAAATACACTATTCTATAGTGAGACACACTAATATGGAATAATTTTGTGATTGCACAGAGAACTGCATATATAGGTACTTAATTCTTCTATAATTGTAAATTGTAAATAATTCATCATCCTAGAGGAACAAGATATCTGGCATCAAATACTCTTAATGATGGCTAAACCAGCATACACTCTTAATATGATTACTAAACAAAAACTTGGACTTATCATTAATGTTTAGAACTGATAAATTATACATTTTAAAAATTAAATTAAAAACCAGCAACAGAAAAATATAAATTGTTTTCTCAATTTAGATAATGTATGGCTCACTATGAAGTAAGCTTTCAAGTTTCCCAAGAGAGGCCTGGAAAAACAATAAGAATTTATTCTGTTTAATAGATATTACAGAGACATTTTCATTTTCTTTCTAATGGGTTGTGAAAAATATTTCTTTGTTCATTTTCTATCATGCCAACTGGTAATAATGCCTAAAACTAAATATGAAATTGCTTCTGATTAATATGTTAAAGAACTGAGTATTTTAAATGTAAATCACAGATGATCTTAATTTTGACAAAAGGAAAATTCAACTTCTTATTAGACTAACCTTAAAAGGAAAAGGACTGTGATCAATGGATCATATGCTAGTAAATTCAAATCAGAGCAAATGTAGATTACTCAAATATAATCACATTGTACATTTATTAATTACAAACATTGTCAATTTACTAAAGGGAATCACTGAAAAATTGATGTCCAAGTTTTCCTGTAATTAAATATGAATATCTATCTATCTATTCACCTAAATTACTGATATAATTAAAGAATTGGTAACCTTCACTAATTCACCATTCTTTACTAAATCAATGAAAGGCTATTTTGTTAATATTTTTAAAATAGTTATAATTACTATTAAAATGGGTGCTTGTATAACTGATACTTTTTCATGAGTGAGTCTCCAATTCTTTTTCTTTAGGTTAAACTTGATTTGATGCTAAATTAGATTTTATTAAAAACTTGCACTAGCAGAAGAAAGTTGGTCACATTTTAATTTATCCTTCGGGAGCTTTGCAATGTTAACTGAATGGAGATTCTCATCATATTTTCTTTGAAAAAATACAGATAAAAAAAGAAAAATATAGATCAATGTCCTTCATAGTTGTTTTATATTGCATTTTTTTTCCTGTGATTTAGCAAGAATGAGAGACAACAGATGGACAGCCTGAATGCTCCATTTGTACCCCTTAAATATTAATAGAATGAAAGGAAGCCCTCCAGTGTTGTCAGTGACTACTTTATGGAAGATTTATGACAGAAATTGCAAAAGATGAGAGGGAATTGCCATCTGCATTAGTGAAGGTACTACCAATTCAATCACAAGCAACAAACATTTATTAACTACCTACTAGAAAAGATCCATCAAAGTACATGATGTGCTTACTAAGAGCAGTTGGAGATTTGTTTAAAGTACTATATACTGGATTTTATTTCAGAGTAAACTATTTACTAGCAGAAACAAAACTTGTATTTCTTATCTCAAAGATTCACAGTAGTTCTGGCATTAAGAAAAAAGAATAAAAGTTGAGAGGATTTGGTTCATAATTATCAATATCCATATTCTTATGGCAATTAATATGGTTTTAGGACAGGCAAGATCTTAGTCATTCAAAGTAATTTAAGAATCCTTGGCTAACCTACAATCTCTCTCTGTTTCTCTGTCTCTCTCTTTGTCTTTCTGTCTCTCTCTCTGTGCATGTCTCTGACAGTCACTCTGTTGCTGTCTCTGTCTCTCTCTGTCTCTGTCTGTCTCTCTGTATGTCTGTGTCTGTCTCTCTCTCTCTGTATCTGTGTCTCTGTCTGTCTCTGTTTCTCCCTCTTTCTCTCTTCTCTGTGATTTTTTTAATTATTTAAAAAAGCACTTTTCCATATCTGCTTTTTTCTTTCTTTCATATTGATCCTTGATTTTTCTTTCTTTCTGCCCTTTATCTTGTTTTCTCCAAATGTCCAAGATTTTTATTTCTATACTGATTTCTACATTCTTATACTATAAAGTATTTTATTTTTGGTTGCATATTTCTCAGACTCTGCTACCATCATTTCTATTTAACATTTCTAACAATTAATTATGCTTGAACCCTAGGAATATCTTATGGCTCTCTTAAGTTGAATTAGGAGTAGCAGAAGGACTTCTGTAATCCCCTATAGCTAATATCAAACTTGGTAAATATGATAATAAAGGCTAAAAATTTTAGCTGGCTCAGAAAAAGAAAGTGATGAAAAAGGAGCCTGATTAATTCAAACGAGATAATGTGTGTAAAGTGCTTTGTAAAATTGAATGTGATATATAAATATGAATTATTATTAAATTTTAGTTTAATAAGATATCAGATATTAATACTGGAAATGCAAATATACTGTCTTTCCACATTATGCAAACATTCAATTAAGTGGGTTTAAACTTAGTCCAAAGGAATCTGTGAAAAAAAAATATTTTATTTGGCTTTGTGGTGTGGGTTAGAGCAAAGATCATGAGGATTTATAGAAAATTACTTGGAAAGTTAATAAAAATATGACCTTTGGTACTATGTGGGTCAAAAAGCAATCAAAAAACAGAAGTATATATATAGAAATACACATATGCTGTCACAGATAAGGCATATCCACACACTATATAGCAACACAATAAGACAGAGAGATGACCAGACTTTAATATTATAGGTAATATGTTCACAGATATTAGAATCACTTATCCTAAGTTTATTCCATATAGATGAAATATCTCCTAACTTTTTTTCTGAAGCAATTGGGGTTAAGTGACTTGCCCAGGGTCACACAGCAAAGACATGTTAAATGTCTGAGACCAGATTTGAACTCAGGTACTCCTGACTTCAGGGCTGGTACTCTACCCACTGTGTCACCTAGCTGCCCTATCACTCCTAATTTCAATACCAAATGACATATTTCAAAATCACAAAGAACACAGTTATATTTCAAGCTAGGTCTATGTACCTGCGTGGGCTTTTGAAAACATACTAAAATTGATTGATAAGCAAATTCGCACCTTTTATACATACAAACTAGTAACTAGTTACATGTTAGTCATTGGACTCATTTCAGAATAGGATTTTCAAGAACCTACTCCTTTTTAGTTGAAGATTTAGAGGCAACTTTCATTTCTGTACCCAGTCTTAAATCTAAAATATTACGTTTAATTCTGAGACCCATAACTTAGTATGGACATCGATAACCTGTGCAATGTTCAGAATAGGATAGTCAAAATGGTGAAATACCCATGTCATGTGAAGGAACTAGGAATATATATCTTGTAAAAGGGAAAACTTAATGATAACATGATATTTATCTTCTTGCACTTGAAAGCTTGATATGTGGTAAATGAATTAGACTAGTACTGGTTTCTTCCAGAAAGCAGCACTGAGACCAATTTATGTGTAAAATGGGACACATTTTTTTTTAACCTTGGATTGAACATCCAAAACTGAGACACAAAAAGACACCACAAACTCCAATGAACTATGAAATAATATATATTCATCAGATGTCTGTAAGTCACTGTTGGACAACCTTATTTTACCTTGATAATGATTTCCTGATTCTTCTCTCTAATTTCTAGAATCAAAGTTCTCTGTGCCTTCTTAGGAGGCTAGACTTTTTTTTTTTAAATCAGACAAGATATAAATTTATGAGACAAAAAAAAAATCATTTCTTTCCTGAAATCAACACAACTAATTTCACCTGATCATTGTTCTCTTAACTTTTGCCTCTTCCTCCCTGGAAACCAAGTCCTTAATTTCTACCAACAATTTTCCAAATGTGACATTCTTCTCTCCACTAATATATCTTTGTGCAGGTAGCCTTCAGTATATAGAACTTACCCTCACCTCTTTACTTCAGAAAATCCTTTGCTTCCTTCAAACATTGCTCAGGAATTTCTTCCTATAAGAGGTATTTTCTAGGCTTAATCTCCTAATTACTAAACATTAATCTACTTTGAATTTATTTGTTATTTATTTATTTGGTATGAAGCTTATATTTTATAAGTGGAGCTATGTTGTTTGTCTGTTGCAGAATGTGAGCTCCTTAATAATGGCATGGATGTTTCCCTTTTTGTCATTATATCCCTATTACCTAGAACAGTCCCATGCCTATAGGATATATTCTTAAAGCATTTGTCACATAAGTATCCTATTAATCTCCAAGAGTGAATCTTTCACTATTCCTTTTATATCTTTCATCTTATTTCTTTCTTGTCATTCCCCAGTGCCCAAAAAGATGCTCAGATCTCCACCATCCTTAAAATCATAACAGAAGAACAAGCCATTAAACAATCTAAAATCCCTCACTTGGCCTTATCATGCTATCATGCTCAAACTATCATGCTATAATGATTCTATCCTCTTTCAATTCCATGCTCCTAGACGAGAAAAATCAGCTCTTTGATGGGAGGGACTGAGAGTAGCAGAAAGGGGGAAGTTAGTACAAAATGAATGTATGTGCTAAATGGCCTCTAAATGTATCAAATTGCTTGAGCTCAGGATTTCTGAACTATAGTTGAATTAAAAATAATGAGATGTCCACAGTACATTGAAAACTAATATTATAAGCTCACAGCAGTGGGGGAAGAGGTCCGTCAGAATGCCTAGTTTCTTAGGTGAAGTGATTCAGGTCAGAAGTGGAACAGGACAAAACTTCCATGCTAATTTGAAATGGCATTAACTCTCTGACTGATGTTCTTCCAGAGTGGATATGGAGATATGGAGAATCAATGTAAATAGCAATATTAATAGAAATAATGGTAATACATGACTTCTGAGATCCTTTCAACTTGAAATATATGATTCTATTTTTACTTAGCTACCTATATAAAGGATAATGAGATCTTAGACACAGAGCTGAGAAATATCTATTCTCTACCACCATTTTATAGTGAGGGAAACTGAGGCTTAGGGAGGTTATGTAATTTTCTCATACTGCATAGGTAGTCAATTATAGAGGCAGAATTTGAGTCCTGTAATAGTCAAGATTTATAGCCAATTTCTGTGACAACAGTCACTAATGTTTTCTATTTTCCATTATCTTCTGTCTGTTGTTGTCTCTCTCTGTCTTTCTATCTGTCTCCTTGTTTTTCTCTCTTTGCATATATGAAATAAAAAGCAGTTACCTAACAACATAATCTGTTCCACTTTTGAATATCAAGAATTAAAAATGTTTTCCTTATTTCAGATGAAAGAAAGGCTATCTCAATATTTATGCATTATTCCTGGGGATATGCAGAGAAGTCTAAAACCTTCATATACCTTCATATAGAATTAATTCCTATTTGGTTAACATCATTTTTACACTATATTGAACTTCTTAAACTGTTGGTTATGACTCCATGTAGGAGTCATGAAATTATGATTTATTATCTATATCTATATCTATCTATCTATATATATGTAATCAGACACAGGTCACAAGGGTTACACGTGGAAAAAGATTAAGAAGTCATACACTATACACTATATCTCCTAATTCCTAGATGCCATGCAATTCTAAATAAAAGGCAAGATCATATTCTTGACTTTTTTTTAACATAGTATTATCCTTTTATTTATTTATTTTTTTAATAAAAGAATGTTTAAGTGAATTTACAGATGACTTTCAAATGCAGTAAGCAGCATGATGATATAACCCATTTGTGTCATGGCCTTGCATGATGACTGACAGTACTAGAGACAAATTGGATCTGACCATTTTACATATGCCATATTAAATAATCATTTCATTCAGTTGTTGGAGTAAATTTGCTGTTTTAATCTTGCTGTTGTTGAATGTGCTTTGAACTTTGTTTTCATTGTTTAATAATATTTTATTTTTCCAAATGCATGCAAAGATAGTTTTTAACATTCACTTTTGCAAAATTTTGAGTTGCAATTTTTTCTCCCTCCTTCCTACCCTTTCCCTCCCAAGACAGCAAGAAAACCCATATACATTAAACATGCACAATTCTTCTAAACATATTTCTATACTCATCATGCCATGCAAGAAAAAAATCAGATCAAAAAGAGGAAAAAAATAATATGAGAAAGGAAAAAAAAAAAAAAACAACAATCAAACAAGCAATAGCAACAACAACAAAGGCGAAAATACTATTCTTTGATCCACATTCATTCTTCATAGTTCTTCCTTTGGTTGTGGATCACACTTTCCCATTGCAAGTCTACTAGAATTTCCTTGAATCATTGCATTGTTGAAAAGAACCTGGTCAATTAAAGTTGATTATCACATGCTCACTTCATTCAACATCAGTTCATATAAGTTTTTCCATGCTTTTCTGAAATCATCCTGCTGATCATTTCTAATAGAACAATAACATTTCATTACCTTCATATCACATAACTTATTCAATCATTCCCCAACTCAATTTTCAGTACCCTGCCACTATAAAAGGGTTGCTACAAACATTTTTTGCACATGTGTTACCTTTTTCCACTTTTATAATCTTTTTGGGATATAAACCTAGTAGAGACAATGCTGGATGAAAGGGTATGTACAGTTTTATCGCCCTTCCTTGCATAGTTCCAAATTATTCTACAGAATGGTTGGATCAGTTCACAACTCCACCAACAATGTATTAGTGTCTTGGCTTTACCACGTCACCTCTAATATTTGTCATTATCTTTTCCTGTGGTCATATCCATTCTGAGAGATGTGAGTTAGTACTTCAAACCTATCTTCATTTGGATTTCTCTAATAAATAGTGATTTGGAACATTTTTTCATATGACTTTAATTTTTTTCTCAGAAAATTATCTGTTTGACAATTTATCAACTAGTGAATGGCTTGTTTCTTATAAATTTGAGTCAATTCTTTATAAATTTTAGAAATGATGTTTTTATCAGAAACATTGGCCATAAAAACATTTTCCCATTTTTCTGCTTCCCTTCTAATTTTGACTGTATTGGTTATGTTTGTGAAAATTCTTTTTAATTTAATGTAATCAAAATTTTGCATTTGATGTTTTATAATGTTATTTAGCTCTTCTTTGGCCATAAATTCCTGAGAGGTAAACTATTCCTTGCTCTCCTTTGTATGTAAATCATGAATGCATTTTGACCTTGTATTGATAGAGGGTGTTAAAGGCTGGTCATTGTCTAGTTTCTGCCATACTATTTTCCAATATTCCCAGACATTTTTGTCAAAAAGTGAGTTATCTCAGAAGTTTGAATCTGTACAATAGATTAGTATAGTCATTGACAATATGTACCGTGTATTCTTAACCTATTCTAATCTACTACTCTCTTTCTTAGCCAGTACTAAATGATTTTGATGACCAGTGCTTTACAATATGGTTTTAGTTTTGGTGCAACCAGGCCATTTTCCTTTTCATTTTTTCCCATTGATTCTCTTCAAATTCTTGACCTTTTGTTTTTCCAGATGAATTTTGATACTATTTTTTCTAGCTCTATAATTTATTGGCAGTTTGATTAGTAGATTTTTTTAAAAATAGCATTGAATAATTAAATTAATAAATGCAGAACTATTATTTTTATTATATTAGTTCAGCATATTCATGAGCATTAGATTCTTCCAATTGTTTAGGTCTAATTTTATTTGTGTGAAAAATGTTTTGCAATTATGTTCATATAGTTTCTGGTTTTGTCTTTACAGATAAATATATATATTTTTTATTTTAAATGGGATTTCTCTTTCTATCTTTTGCTATTGAGCTTTGTGGGTAATACATAGAAATGCTGATGATTTCTATAGGTTTATTTTATATTCTGCAAGTTGTTAATTGTTCTTAGTTTTTTTTCAGTTGATTCCGGAGGATTCTCTAATTATACCCTCATGTCATCTGCAAAGAGTGATAGCTTTATTTCCTCATTACACACTCTAATTCCTTCAATTATTTTTCTTCTCTTAACATTATTTACTTTTATGTGAATCTGGACTCAGAAAATTATAGTCTACTAGAACCCCTAGATATTTTTTCAAAGAGATTGTTGTCTAGTCATTCTTTTCTATCTTTACTTGCATGAATTATTTGTCCTATAATTGGAACTGGATATATAATGATGGGACTTCTCTTATTAAGTACTTTATCTTGCATGGCCATGTCAAAACATACTTTTTTGTAATGATGATCTGTCTCTTGGAGCTGGCTAAAATTTACTCTGTCTCTCCTGTCAGATAGGAACTTTTCTATACTTTAATTAACTGTACCTTGGAATAATCTCAATTTCTAGTGTGACTAATGGAAATTTAAGCTCTCTGTGCAACTGTGCGGTCAGACAGACAAGCTGGTTCTACCATGGGTATCTAGAAAGCAGAACTGGAATGAAATCATTCAGTCCTTCACTTATGGGTCCTTAAATATTATCAAGGAAGTCTATAGGTGAATGATAGGAAATGAGACTTGAAGGTTTATTCCTATAAAGCTCATCATAATCTTTTGTCTGGTGGTATTAATCAATATTCTAGTCCATGACACTGTTTACTTTAATAGTTTAATAGTTTACTTTAATAACAAGGTAATTGATACATTATGAACAGAAATATTCTGTATCTATATAAGCATTCCCTCTCTGGACACATTTCCTCTTTCAAAAGGTCCTCGCTAGTCTCTGACCAACGAGGCTCATAGTGTCATCTAATAAGGTATCTTCTTTGGATAGTCACAGGGACTGTAGGGTGAATTTGAATGTTATGGAGAAACCTGATTTTTTTTTCCTTTTTTTAAAACCTTCTTTGGATTTTACCCGGAAAATTGTCTTAAGACAGCCTAACACAATTATCACATCAGCATGATATTGTGAAAAAGCTGAGCTTTTAAATAAGTGACCTTGGACAGCTTGCATTATTGCTGTGGTATTGCTTTAACTAATTTCTCAAATGAGGATGCTAAATCAGCTAAACTTTAATGTTCCTCCAAGCTCCCCTGAATCCCTTACAAGTCTAGATAAATTCATGTGTTTCCAACTTACTGTACATTCTGATGGGCCTTACTGCTTTTTGGTAACAGCAATACAAATGGCAAGATTAATCACCAAATAAAAGGAACATGTCTACAGAATACTGAATCAACCCTTCTTCAGATTCACAGAAAATGTTACTCTATGCAGCAGATTCACTTTATAGCTGCTACCCACCTTTTGGGGAAACATTCTAAAAAAGAGATAAATAGATTTGTGGAAACACAAGTATATTAAGAGATGACAATGTAATAATTCTGAATTCAAAGGAAATCAATACAATTACCCCTACAATTTGTTTTGAAACTAATTAGAGATTGTAAAATTGAATCTTCATAGATCATCCAGTTCTACTTTATGACATTTCAGATGAGGATCAGATGAGATTTAAGGATATTTAAGTGATTGACACAATGTTACAAAGATTATAAGTGGCAAGGTCTAGGTTCCAGATCCAGCATGCTTTGCCCTTTTTCATATTACCTCTTACTTATTTTTATTTCAATCAGCATATTCTTGGAAGACAAGATTTTTTTCTGAACTTTATTCAACTTTGTCATGAAATGATCTATTCTTCCTGAATTTTAAAAGCATATACATCTATTTTCTTAAAAATAATTATTTTTTAATTATATGATTCCTCCTCTTGATAAAAAAGATTAAGAGGTATCACTGGATTTTTTGCTTTACTCAAATATGTAAATAAAATAAATTTATAAATGCATTCTAATTATTAAATAACAATAAATTTCTAAAAGGCTACATGAAGGATTAGCAAAATGTTTCTCTGTATTTTGAATAACTGTGATATATTTATCGATAATGACAAATACATTACTATTCTATTTATATGCTACCTACATTTTAAATAAATTAAAGATACATAAATGTTTATAATATTTTAGCAACCCTAAAACTATGAAAATGTTTTCCTCAATGCAAATAAACTGTGATAAAATGTAAATTAGAGATAGTTAAAATAGCTGATTTTTCCCTGGTAGCTTATTAGCTTGATTCATCTCTAGTGAATTACGGTGTTGAAGTGAATTTAACTGATTATTATTGGCTAATTCATAAGCATGACAAATATTGTCTGTGAATAAATTAGCCATCACAAAGTTATTTCCTGGGTTTGTGCCCTCATTATAAATAAGGAAAGAAGGAAAGGATGATAAATCAAAACTCTTTTCATTATTGCAATTTTCATTGTTTCAGTTTTGAGTATTGAAAGAAAATGATTCAACCACACCTTAACAAATAAGCCTTATATAATCTAAATAATGACCCTCATTCCATCACATTCATTTTCTGTCCCCTTGAAGTGTTTCTTAAATTCAAGCCTTTAATCATCTCATTCCCCTACCGGGTATATTGTCCTTACTCCCTGACATCTCTTCAAGTCTTACCTGATTTATAAGTCTTAGGTTAAATTTATCCACCAATAATAACTAAAGGCACTTTAAAGAAAATATCATGACTTTTCAAATGAACTAAAGCAGAGAGTGTAAGCAGAATTAAAAAGAAGTATACACAATGGATAAATAAGCAAAAAAGGGCACTAAAACCCAAACATTACTTAAGTATAATGATTAAACTCAGATTCTGAGAAAGGTTAAACAAATACAACTCTCTACTTTTGTTGCAAAGAGTCAGGGACTATGAATGAGATAGACAGATAGATAAAAAGATAGATTGATGGGTGGATGGATGGATATAGGGGTGGATGGATATAGGAAGCGAGGCAGTATATTACTGAATGATAGATCTAGGGTCAGGAAGATTCATCTAACTTCGTGACCCCAAACAAGTTACATAATCCTGTTGCCTCAGTTTCTTCATCTGTAAAATGAACTTGAGAAAGAAATTGCTAATCACCTACTATCTTCCAAATGGGGTCACAAAAGATAGACCTTACTGAAATGACTGAACAACATAGATAGATAGATTTCTGTGTGCTTGTGTGTACATTTATGTAAACCAAATAGATACTGTCAGAATGAGTCAATACATCATTAGTTGTTATTTTCCTGTATCTCTCTGATAAAAATCTATTTCTTATAAGAAGATATATGAAATAAAAACAAAAGACAAGATTACAAATAAAAGAATAAAATCTATCTTATGATAATGACTATGGGGTAATCACACAGCAGATGACATAAATATTTCTTTAATCTACCTGAAATATAATCTAAGCTGTTAACTTATAGAGCAACCATATGACTAGAGCAAAGATGATATGCAAGTGGTATGTTTGATATAACTTATGTTAATAGACTACTTTTATATAAATGATACCATTAGAAAGTAAAATAGAACAACATCAACAACAACAAAAAAAACTTTAACCACTACATTTAGGTATGTCTACAGCAGTACTTCCAGAAGGGCAATTATGAAATATAGTTATTTGGTCCTCTAACAAAATTGAGAGGCAAGCTATAATATCTTCCTAAACTGTTGGTTGGCTTTATCTAAGGCTACTTTCAAGAAGAAGTGATCACATATATGTAATAATTTTATTGGAGCAAAGAAGATATCCTGCTTCAAAATTAATTAAAGGTAGAAGAATTGATGTAACATTGAGAGATTTTATAAACATCTGTTTCTGATTCTATATCTGCATCTATCTGTAAATATCCATCTGTCATAAAAGTGTCTGGTGGTGATAACCAATTGAGAGTAGCCTCTATAATAATGTAACAAATATATGTTTCATAAAGGTTAGGTTTAAGGTACTTCATGCAGAGGTGTACTTTCAGTGCAAGCACCACAAGCGCTTAATTTTGAAAGTGAATGTGGAAAAACACCAAAGACAACATTTGCCCTGATAAATTTGTTTTGCTTATGTCATGTTATAATCTTTTATATTGTGTTATTCTCTGTGCATCCAAGCTGAAAGAGATCCTTTCATTTAGTTATTCCACAATTCTATGAAAGTTTAGAAAGTTCTTTAAACTCTTCATGAATATGATTTTATTCATTAAAATACTTTGCATATTTTAATAAAGCCTTTTATATTCAAAACCTATGCAAGGATAATTTGACAACATTGACCCTTGCATAGCCTTGTATTTCAGATTTTCTCCTCCTTCTTCCCACCCCCTCTGCTAGGGGGCAGGGAATCCAGTATATGTTAAACATGTTAAAATATATGTTAAATCCAATATGCATTAACATATTTATACAATTCTCTTGCTGCACAAGAGAAAGTAAATGAGTAAAAAAATAAAATGCAAGAAAAAAATAACAAAAAGAGTGAGAATGTTATGTTGGGTTCCACATTCCACAAAGGAAAAGTCTCAGTCCTCTCTCTGGGTATAGATGGCTCTCTTCATGACAAGATCATTGGCATTGGTATCAATCATCTCATTGTTGGAAAGAGTCACGTTCATCAGAATTGGTTGTTGTATAATAGTGATGTTGTCATGTACAATGATCTCCTGGTTCTGCTCATTTCACTTAGAGTCAGTTCTTGGAAGTCTCTCCAGGTCTTTCTAAAGTCATCCTCCTGATCATTTCTTATACAATAATAGTATTCCATTAAATGCATACACCAAAACTTATTCAGCCATTCTCCAACTGATGGGCATCCACTCAGTTCCCAGTTTCTAGGCACTAAATTTTTGCACAAGTGGGTTCTTTTCCTTTCTTTAAGATTTCTTTAAGATATAAGCCCAATAGAAACACTGCTGGGTCAAAAAGTATGTCCAGTTTGATAACTTTTGAACATACTTCCAAATTGTTCTCCAGAATGGCTGAATCTCTTTACAATTTCACTAAGGTATTAGTGCCCAGTTTTACCATATCCCCTACAGCATTCATCTTGGTCTTTTCCTATCATCTTTGCCAATCTGAGATGTGTGTTGTGGTATTTCAGAGTTGTTTTAATTTGCATTCATCTGAGCAATAGTGATTTAGAATACCTTTTCATATGACTAGAAATATTTAATTTCTTTATCTTAAAATTGTCTGTTCATATTCTTTGACCTTTTATCAATTGGAGAATGGATTGGGTTCTTGTAAATTTGAGTCAATTCTCTATAATTTAGAAATGAATCCTTTATCAGAACCCTTAAATGTAAAAAATGATTTCTCAATTCATTGCTTCCCTTCTGATCTTGCCTAAATTAGTTTTGTTTGTACAAAACCTTTTTAATTTAATATAATCAAAATTATCTATCTGGTGTTCAATTATGAATTCCAGTTCTTCTTTGGACACAAATTCCTTCCTTCTCCACAGACTGGAGAGGTAAACAATCTTATGTTCTTCTAATTTGTTTATAGTATCACTCTTTATGTCTTCTAAATCACGAGCCCATTTAGATCTTATCTTGGTATCTGGTGTTAAGTATGGGTCAAGCTCTAATTTCTTCCATACTAGTTTCTAAATTTCCCAGCAGTTTTTGTCAAATAGTGAGTACTTATCCCAAAAGTTGGGGGTCTTGGGTTTGTCAAACACTACATTTATATAATTATAAACTATCTTGTCCTGTGAGTCTACCCTATTCCACTGATAGATTAAACTATTTCTTAGCTAAATGGTTTTGATAACTGCTACTCTATAATATAGTTTTAGGTCTGGCATCACTAGGCCACCTTCATTAGTATTTTTTTTTCATTAGTATCCTTGAAATTCTTGACCTTTTGGTGTTCTAGATGAACTTTTGTAACTAATTTTTTCTAAATCTGTAAAGTAATTTCTTGGGTGTTTGGTTAGTATGGCACTAAATAAGTAGATTAATTAAGGTAGTATTGTCATTTTTATTACAATTGCTCGACCTATCCACGAGCATTTGATATTTTTCCAACTAATTAGATCTGACTTTATTTGTGTGGAAAGTGTTTTGTAATTGTGTTCATATAGCTTCTGACTTTCCCTTAGCAGACAGATTCCCAAATGTTTTATACTGTCAACAGTAATTTTGAATGGAATTTCGTTTTGTTTCTTTTGCTGTTGGACTTTGTTGGTAATACATAAAAAGGCTGATGATTTATGTGGATTTATTTTGTATCTTACAACTTTTCTCAAGGCCTGAATTGTTTCTAGTAGTTTCTTAGTTAATTCTCTAGGGTTCTTTGAGTATACCATGATATAATTTGCAAAAAGTGATAATTTGGTTTCCTCACGACCTACTCTAATTTCTTTAATCTCTTTTTCTTCTTTTATTGCCAAAGTGAGCATTTCTAACACAATATTGAATAGTAATGGTAATAGTGAGCAACCTTGTTTCACCCCTTGTCTTACTGGGATTTGTTCCAGTTTATCCCCATTATATATGATGCTTATTGATGGTTTTAAATGGATGCTACTGACTGTTTAAAGGAAAAGTCCATTTATTCCTGTACTCTCTAGTATTTTTATTAGGAATGGGTGTTGAATTTATCAAATGCTTTTTCTGCATCTATTGAGATAATTATATGTTTTTGTTAATTTGGTTATTGATATAGTCAATTTTGCTAATAGTTTTCCTAATATTGAACCAACCCTGCATTCCTAGTATAAATCCTAGTTGATCATGGTATATTATCCTGGGGATGATGTTCTGTAATCTCTTTCCTAATATTTTATTTAAGATTTTTGCATCGATATTTATTAGGGAAATTGGTCTATAATTTTCTTTCTCTGTTTTCATCCAACTTGGTTTAGCTCTCAGTACCATATTTGTGCCATAAAAGGAATTTGTTAGGACTCCTTCTTTCTCCCCTGCCCCTTTTTTTCAAATAGTTCATATGGTATTAGAGTTAATTGTTCTTTAAACGTTTGGTAGAATTCACATGAAAATCCATTTGGCCCTGGAGATTTTTTCTTAAGCAGCTGATTAATAGTTTGTTCTATTACTTTTTCTAAAATGGGACTATTTAAATAATTTATTTCCTCTTCTGTCAACCTGGGCAATCTATATTTTTGTAGATATTACTACATTTCATTTAGATCATCAAATTTATTGGCATATAGTGGGGAAAATAACTCCTAATTATTGCTCTAATTTCCTCTTAATTTGGTGCAAAGTTCTCCCTTTTCATTTTTTGAGACTAACAATTGGATTTTCTTCATTCCTTTTTCTAATCAAATTAACTAAAGTTTTATCTATTTTGTTTTTTTTTTCATAAAACCAACTCATAGTTTTATTTATTAATTTAATAGTTTTCTTATGTTGTTTTTTTATTAATTTCCCCTTTTATTTTCAGAATTTCAATTTGGTATTTAATTGAGGATTTTCAATTTGTTCTTTTTCTAGCTTTTTTAGTTACAAGCCCAATTCACTGATCGTCTCTTTCTCTACTTTATGCAAGTAAACATCTAGAGATACAAAATTTACCTTTATAATCTCTTTGTTTGAATCCCATAAATTTTGTTATATTGTCTCATTATTGTCATTCTCTTGGATTAAATTATTGATTGTGCCTATGATTTGCTTTTTCATCCATTCATTCTTTAGAATTAGGTTATTTAATTTCCAATTACCTCTTGGTCTCTTTTCTCCAGGCTTTATATTGCATTTGATTTTTATTTCATTAAGATCTGAAAAAAATGCACTTACTATTTCTGCCTTTCTGCATTTTTTAAAATAATTATAACTTTTTATCGACAGAACCCATGCCAGGGTAATTTTTTACAACATTATCCCTTGCACTCACTTCTGTTCCAATTTTCCCCCTCCCTCCCTTCATTCTCTCCCCCAGATGGCAAGCAGTCCTATACATATTCAATATGTCACAGTATATCCTAGATACAATATATGTGTGCATAACCAAACAATTCTCTTGTTGCATGGGAAGAATTGGATTCAGAAGGTAAAAATAACCTGGGAAGAAAAACAAAAAATGCAAACAGTTTACATCCATTTCCCAGTGTTCTTTCTTTGGGTGTAGCTGCTTCTGTCCATCATTGATCAATTGAAACAGAGTTAGATCTTCTCTTTGTCAAAAAATCCAATTCCCTCAGAATACATCCTCATACAATATCGTTGTTGAAGTATATAATGTTCTCATCGTTCTGCTCATTTCACTTAGCATCAGTTCATGTAAGTCTCTCTAAGCCTCTCTATATTCATCCTGCTGGTCATTTCTTACAGAACAATAATATTCCATAACATTCATATACCACAATTTACCCAACCATTCTCCAATTGATTGGCATCCATTCATTTTCCAGTTTCTAGCCACTACAAACAGGGCTGCCACAAACATTTTGGCACATAAAGTTCCTTTCCCCTCTTTTATTATCTCTTTGGGGTATAAACCTAGTAGTAGCCCTGCTGGATCAAAGGGTATGCACAGTTTGATACCCTTTTGGGCATAATTCCAGATTGCTATCCGGAATGGTTGGATTCATTCACAACTTCACGAACAATCTGCATTTGATTTTGAAGGTTTTATGCCCTAATATATGATCATTTTTTTATAAGTTCCATGAACCACTGATAAAAAGGTAAATTCTTTTCTATCTCCATTCCAAGGATCTATCATAACTAACTTTTCTAACATTTTGTTTATTTCCTTCACTTTTTATTTGTTT